>NC_061108.1:97128270-97150770 GCF_015104395.2 Macrobrachium nipponense
TTTAATTGAATTGATTCATTATTTATTCATTGTTAATAAATGAATCTTTTATAATGCAACTCTCTCATTTTGGTTACCTGTTAGAGTTTGGGAGGAGAGAAGTGAGAGAGCGAGGAGAAGAGAGAGAGAGAGAGAGAGAGGAGAGGAGAGCAGAGAAGAGAGAGGAAAAGGTCCGTGGTTGTTTGCCTTGACGCTCGAGTTACACGTTTACCAAATGAATAATGAGGTTTATGTCTTCATAACCTCATTACAGGTTTGGTGGCAGGCGGTGAAAAAGCGGTATAAAAGTTTATTTTTTATGCCTGGGAACGCCAATGAAGAGATAGGTGACCAGTTAAAAAAATAAAGGGGTTATGGCTTAGTGATAGTTTTCGAACAACAAAGCCTTTGTGGGATTGTGGAAAATTGTTAAATTGTTAGTTTTCAGTTACTAGTGAGAAAAAATGAGCAATATCTGTCTGTTAACTGTGCTAAAGGGAGTGGGAAGGATTTTCTTAGACTCAGCATTTGGCCCAGGCAGTCTGCCTACTAGTTGCGGCACTCAGTATGACTTCTGTGTGTAATGTTGAGTGCATCCCGAGATAATCGTGCATGTATCACTGCCGTGTCGTGCGCGAATTCCGAGTTCTTTTTGTTCCCATTATGGAGTGGTGAGTGTTAAAATACAGTTTATTAAGGAGAGGGTTTTTTTTTTAAATATTTCAGGGTTATGGGATTGGTTCAAGAGGTCAAAAAAATTTTTTTTTCTTTCCCCATAGTAGCAAAGTGACGTGTTTTCTTTATTTGCGCATGTTTATAATAGACATATTCGTCTTTGTTTAACACATAATGGTGTATAAAGATGTGTTTATGCATGTGAACTGTGCTTGGATAGCATATTTAGCTTGGAGACAGAGCGGCCACACAATTTTACGGGCTCAGCACATTTCTGCTAACCGGCACAGAGAGGCGCGTTGCATGGGGAGGGTACTAGTGTATACCTCAGGTGGGTCCTCAAACGCTGTTCAAGGGGAGATGGGTACTGGCATGCCTCGGGGGTATCGCTTGACGGGGGAGTGTCAACGTTCAGTGGGGGGGAGAAACTTTTTTTTTTCTGAGTGGGTGAACTCCTCCTTTCTTTTTTTTTCTTTGTCGGGCTGTTGGAAGCGAGTCTGGCCTTGACAATGAATGCTAAGATATCAGCTGATTGATTAGTTGATGAAGTGAAATGCCCGTAGAGTCTTTTTTTTTTTAGAAAGATTTTTTTTTTCTCTCTTGGGTGATGAGAAAAGGAAATAGAAAGAGATTTTCTTTCTAGTGAATGAGGAGAAAAGTAAATGACATGCATGGGATGTGCTATATGTTTTCCTTATGCCTTGGAAGACACAAAATGAGGAGACACAGATTATTATTTTTTTTTTATTGTGTTGGAGGGATTACTTTAAAAATGGTGCCGAGTGGTGATGAATGGTAATGCCCGGTGCCATGAATGGTGTTGTATCTGTGTTGTGTGGCAATGGTGGTATGTCATGAGATTCAGCATTACTGTTGTATGCAATTTGAATTTCACCCTTACTTGAGGTCTTTGCAAGAGAATTGTTGCTATGGAGAGTTATTATTATTATTAATAATTATTATACTTGAGATGTGTCACGGGAGGGTTGCTTAAGTATAATTATCATTGCGGGAGACTTGTTTTACGAGAGATTTGAGATACTTCGTGGGAGATTATTTTATAATTATTACAGATAATTATTCATGGAGAATTATTACAATGAATTAATGGGAGAAGTCTTGTGTTAATTATTTGTTAAGTTTTTGTAACTTTGGAGAATATTTCAGTCATTCACGAGTGACGAGTTTTGCTGAATCTTGATGAATCTGACTGAATCTTGGTGAATTGTGTTGAATCTTGCTGAATTTTGTGCTGAATTTTTGGAAAATGGACAAGCATTAACAGTGGTGATGTGTTTTTTTTACTGATACTGGTGATTTTGATGATAGCAATTTTTTTTGGTGATTGCGATAACGATATTTCTGATACTGATTTTTTATATACTAATACGTGGGTGTTGTAATGCTATCAAGGGTGGTGAGATCTTTTTTGAATTTGGGAGGACTAACAACACATTATTTAAATTTGTCTTGCTAGCGTTGGGAACGACTTTTTGGTGTGTTAGTATGTCAGTCAAGTCACTGGTCAATCTAAGAAAATTAACCCAGACATACTACTTCTATCAAACAATGATCTCAAAAGGTCAGAAATACTAACTGAACGTCTCCCAATTAACTCCCTTTAATATGACTACTAAATCATAAGCAGAGAGTGCTGTCGTTTTGTCCGTGGTGATTACAAGAGTTTCCACGTGGGTGATCACGAGAGTTCTACAGCGTGTCTTTTGGGGATCCGCAGAAGTCGTTAGAAGTCTTCTACGATGAGGGAGGCATTCCATCTTCCTACAGCTTCCTACAGTCTGCTACAGTTCGAGCAGCTAGTTGCAGACAAAGAGGGATATTCAAGAATCCCAAAGAGAGAAAATTCTAGTGTTATTTGGAGATAAAAGTGTAACAGACTTTATTTTATAATGCCAGTGTGCAGTTATTACTTATATTTTATTTTAAGCCGACCAATGTGTTTTATATTACATAAGCTATTTTGATGACAATTTTGCTAGGCGGGAGCTAGCATTGGTTAGGTGGCCGAGCGGTGTAAGGCCTAGGGTTTTGATTAATTATATATTGCCAATATGTTCGCTGTGACCTATGGAGTGTGGAGAAGCAACGACCCGAGAAAGCTGATCAATGGGTTTTCGTCGTGGTGGCAGTGACATAAAACTGCATAGTTTAGACAAGTCAATGTACTCAGTTCATGAACTCTTCTCGAAGTGCCTTTGTGAAACTGGTTGCGGCCAGTTATTGTGAGGCGCTAACGAACTGTGCGTTCGTATGTGCGTGTGCGCCTCTTCCTTTTAAATCTATGATACCCAAGTCTATGGGGGATTTGGCATAGAGGTGGCTTTGAGAGAAAGGCAGGATGCCGTGGTGCTCACCGGGAGTCTCCTTATAATATAGTGCTTTAAATAGTCCGGCTGCTTGGGTGAGTTTTGAACTGTTTTAGCCAAAGAGTGGCTTGTTACCTATTTGACATTTTGTTGGTAATATTCAATCTTGAATCTCCTGATTGTTAAATTGTGTGTGTACTTATGGGGTGTTTCTATGTCTTTGAAACAGACAGTTCTGGCAAAGGATCATGGGGGACTGAGAGGGAGTCCCGATGGGGAAATAGACTTTTGGTGACTAAATACTGTTTAGACATTTTTGTTGGGCTTTTAATTGAATTGATTCATTATTTATTCATTGTTAATAAATGTATCTTTTATAATGCAACTCTCTCATTTTGGTTACCTGTTAGAGTGGAGAGAGAGAGAGAGAGAGAGAGAGAGAGAGAGAGAGGAGAGAGAGAGAGCGAAAGGAAAGTCGCGAGCCGTTGGTTTGTTTGTTGTTTGTTTGCCTTGACGCTCGAGTTACACGTTTTACCAATGAATAATGAGGTTTTATGTCTTCATATCCTCATTACACACACACACACACACACACATATATATACGTATATATATACGTATATATATATATATAGACAATATATATATATATATATATATATATATAATACATGTAAGATATATATATATATATATATATATTATATAATATAAATTATAATATATATATATATATGTATATATATATATATATATAATATATAATATATATATTATGACGAAGTGCAGAGTATCTAGTTCTGGACACAATTAATACTTTGGGGGAAGTGGTCAAAGATTCCGGGTCTCTGGGCACCATGAATACTTGTTAACCCAAAGTGCCAAGCGTCTGGTTACTACACTTACCATTTGTACTTGTTAGAACAAGAGACTTTAATCCTGGGTCTGAGACACCATTTATACTTGGGGCACAGTTTGATCAAGTACCTGGTTACTAGTTACCTCACTACAGCCAGATATCTGAACCTTCATCACAAATACCAAACGACTGAATACTCTAAAGGTAACAGTGATCCCTTATAGAACATAACAATCAAGAAAGCAATCCAACTAAGTTCATTAGAATAGATGTGAGGCAATCTTAAATAAAGGGTGCTTCTTCAACTATGTTAAATCTAAGTATTTCCCTGGTTCTAATTCACTTGAGAAAAACAGCACAATTACCACTCTATATTACTACCAAAACAAAAAATATAATACTGGTGGTAAATGATACTCATGAAAATTTAAAATACAAACATTTATTTCTAAATTCAAAAATCATGAGTGAAATTCACAATCTCAGGAAAATTTGTTATTACCTAAAAACAAGTTCGATTAATTCTTGAATTAATTATTAAACAAAATTAAATAAAAGTTTATCAAGAAAATTAATTAATTCAAGTTATAGTGCAGTAATTACATTTGAAATGAAACTTAATTAAATGCAAATTACTTCACAAGTTAGATCAAAATATTTATATAAAAAAATTATTCAATATAATTAAACAAAATGGAGAGAATACCAAAACACAATAATTTGAAAAGCAATAAAAGCATTGACAGTACAAGCATTAAGCATATAAAATGGACATATCAAGAGAACAAAACAAAAGAAAAATGCGTAAAAATCTCAATTGTATCCAAACAGTTAAATAAAAACCTCGAAGTGCACTTCAGAATATTTGTAAATTACCTTCAAACTAGGTGCAACTTCTCACTCAAAAGGAAAGGCCTGTTACAATCTTCAACACTTTCGTGGGTGCCTTCACAAAAATAATAATAACAATATGCTCAGATTCCACAAACAACACATATGTTACTAAGAAATTACACAGTGACCGATTTATACAAAAACATGAATTACATTATGGGCACTAGAGCGAGAGAGAGAAAAAGAGAGAGAGTGGTCCCTCTAACGCACAAGATCTCAGAGCCGAATCAGTAGTTCTATACGCGTAAATATGTGTATCTGTGTGAATGGGGCCCCTTAGTTGAGTAAAGTGTTCAGGACGAAAACATATTACGTCATCTCATTAATGTCATGGAATTTTAAAAATTTCACAATTAACTAATTACAAGTCAATAAGTCCTCTTTTGGAAAATTGAAAGAGATAAGAGTTAATTTATTAGAGATACTAAATGGTTTCCTAGCAATAGAAACCAAGCAAACATGAAATGATACAGTTGTATGGAAGATTCCCAAAGGACCTGATGCAGTATTTGGGAGGTCCCTGTGCATTCGCGTACGTGGATGAATAGTTCCCTTGTGTTCGTCACGGGACCGCTAAAGACGATAAAATATTAGCTGACTAAAGCATTTTCAACTTGTGAATAACAACCTTCTCTTGAAGCTTACACTCCTACCTTATCTTTCTCTCTGCCTCTAAGTTCGTTCTCAGCATTGAATTATACATTACTTAAACATTCTTTAAATATGGGAATCTGAACACAAAAATATGCATTTCACAACATTATGCAGTTTATGAGGGGAAATAATTGTATTACCAAAACCATGATTGCATCACGAAACTCACACTATATAATATATATATATATATATATATATATATATATATATATATATATATATAAATCTCACACTATAAGAATAAATGTATATATATATATAATATATATATATATATATATATATATATGCACATACATACATATAAGTCATATCACATTAACCGTGATTCATATACATACATCGAGCTACAAATGTCCTTTAATATCTAATTCACTCTACCTCTGGAACGGAATTAATATATCTTCATATATGCTTAACCGAAGGAGAATTTTATTAGGCGATAATAGAATTATCGCCTAATAAAATTCCCCTTCGGTTAAGCATATATGAAAATATATTAATTCCGAGGTAGAGTGAATTAGATATTAAAGGACATTTGTAGCTCGATGTATATATATACATACACACACACATACATACACACACACACACACACACACACACATATATATATATATATATATATATATATATATATATATATCACATATACACATATTTATATACATACATATATCACCATATATATACATATATATACATATATGTATATATATGTATACATATGTATAAAGGTATATGCCATAAGGGAAAATAAACAAGTTCATCTGCTAAGCAAAGGACGTTTGAACTTCGAAAGATTTTGCGGATACTCCGTTGTTTATTTTCCCTCGTGGCATTTACCTTTATTTATTGATTTATCACGTTCCTAACTTTCGTGATTCAGTTATACATATATAAATTATATATATATATATATATATATATATATATAATATATTCATATATTATACATATATATACATATATATATACAATTAATATATATACATATATATATCATATATATATCACATATATATATATATACATATAATATATAGGATATTATATATTTACAATATATAAATATATATATATATACATATACTCTAACATATATATACATATATCTATATACATATATTAATAATATATTAATTATACATATATATATATAACATATATAATATAATATATATTATATAATAGATAGATATATATAATATATATATACATATATATTTACATATTATATATATACTATATATATATATATATATATATACATATACGTATATATATATATATATATATATATATATATATATATAACATATATACATATATATAGTATATATATACATAGATATAGTATATTACATATATATATAGTATAGTATATACATATATATCATATGTATACATAGATATTATATATATCATATATATACTATATATATATATATCTATATATATATATATATATATATATATGATATTATATATATTTTTATATATAGATATATATATATATATAGAATCATATATATAGTATCTATGATATGATATATATATATATATATATATATTATATATTATCATATGTATATATTATAGTATATATATATATATATATTATATATGTGATATATATCTATATATATATATATATATCTATCTATTATATATATATATATTCTATATATATATATATATATATATCTATATATATATATATATATATATATGTGTGTGTGTGTGTGGTGTGTGTGTTAATTACGTGAAGAAAAATACACACAAAAGTATTTATAACAAAAAGAAATAATAGGAGCAGCCCAGCCGATATCTCATGTCTTCCTCCAAGGAGTAAGGTCATAGTTCGGAATGAGGCTGCTGTGACACTCGCAGGGCAGAATTGGGTTTTTGGGTCCTGGTTCCAGAAGCGGGAAGCGCTGGATCCTCGTCAGGTCTGGAATGTTGTTGCAGAATACCCTCGCGAGGGAGACCTTGTGCAGTTCTTGAATTTGGTCTGCAATGGAGGAAGAGAATGGAAGTAATTTTTGGTGCATTTAAGGGGGCTCGTAGAAGTTCACCAAGTTTACTAATGTCTCTGCAAGAAGAGAATTCTTGTGCTGCAACTTTGACAAAATCAGGGTGCTTGTAGTTTTACTGCAATACTTCTGGAATCAATAAATATTTGAGGTCATTTTGATGCCTTTGAAACTTGGTTAGACCCATTGGTCTTTATACCAGTTCACTCACTTCCGTGTAAGACCAGCTATGCATAACGACACTTGCAATAACAGCTCAGTTCCTGTGCTTTTTTCCAATTAATAAAAAAAATTAACCTGTCACCATAACCTATCACTGCATATACTAATTTACAGAGGCCATAGTAAGAAAGGCATTGTTCAGTTCTCATCACAGAGGAAACATAAAGCCATAAGCAGTCATGGCATAGTAGATGAAAAGAGTGCAGATCATTCTGCTGGTTTTTGTGCCCATTGAAACCCAGCGATGTTTCTATCGTCTGAACAAAAGCCACTGCAAAGAAGATTTTGCGCAATGACCCACATAAAAACACTCATGGATATTTTGCAGTCACTCAAATGGAAAATAATCAAGGTTACGTCAGTGGCACTCAGAGGTTTATCATTTGTATTGGCCCAACAACTTTGAGAGAATTAAGGTAATTATGTGGCTCTAGGTCTTGTTGAGACCCATTGCTGCTCTGGTATCCCCAAGGCACTGTGAAGGTCTCATGCAGTTCTAGTGTCTGCCCTACAATAGGTAGAGACGTTGTTTCTCGATGCCTCCCGTATTCAGGCTGGTGGCTGTCGGTCTTGTTGTGACCCATCACTGCTCACATCAGTTTCTCAAGACCCTTGCAAGAAAGACATTGCCGGTCAGCTGCTTACAGTTTGCCTTATTTAGTACAATGTGAGCAGTATTGAGGTTCTTTGCAGTGCCCTTAGGCTTTCAGGGTCATTGCTCTCTTGCTTTTATCTCCATGTTCACTTCTGTCTGTTTTTTTTTCAAACTTGGGCTGTGAAAAGCTACTAGGTTGGCTGTCCCGTTGACTGTTGCACTTAAAGGAACATGAAAATTCTCTCTCTCTCTCTCTCTCTCTCTCTCTTTGTGCGTGTGAGTGTGTGTCTCTGTGTGTGTGATTTAAACCCTGGATAACATCACCATGGAAATGTGCAGTTCTGCACACTGTAATGGAATTCTACCACGTCCTCTAAGTTTCTAGGTCTGGTTATTGTATATAAAAGATTTAATAAACCCAGAGCTTCATATATATATATATATATATATATATATATATATATATATATATATATATATATATATATATATACGTGTATATAAACCTCTAATTTTACTAATAAATCTTATTTATAATCTGTATCCGGTGGAATTTTATTATTCATAAATTATGAACTCGAAATTTCATTTACTTCATTGCATTGATTAACAAATCATTAAATTACCAACAAATAGCTTCAATAATTAATATCTCAACTCACCCTTCGTGAATGACCCAGCCTGGTCTCTCTCTTCATACCAGAAGCGATCACCAAATTTCATCCTCTTGAACTGATCAGTCAGTATACAGGTGAAAGTGGGGCCGAGAATCCCTCCCTCCAAGTGTATTTCAGAGATCCCTCCTGGGTACAAGTCTATGTCGTGTACAGATCTGGGGAGAAGAGAAATGAATGACATCCATGTGGCTTTTCCCCTTTGGCGTGTGGTTCCAGAACATGACACTTTTAGTTCTAAGCTAGCATTTAGGGATTAGTTTCCTGCAACCCATTGCACTAATCTTATTACTAAATCATCTCTTACCCAGACATGAGGCCCCACCAGAAGGTACTTTCCTTCTAGCCTAAACCCATTTGCTCTCAGCTGGTTCATAATTCAGTGATATAGGTCAGCTGTGGCACACTGGGTTTTAAAGACATGTATGCTGTAAGTTCTGTTAAGCACGGGTACTCAATCCAAAGACTGAAGAAAGTCATAGGACAAGTTACCACAGACTAAAAATGAGTAACATAAAATTATTTGTAGAGGGGGAAACAGTTATTGTGATATTAGTAGTAGTATAGGTATTACAGCTAATAATTTTCTAAAACATTGCCTGCACCATATTATCTGGGTCTGAGGCACCTTCCTACAAGGACATTTATTCTCTAGGATGTTGTAGTAAAGTGGTAGTCGCAGTAACTGTAATTCTTACTTGTAAACACTCCTCAGGGCTGCGATGGTGTTGTTAGGCATGACGCGAGAAAGGTCCTCAAATTTGTTGATATTTCGATATCCACATTTGGCCAGCCATTTTGTGTACCCTGGAAGGCCATGGTCTCTACCTCGCTGGATGTTCAGAGCCAGCAGGTCTAGCCCGAAGTCAAAGGAGCCTCGGAAGAGCTTTCCTGCTACCTGCAATCAGAAGTCTCTAGTTTTCTATTTTTTTTTTCAGTTGTGTCCTGTGACTTTTATGAATTTTTCCTTTTGTAAGACACATCCTATGGCATCCTTTCCCTGATAAAGGCTGTTAAATGATTGATCTATGGTTTTTATTGTTGTTTGACTTTGAAAACTGAACTGACAAATCTTACCTCCTTTGTGAAGAACTGGTCCACCATCTTAGAATGGGTGCGTGATTCTCCTCTAGCTAAGTCCCCCATGCCATGTAGATCATAGAGGTCGAAAGGGTCGAAGAAGTAAGTGGAAAGGTCATCTTCCTCAGTTTTTCCATTCTCCTTTAGGTGCAGGATGGAATCCTTGTGGATGAAAAAAGACCATCAATATTTACATAAGGCCTGAGTGCTGCTTGTTTTAGTGCATTTTACTATTTTTTATTAGTGTCAGTACCTACTAGCATCCATCCATATAACATCAAACTCTCATACTAACTCTTATTTCACTGTGCCCAAAGCGGTAGGCAGCAGTTGAGAAGGAATTGGTGATTGTAGCATCTACTGTAGGATTGTATGATTTTGTTTGGGTTCGTCCTGTCTCGGGAAGCATTCTTTGAGCTGCTAAGATCGAAAAGGCTGTGAGAGAGAAGAGATAGTGTTATCACACAGTTAAAATTACTTTTTATCTTGCTTAAGTGCCTTTATCCCTTGAATGAGGTGACTCCTAAGATGTTACATACAGGCAGTTCCAGTTATCGGCAGACTCGGTTAATGGCAATCCGGTTTTATGGCGATTGTCTAGCGCCATAAAGGCTATGATTTATGGCGCCATAACACGCTGAGTTTTCGTTGTTTGTGGCACAAGGTGCCGATAATAGAATTATGGCATTATAACGTACCTGACAGATGTGCCATTAACCGATTATTGGCGTTATTATCTGAAACTTAGTGCCATAAGTGCCATAAATTGCTGAGTTTCGGGTAATGGAGGTTTTCGCTTATCAGCACCCCGCCGAGAATGGAAACCCCGCAGATAACCGAGGACTAAGAATTATGGCATCATAACATACCTGATAGAGGTGCCATTAACCGATTATTGGCATCATTGTCTGAAACTCAGTGACATAAGTGCCATAAATTGCTGAGTTTTGGGTATTGGAGGTTTTCACTGATCAGCACCCCGCCGAGAATGGAAACCCCACAGATAACCGAGGACTGAGATTTCTAGTCCAATTCCCTTCATCCCCTTGAATGCAACCTACCACATTGGAGCAGCAACCAGGCATAGATATCAGCATTTAGCTCAATAGATGCAATATATATGAAAAATGTATAGCTTATGCCAGAGGGAAACAGTTGATCAGCATCTTAATAGCAGAATTAGCTTTACTAATAGTCATCATAATAGTAACAACACTCACGTATCACACTTGGGAGGAACTCATTGTAGGTGATGTGTTGGAGCTCTGCTGCAATGATCCTCCTGGATTCCTGGTAAAGTTCTTCATCTTTAGCTCTTGGACGAAGGTCCTTGAGGATCTTTGCCACTCTGTTGTGCTCACGAGCCCATAATACATGGAAAGAGGTCAAGGACAGGATCTGATTGACACGTCCATCACCTGTGGAGTAGGTTGTTTGAGGAAGAGGGTTCTTGCATCTCTATCAGTCTCTTAGCTTTTTACAAATCTTTCAACAATTGGTATTATTAAAATAACTAATTCCCTTTTGCTCTCTCTCTCTCTCTTTCTCTCACCTGCTTTGAAGCAGAACTCTCCCTTGGCCGCATGCTTTGGGACGTTACACCCATCATTCAAGGTCTTTGAAAGTGGAAGCAGTTCAACCCCTTCTTCAGTTATCTGTTCCCAGGAAAAATAATGTTAGATATATTTTAAGTAGTTTTATTGGCATAAGTATTAGCTATAGTAGTATCTTTAGTCAGTTAAGTAGAAAATTATAGCGGTAGTTAGAGCGTTATAAGCTGTCATTTTGGAAGTGGATAGTGACCCAGCGATTGTGGGAGTTATCAAGAAAATAGTATTAGTAGGACAATGGCAATTTGAGTGAGTAGTATTTGTAACAGAGGGAAAGAAGTGATATATAGTTACAATAACGTAGTCAAGGTTGGTGGCACTCGAGCAACCTGAACTTCGGCTCCTTTACAAGTATATGTAATTATGTAAAATTTTCACAAGGAGAAAAACTGGAAATGTTTGACGAAGGGTTTACTACAATATACAAGCTAAAGAAAACAATTCAAACACGGCATCAAGGTTTCAAATCGTTTCATTAATAGAACTAGGAGGGAGAGGCCATTATCTACATTACTGGTAATGCTGATGTTACAAACACTTGAGTGGAGGATGGATGAGTGAGGGAAAGTCGAAGGGTTACATTGGTGTTCTCGATATCCTGGATTCGCTGGGATTCTTCTGTGGTCCTGTTTAGTCTCCTGTCTCCCAAAGTGGCTTAAAAACCTCCCAGAGTTTTAAAAAATATTGTTTTAAGTAAAATGGAATTTCCATTTTTTGAAAACATTGTTAGCTTTATTTTTATTTTATTTACTTTTCGTTTTGCATGTTATTCTAAAGTTACTTCAACACACACACTATATATATATATATATATAATATATATATATATATATATATATATATATATATATATATATATATATATATATATATATATATATATATATATATATATATATATATAATATATGACTGGTAAAAATATTGTGTTACAACAGAATTCCATCCAATAAAAGAAGTCCAGAAAATACCAAATATAGAAAGTAAATGCTATATTTCAGAGACTGCTGTCTCCCTCCTCAGGTAGGTAATGAATGAGAACAGGTACAGAAAAGGCAGTATTTATACCAAGAGGTCCATCTACAGGTAAGATGTTTCACTAGATCACCCCAGTTGATCTTTTCTCTTTAATCTTCTGAAGCGTTGGTTGAAGGAAGATTTTATCTTTAATATCCAAATCTCAGGTGCCCTTTCTGATGTTCATTACCTTCGTTCAATCAAGGCCAACTCCACCATTTGGCTTTTATATCGACATTTGTTGCAGTAAATTATGTGACAAATTCCAGTTTATTCTGTGGTTATGGTTATTTATATAGTTAAAAATAGCTAAGCTCTGTTGTCCATAAATAATTGACCATTTATGTTAAATACTCTCTGGGGACGTGATTTTCCTGTCAAACTGATATAAGGTTGGTAACAGTCCAGGCTTGGGACTTCATTTACTCCTGTTTTTGGGGATTGGCTTTTGTTGGATGCTAATCAGGGATTTGGCTAGGGTATTTGGGTAGGTGAAAGCAAAAGGGTTAGGTTTTCCGAGTGTGTGTCACTGTCTTAATCCTGTCCAGGTGTGGGATTCTTATTTTATTGTTGGGTGTCTCTCTGGTTTTGTCTTGATGGGGTTGGTAGAAAATTACATTTGCTTTATGAATTGCTTTCTTAATTATATGGTTAGGGAGACGAAAGCTGCTTACGAATTAGTTCAAAATCCTATTCAGGAAAACTGGGGAACACATTCATAAGGCTCCCAAGAATAGATTGCTGGCTATGCATATCTGATAGAAATGTCATGATAACTAAAATAATAAATGTATGAAAGTGATTAAAAAATGTACACTAACTAGAAAAAAAAATACAAGAGAAACAACAGCAGCTTTAAGGAAGCTGGTATGCATAAGTAAAAACACATTTAGTGCTGTGTGTGTGAGCGCGTGATCTGGATTTCTAGATCAGATATTTGGTAAGCCTAATTAGCACTTCAGCGTTAAGTTACACCCCTGCTAGTGACATAAATAAATCTATAATTAAACTCATTGTGACAGGTAAGGAATGCTGACACAAAGTTAGAATACTATATTCATGGCACAAAAGAAAAGCAAGTAAGTTAATAATATAAGTTGAAAACAAGCGCAAAAAGAGGCATTCAAATCGGTACAGAATCGGAACAAACTAGTTGTTTTTTCTTGACCCTTATGGTATCTTAGTTTTCCTCTGCTTTTCCTGTGAATAAATTACTTACTGTTTTTTTAATGAACAATACTATGCATTTCAGGGACCGCGAGTCATCGTTTTTCTCAAATATCTTTCAAACTAATTATTTGATCGAAAGGGCACTTCAACTGTTTACAAGACACCTCGCCCTAATTTTTGGTAACAGTGCATTGTCAAATGGAGTTAGTTATGGTGTTTACCCTTGTTTTACAAGATGTTGCCAAGCATTGCCAAGCTATGCTTTCGAACGTGCTTTACTCCCATTCCATCGTTATTCAGGCAGAAGAACGAAAAATTATGAAACTCTGCCACAACTAATATGTTTAGAGAACGGCAAAGTTTAGAACATGGGCCTAGAGGTGAAAATCCTCGAAGCACCACAAGATAGCAAGACAATACAGTAGTGTAAATTTTGTTGCTGAGCAACATCCATTTGTGAGTTTTGAATTCTAGCGCCTCGTCACGATATTGTTGAACCAGGAATCATGACTAGGGAGAGATTTTTAAAAATACACTTGAAATCTTTGATGGGTGTCTAATGATTAAGCAGACCTTGATGGATGAGATGTTCAGTTAGGCATACTTTTTTTTTTATCGGTGGCCAGTGAATACCAAGGATAGGGATGGAACCAGATTCAATGATGCATGCATTTTTTCTTCAAAATACCTAAATAATACATTTTGTACGGAGATACTTTATTAACATCGGCCTAAACCCTCAATTACTCCTATACGGCACCTCCGCTCCCCCCCCCCCACCCCCTCCTCACATCTCAGGCTATTCGATCGAACTTCTCGCTACGAACTCCATCTCTGAAAGCATCACTAATAATACCGGTTATTCTAGAATTCCCCTCACCGACAACCGAAGCATGTTTATAAAATATTTTCTGCTCCAAATGAATTAATCTTTCATTCCCCAAAATATTTCCATACCCTCGTGTTACACCCTGTATGATTGTTGCAGCTGTCAAAGAACAACCCGTGATTACAGCAGTAGGTTTTTATTGTAAAAAATAAGTGTCTGATACAGACCAAAACGAGAAAGTCATGTTTCATTTTTCTTATCCTTTCAGCTATAATATGCTTTTGGTAGCAGGTCTAGTCATACATGTGAAACTAATTTTAATTCATTTCTATCTAGAAGAAGTGAATAGCT
This sequence comes from Macrobrachium nipponense, assembly GCF_015104395.2. Lineage (NCBI taxonomy): Eukaryota > Metazoa > Arthropoda > Malacostraca > Decapoda > Palaemonidae > Macrobrachium > Macrobrachium nipponense. The sequence goes on from NC_061108.1 coordinate 97,143,246, forward strand.
AGCTACAGAAAGATCAATCCAAGAAAAGCAAAGTAAGCCTTTTTTAATGTATTCGTCAGTTTTGACTCCCACAGTTTTCCAACGTTTCCGGATGAAGCATTTGGAATAGCTAGATCTGAGTAAATTATGTTAAGCAATTATGAAAAGGATAAGAAAAAGGAGAACATGGCAAAAAAAAAAAAATGGGAATAAGCACACAAAGCATATTAATATAGATATTTCCGATTTAAATATTCATTCACATTACGTATCCGAGAGAGTATAGTGCTGAAAATAGATCTAGGTTAATCATAATGTGAAAATCAGGAGACGAAATGACGACACCCCAGTACAGTACGATACGTTGGGTTAAGACTCGACCGGGAGCAGAGCCAACTTCAAAATGCTTATGCTGCCAGGAAGTTTGAGTTGAGAATAAAATTAGAATTCGTGGACTCATTGGTATATATTTTCCTTACTTTGCAAAATAATTACCTTTGATACGTTGAATAAATCTACTCGATTCTAATTTAATTTACTTCAAGTATGACATCTGTGAAAGGAAATAATTTTTTACATGTAAATAATCTGGCACCTGCATATGGCAATATTTCCATAACGAACAATGAATTAAGAAACTACGTCAATACTTCGTGATGTGACTGTAGTGCCTACAGCATTAATTAATTAATGACATTAGTTATTAAATAAATTCTGAACCATATAAAATTAACTCTTGAAATTGGCAAATGGGTATGCCCCAGCATTCCCAGTCCACTCTATAATATTTTTTATGGGCTATGGATTTATCCCATCGAGCAAACTCACGTGACTGAGCAGAAGACCGTCAACATTGGTTCTCAGAGGATCATTGCCTGGGGTGGTTGGCTTCTCTCCGTAGATTTGGGATGCATCCAGATAGGCAGATTGCTCGTTCATTTGTTCTCTCGGGCCTGTGAAATAGTTATTGCCATTACCTCTTTTAAGAAGATTGCATATGGTTCAGTTTGTGTGTGTGAGTAAAAACTCATTCTTTCCTAAGGCCAGCTTAATCATCAACAACAGTTATAGAGCGGCAGCCCGGACCAATGATACACCGAACGAGTTACCGACTGTAACGGTGTAACCCCTACTGGTATTTAGGAGTAGACTTGTAAACTGTGAACTGACCGTCTGTCGGAAATATATGGGTGGCTTACTTAACAAGCACCACTAATTGCTTGTTAGATTTTGGGTCTAGATCCAGTAAAAGAGATACCAGATGTACTAATATATATCTGCAGACTCTCCTGATTATAGAATGACCGGTGACAGACATCCTGGAGGGTGGGTTCCCCCTGACAGACGCACTGAGAAGGGGTGGGTGGAGAAGTTAAAAGGATCTAGATCCAACTTAGGAGATACCAGTAAAATTTACACTACAATAGCACTTTACATACTAGAGTACTGTGGTAGTAATGATAGACATTTTAGTGGGTGGTTTCCCCCTGACAGACGCCCCACAATGAGTGGGGAGGGGGAGACAGGATCTGCATTCAACATTGGAGATACCAAGTAAAATTTGTACTACAATTGCACTGCACATCCTAGAGTATTGTGGTGGTATTGACAGACATTTTAGTGGGTGGTTACCCCCTGGCAGACACCCCACAATGAGTGGGGAGGGGGAGACAGGATCCGCATCCAACATCGGAGATACCAAGTAAAGTTTGTACTACAATAGCACTTCATATCCTAGAACCCTGTGTTGGTAATGCCAGATATTTTAGTGGGTGGTTACCCCCTGACAGACGCCCCACAACGAGTGGGGAGGGGGAGACAGGATCTGCATCCAACACTGGAGATACCTAGTAAAATTTGTACTATAATAGCACTTCATATCCTAGAATGTTTTCGTAAGGTAATTTTTCTTTGTGAAATCGGGTCAAATAATAATAATAAAGATTTAAAAGATAATAGTAATAAAATATAGTACTAAGAGCTGGACTGAGACCTTTCAATATGGCCTCCCGAAGTCCTTTCGGCAGGGAGATCGCTACTCCAGTGATTGACGTCCTATGCCTTGCACACAGCTGACAGATTTGCACTTTCGGTTGTCCGATTTTTATGACTGTGTTGAAGACGCATTATAAATCATATTAGCAATGGTAAATACATTGAACAGACGGGAGGATATAATATGATGTTAGTGCCTGTCTACTGGATATAATGAACAATGAAAGTAAAAATATTACTAGGGAGAAAATTAGCCGAATAATGGTCGTCAAAGCCAGTATCGATAGAATGTATTGAAACATTGCATAGGCTGGCTGTGATGCGTGCCGGCGGGAAGTTAAGAGACGAACACCCAGTTGGCCTTAAACATCAAACTGCGGGCAATTTTCGCCTTAATTTGCCCGTAAGTATAATTTTTGGCCGAGTTTAAATTTTCTTCCCTGAATATATATGGTACCCGATACTTGGTGACAGCGTACATTTCAATTTGATTGAGGCAGCCGAAAATAAGTGGACTATTAGATAATTACACATGCTATTATAGGCCAACTTAATTTGGGAGTCAGGAGCTCCAAGAAAATGTTTTAATGTTTATAGTTAGCCTATCCTGAACAATTCATTCACATTTCCGTTTCCAGAAATTATTTGTGTTGTGATACATCATCTCTGCGAATGTGCAGGTGTTAAACTGGCTCTTTATGATGGGGCTTTGGTCTTAATATCAATCGAACTCCCATATCCGATAAAAATTGCATTTCATCCACACGAAACAACAGCAACTAAAGAACAATTCAGTTGATGAAAACCCGTTGGGCTACGAACCCCGACATTGCTGCAGTGTCCTAACTATAGGCAAGAAAAGAAAATGACCAAAGACGCTATTAAAACGAGAATACTTATCTTACATTTCTTTTTTTAGAGGAATTGAGAGTGGCACCATATGACTGGTTTAATTATTCAAAAATGGCTCAGGACACATACTTGTAGCTGTTGCCACTTGTGACCCCTCCCATTAAGAAAAAAATACTACTTTGTGTGAAGTAATAACTCCACACTAAAGGATAGTGCTAATATTATATATATATATATATATATATATATCTATATATATATACACAAATATAATACTATATATATGTATATATATATACATTACATATACATATACACACGTTTGTGTGTGTGAAACTGTAGAAAAGTAGACCAGGCCTAGTAGGTCTCATACATAGTTTTATATATATATATATATATATATATATATATATATATATATATATATATATATATATATATATATATATATATATATATATATATATATATATATATATGTGTGTGTGTGTGTGTGTGTGTGTGTGTGTGTGTGTGTGTGATGGAATTAATAAAGTGAAATTTTCCATACTTCAATAGGAATTTTTAAAAATAACTCCGGCAAATCTTATCCTGATACACCATAATATATCTTGAATTTCTTACCTTTTACATGTTATGAGGCTCACGAATTTCAGATAAATACCATATTTCTAATATTAATACTGCCTATGATAGATTTTGAATCATTTCAAGGTGTCCCATCTCTCCCCTCCAATCGTAGCATATGTCTGTCAGGGGGAAACTACCCACTAAAATGTCTGGCATCACCATCACAGCATTCTAGGATATGAAGTGCTATTGTAGTACAAATTTTACTTGGTGTCTCCGATGTTGGATGCAGATCATGTCTCCCCCTCCCCCTCCCACTCCCCACTCGTTGTGGGGTGGTCTGTCGGGGTAACCACCCGCTAAAATGTCTGTCATCACAACCGCTGTACTCTAGGATGTGCAGTACTATTGTAGTACAAATTTACTTCGTAATTTCCATGTTGGATGCAAATCCTGTCTCCCCCTCCCCCTACCCCTCCCCGCTTGTTGTGGGGTGTCTGTCAGGGGGTAACCACCCACTAAAGTATCTGTCAATACCACCCCAATACTCTAGGATGTGCAATGCAATTTTACTTGGTATCTCCAGTGTTGAATGAGGATCCTATCTCCCCCTCCCCACTCGTTGTGGGGCGTCTTTCCGGGGGAAACCACCCACTAAAATGTCTGTCATTACCACCACAGTATTCTAGGATGTGCAGTGCTATTGTAGTGTAAATTTTACTCGGTATCTCCTAAATTGGATCTAGAAATTAACCCCCCCTTTTCAGTACGTCTGTCAGGGGGATCCCACCCTCCAGGATGTCTTTCACCGGACATTCTATAATCAGTAGAGTCTGCAGATATATTATATATTAGTTTCATCTGGTATCTCATAAACTGGATCTAGACCCAAAATCTAACAAGTAATTAGTGGTGCTTGTTAAGTAAGCCACCCATATATTTCCGGCAGGCGGTCAGTTTCACAGTTTACAAGTCTACTCCTAAATACCAGTAGGGGTTACAGTCGGTATCTCGTTTGTTGTATCTCAATGGTCTGGGCCGCGGGACTATTAGTTTGTATCTTTGTTAGAAGGACTATGCAAAAATTTAGGTAGGAACTCTTATTGTTATGATACTCTTCTCATGCAATTTCACAAAAGATCGTAAATTGCTTCCTCACCCAGGGTACACCGGGAGGCTGGCGCGGACCTCACAAACTCCATACACGTTTGTTTGAAGCTTGAGTAGAAGGGATCTTTCTTAGGAATATCTATGGGAGCGCACCCCAAATCTTCTAGATTTTCAGCCATTCCATGCAACCTCTCGTCACAACACTTGATTGGGCGCCCATAAATTGTGGCCGTTCCTTTGAAGTGAAAAAATATGTTAGGAGAAAGATGCTGCTTAGTGGTCTGCATGTTGGATATTTTAACTGGTATGAGATGATTATAAATGGGTTTAGCTATGTCCATAATGATTTTAATTGCATATCCATTTTTTGTACTCAAATTCACGATCTTTGTTCGCTTCAGAGGCTTAGGGCTCATATTTAAGAGGCATAACACTCAAGCTAGTGGTTACCTACACGGGAGGATGTTCATTTCCAGCAAATATATAGTACCTTTAGAATAATATGTTTTTTTTTTTATAACTAGCCTGTACTGTAGACATATCAGAAAGCTTATATTGTAAAATGATTGTTGTATCAAGTAGGCAGATATACATATGTTTGGCCACTGGTTTGAGTCCCACAAGTACAAACTACCTCAGTTTTCTTGTATACATGTCACCCAGATAGTGCATGAAAACCATTATATTTTTTGCCATTTACTTTTGTTTATCATGACCCCTTTAAAAGTACAGTAAGTATTGTTTCTTTATAGCAACAAATCGTGATTCGAAGTGCTACGTTTACATTGGTCTTTTTAGCAAGAATTTTGAGTCCTCTGCATACCTCTTAATATCCAGGACTGCAAATGCTTACCATTTGGCGGTTGTAGAACCCTCATCACAGGTGTTCTTGTGATGTCATGGTCTAGGAACTGCCCATACGACATGTGGAGAGAAGATAGATCACCAGTTTCAGGGCTGACTTTCAACGAGTTTATCGTAGTGCTAACCAACCTGGCACTGGGCAGCGGCTGGCCATTTGTATCTCTTCGTAAATGCGAGACTCCTGTTAAGGAAATTGTGGCATCAGCTGATGTAGAACATTGGCCTTACAAAGTAATTTAACCAGGCCACCGAAACACATTTCTGGGCCCTTTCTTGGATGAGGCATGGATTTGTTTGTAAAGAGCATGAAAGAATATGAGAAGATAAACAAATATGCGAGAAGAGAGTGCAGAAAAAGGGAGTAAATGGCAAAACGCAAAACAGGTGGGGCCAAATGTAACTGCAAAAGAACATATATTGCTGGTTACACGAACCTTTATAATAATCTGGCCACAGAATCCTGTTGAATCTTCTGAAGGCAGCACCCTTCAGAGGGTCCTTCAGGTTGTTGCAGGACCCATCCATCGTCCTGTAGCGGCTATGAGGATCACAGGCACTAACTTCAGAGCCTACCTTCTGATCGCTACCAAAGATTCCAGGGAGAAGCTGAAATGGAGCCACTAACATCTTATGGAACTGAGACTTGCAGTTTTCCAAGTCCCCCAGGAGGCCAAGGCCAGAGCTCGCTCTCGTAGACATTTTGTTTCTGAAACATTTTGAGGACTTTCAAAATTTGATAGGTAATTTCTTTGGATACGATAACTTGCTGAGGACTGGAATGGAGTCACTATGATACCTGGAGAAACCAGACATGTACATTTTCTTCATATCTGTCAGGAAGCTGAGGCAGAAACTGGCTTCAGTAGATAAGTTATCTCATAATTTATATCTGGACATGATTTACTGATTTTGCTTTTAGAAACAATTTTGCTAATTTTTTCCCGATTTGCTATGAGCCTAAGTAATAGTATTGTAAGTTACTTTGATAAGTCAATTTGAATATTTATAGAAGGGTTTAGAGAGGCTGGTCTTAATAAGTGTTAGATAGTTTTTTTTTCATTCAAAATTAATATGACATTGAGGAAAAGTCAATAAATGAAAGTCACTCACGGGACCTATAACATGTTTAAACATGAACAATTTTATACTGTTTTCAGTCAGTTTTTTCCTGCCTAAAGAGAAAATTTTTATAAACGCAGTTAAAAACGAAGATTTTGCTCAAGTAAGATGGATCATCAAAGTTGGCAAGGTTGTGTTCATTTTTGAGAAATTTATATAATTATTTTCATAAATTCAGTTTTGATAATACCACAGTTGGAGATTTTTAATAAAAAATATATATACATATATATAATATATATATATATAATATATATAATATATATATAATTACGACTATAAAATATTTTCTGTTGTCACAGATTTTTACCTAATAAAGGTTGCCCATAAAACACCAAATAGGGTAGATTTTAAAGTGTTATGTTTTGGAAACACCGTTTCCAAAACATAAACATAACAGGCAGGTCCTTTGAGGGAAACTGTTTTCCGAAATTATAATGATGTAAAACCTACTCTCTTCTTGGTGTATGTTTACAGGCAACCTTTATTAGATGGAATTCTCTAATAGCAGTAAATATATCATACTCATTATCTATCTATTTATCTTATATATATATATATATATATATATATATATATATATATATATCTATATATATATATATATATATATATACATATACATACAGTGGTCCCTTGTATTCGCGGAGGATGCGTACCAGACCCCCCTCCCCCCGCGAATAGTTGGAACCCCTATAAAAACACTAAAAAAGCCTATTTTGTTAGAAAAACTCAAGAAAAACCCACAAAAAATGTTTATACTGTTTTTTTTAGTAGTTTTATCACAATAAGTGCATTTTATGATGAAATTAATGAAAAAAAACCAGGAATTTGTGGATATTTCTCATAGATAAATACCGCAAATAGGCGAATTTTCCACGAATAATCCGGAAAAACATTCTGAGAGAAATCCGCGAATACGGGGGTCCACTGTGTGTGTGTGTATATATATATATATATATATATATATATATATATATATATATATATATATAAGTCATATCACATTACCGTGATTCATATACATATATCGAGC
>NC_061108.1:97153270-97180770 GCF_015104395.2 Macrobrachium nipponense
TGTGTCTGAAAAAAATTAATGTGTATATTTTCTCTTTACACTCATTAATCCCTTTAAGGGATTGGTGTTCTCAGGAAATATGTAGGGATGAGGTTGCTAGCTCCATGACCTTGACATGACTCATAGGTGATGCTGCTGTCCATTTGTAGTTGGGTCTAACACTGGGTGGTATGCCAGGAGTAAGCCACGGATCTTGAATGTGAGCTCAGCCCTCCATAACAGAATTACTGCACTAAATATACCCATACGCACAATTATATATATATATATATATATATATATATATATATATATATATATATATATATATATATATATATATATATATATATATATATATATATATATATATATATATATATATATGTGGGTGTGGGTGTGTGTGTGTGTGTGTGTATTCAGATGAGCTATTATATCGGTAATCAGCAAGGTCCATAAAAAACATCATAATAACCATGGTTTATTACAAAGGAACGTTTTGCACATAAATCAGTGCATCATCAATCTGTGAAATTAAAACATGCTCATTAAAAATATTATAAATGACAGTAAAATTAAAAAAAAGTTTAATTAAAATTCTTAAGAATTAACTTTACTTAGAAGAAGTCACAAGAATTGTATCAATATTAAAAGAGGGACCCTGTACCTAACAACCTATTAGAGTGGAGAAGGAAGAACGAATGACCAAGACTGCAGACCTACCCAAGACTTCAGTTATGCTAGTCAAGGGTGGTGAGGTAGGAAAAATGTTTCTTATCGACTTGAATCCTGCATATGGACGCATGGTTCCTTATATTAGAGAATTCAGGTTTGCTAATTCTCTGTCCTGTTCTGAAACTATATCCCATGTGACTGCAATATCTCATCTGCAACAACCTTCGGCAAGAACTAACTTAAATATTGGGGCATCCTAGGCTCTTAGATTTGTAAATAATGTTGGATATCATAAAGGTCGGCAATTTGTCTTTGTAGTTGAAAAATGTGCAAGTCTTAAGAGGATTGATAGGGATAAAATGCATATTAAGGCAGTCAAACTCTAATTCAATAATGCGTTTCACTTTAGTTAAGAACTTATTATCTGAGATAAAAGGGATGGTAGCGAATAGTTTTTCTTTTCTACTTTGTAAAAGGGAATCGGCTTAAATTTTTTTTAAGATAGCAGTCTGTTAATAATTTTATAAACCAAATTGTCTGGTTATGAGTTCTGTGAAAAGAAGCTTGCTAAAAACTCTATTTCATTGTGAAAAGTGCCCAGCTTGAAGATTAACGGATAGCCCTGTAAACCATATTGTAAATGGAGTTCAATATAAAATTCTTAAAACATGAACTATGAAAATTATTGGCAAGTCCCGTGTACGATTTTTTCCTGTATACCGACGTGGTAAATTCCCCATTATCTCTACTGACTGTAATGTCTAAAGAAGGCAGAGTTGTTACTTTCATTTTCCATATCTCATTTTGCCAAGGTTCTTTGAATAACACGAAAGTGTCATCGACATATCGTCTTTAGTATTCGGGTTAACGCACATCTGGGAAGTTAGTTAAAAAAAGTTTCTTCTAAAGAAGACATCAAAATGTTAGCCAAAACAGGTCCCAAAGGGGAACCCATAGCAACTCCATACACCTGCGAGAAAAGCTGACAGTTGAAAATAAACATAGTCTTGCACAACAAGCTTAAGAAGCGACTTGAAGAGTTGCCTGTTAAATCCATGAAAAGTTATATGATCTTCGTAAAAAATCTTATCTTAAATAATTATAATAGTTTCATTTAAAGGAACATTTGTAGAGTGATTCTACATCAAAGCTGGGTATATGTAGATCACCATCCTGTAAAACTATTTTTCTTGGAACTCTTATCCATTTTTTCAGTGACAATTAGTTATAAGCAAATTCATTAAGTAAAGTAACTAGATATTTAGATATTGAATAGGCTGGACTATTTTACGCTGCCATAATAGGTCTCTTGGGAGCACCATCCTTGTGTATTTTAGGGAGATCATTTAAAATACTAAATGAAGAGCCTGTTACAGATAGTTTTTGGTAAGTGGTTTCATCGAAAATGCATTCATTTTTCAATTTTCATAAGAATCTGTTAATTTTATCCCCCCCCCCTCTTATAAATTTCTAAAATATTTTGTTCACCGAGAGACTGAAATTTGGAGTTATCTGCAAGGAATTGACTAACCTTATCAATATATTCCTGCTTATTAAGAAGTACAACACCTTTACCTTTATCAGGTCTGCAAATGATTAGATCGTTTACCTAGATTTTTAAGTATATACAGATCCCATTTCATAATCAAGTTAACATAGGCATTGTGGTTTAATCTTGACTCTACCTCAGCTGTAAAGTACTCTTGTTGTTTCTTTAATCAATAGAAAAAATGAATCAATTCCTTTTATTTGAAGTAAAAAACACATTATCCGTCTAATCTAATTCACTATAATAAATTATTTTATTTCCTTACCTTTAAAAGGGAGGTTAAGATTCAAGATATTCCTAAGGTTAGCATTCTCAGGAACATCTCTATTCTCTTGAAGACATGTATAGGCACTCGGGCACCTTTGCTCCGCGATCCCATTGGTGGATTGAAGAAGCAGCAGCAGCAGCGACGAAAGGGGCGCCAATGTAAACAAAAGCTTCATGGTCCCGTTCGTTCCGAAACGCGATTAAAAATTGGCTCGTTTTCTGAAAGTTGATTTTGGTTGAATTGATTTGGAGCGGGAAGTGATTGTAAATATGCCAAGATGATGGTTGTTTGTTGTAGATTGGGAGAAGTTCGATGCAGTTATTGTATTCATCAAGGAATTCATAAGTTTTATTTGACCGAAATTGAATATGCATTTGCATGAGTCAGGGTTATTCTGCTGAGACTCTATAAATTATTTGTATTAGTTCTATTTTTAAAAGGTACATATGTTGCGAAATACTAATATAATATATATATATATATATTATATATATATATATATATATATATAGACATGCGAGTACTTCGTAAGAATGAAACTAATGCAAATAATAAATAAACAGTTTGAAAGTATCTCGGCAGAGTAACCCTGGCTCATGTGTATGCATACTCAATTTCAGACAAATAAAATCTAAAATTTCCTTAACGAATACAATAACTGCATCGAAAATATATATATATATATATATATATATATATATATATATATATATATATACACGTATATATATATATATATATATATATATACATACATATATATACATATATATATATATGTGTGTGTGTGTGTGGTGATGTATGTATGTGTATGTTATGTATGTATGTGTTCATGTAGTATGTATGTATGTACATGTATGTATGTATGTGTGTTCACAGTGGCCGAGTCATTTGGAGAGAATACGTGGAATTGTGAAGTCTTCTGGTGAGAGACGGGGAAAGCGCTGACTAGCTGGAGAGAAGTGTTTGAATGGAAGGGCTTTAGTTTGTATAATTTCTGCAAAAGAGGACCTGTTCCTTGGTTGGTTTGTCTCTCCATCTGTCTGTTCACGTACATGTCGGTTGTTACGATATACGTTTAAAATGCTTATGTTTAAAGAAATACTAGGTCACAATTTGATGAAAGTACGGGTCTGGATTTAATTTTGTTGCTTTGTTTTTTTCACATATGTGTGCGTTTGCTAAAGGAATAAAATAACTCTTGCTTGTTTGTCCAAGAGAACACAAATGACGAGAGTTCCTCGGGAACTTGAATCATCCCATACTCGCCCAGTTGATCTGAGGCGTTAACATCAGAGTGCTTTGGTAGCTATGCTAATTGCATCCATGGTTTTATAAGGGAAAACGTAATTATCAGAAAATTGGCAACTATGTTAATCCCATAGACGGAAGTTTGCATCCTCAGACTGCTCTTGTTAACTAAAATGATATGGAAAACAACAACATCGACTCATTTCATTTGAAAATATATCAGTGTAAATAGAGTGCTGAAAATCTCCACCAGAACTACGAGATCTATAGATTTGGAGAGAATCTACTGGCCCTTTTTCCTTTTTACACGATGAAGGTGTAGTTTTTATAGTCGCAGTACCTTGCAAACTTATTGAATTTAACGACCTCTTTGGATACAAGCGTATATCTGAGCGGGATATAAACGAAAATTATATTGTGTGTATACAAATACAATCAAGTGAATTTGTTTGAATTAGGTAATTTTTATTGAAATCAACAGCCTATTCAACTGAATGAGTATACGCACTCGTATATGGACTGTTACACACAAAACCAATATACATACGTACACACATGCATGTAAGTCTATCACATTACCGTGATTCATATACATATATCGAACTACAAATGTCCTTTAATATCTAATTAGTTCTACCTCGGAATTAATATATTTTCATGTATGCTTAACCGAGGGGGAATTTATTAAGCGATAATAGAATTGACGATCGACAGGTGCGAACCAGCGACCTCTCAATTCCAGGACTGGCAGAGAAGCCTTAAACCACCCCGACACCGCTCCCTGCCAATCCTGGAATTGAGAGGTCGCTGGTTCGCGCCTGTCGATCGCCAATTCTATTATCGCTTAATAAATTCCCCCTCGGTTAAGCATATATGAAAATATATTAATTCCGAGGTAGAGCAAATTAGATATTAAAGGACATTTGTAGTTCGATATACATACTTGTATATATATATATATATATATATATATTTATATGTATATATATATATATATATATATATATATATATATATATATATATATATATATATATATATATATATATGTATGTATGTATGTATGTATGTGTGTGTGTATTTTAGAATGGCCCATAAAAGAAGCAAAGAAAAGTGCATAAGCCACAATATTCCGCTGGATATACGAAGTTCAATATGCCTATATTGGCTGATTTTATGGAAATTGTAAAGATATAATATATATATCAAGAGCCAGCAGGAAAGATGAAAAACAGAAGTACCTAGCGCTTTCGTGTATTCTTGACACACCTCATCAGGGTACAATATATAAAAGAAAGAATGAAAAAATAGCTTCGAAATATCAAAGGTAAACATAAAAACAAAAAGGTAAAATACAGAACAATCAAACAGCCTAGTCAAGAAGCAAATGGTCCACAGCCTAGAATTACACTTAAAGGACAACAACAAATGGAAATGGAACTACTAAGCAGTCAATTACATAGTTACGAAGTTGTCAACAATGTAATTGACTGCTTAGTAGTTCCATTTCCATTTGTTGTTGTCCTTTAAGTGTAATTCTAGGCTGTGGACCATTTGCTTCTTGACTAGGCTGTTTGATTGTTCTGTATTTTACCTTTTTGTTTTTATGTTTACCTTTGATATTTCGAAGCTATTTTTCATTTTTTATATATTGTACCCTGATGAGGTGTGTCAAGAATACACGAAAGCGCTAGGTACTTCTGTTTTTCATCTTTCCTGCTGGCTCTTGATATACAATCTTCACGTGTTACTTGTGATCGTATAATATAATATATATATGTATATATGTATGTGTATTTATATGTAAAGAAAGAGTTTGGGCACAATATTCGCTGAATATATATTGGATAATTTTATGGAAATTTATTATATATAATATATATATATATATATAATATATATATATATTATATTTGTGTGTATGCATATTATGTGTGTAACAGTTTATATGCGAGTGCATATACTCGTTCGGTTGAATAGGTTATTGGCCTCAATAACAACAACTGTAATTCAAACCAGTTCGCCAAACCTTGTGACAGACTGATGTCATATCAACAGAACATTTCGAATTTATTATTTGTAACTCTGAATGGAATGTCCTTAGTGAAAGTGTATCTATTTCCTGGGCTGAGTTCAGAGCTCCACACCAGGAGTTTTACATGCGTCGAATCCTTTATGACAAGTTACAGACTACCATTGCACGTTGCAGTGGCCTGTATTGGGGATCATTCTATGAGAACTTGATTATCGCTCCAATTGTTTCCGTTATAAATATAGTTAAGTGTCTGTTTACGAATAACACTTCCGTTTGGACAGACGCAAGGTTTCACATGAGTTGAAAATAAGTTAATAAATGATTATGAATAAGAATCACAAATGTAATATGAATTCTGAAAGAGAATATACTTAAAATTATATTTATTAATAGATCAAATTTAAGATGTTTTTTGAGATCAAGAAAGGTTAATTAAAATTCTTCATAAAATATTTAAAGACAAAAAGCTTATTACAATTCAAGAATAAAAACTCATTGGGTCATGAAATTTATAACAAAGAAAAAGAAATATGGAAAATTACTTAAGAAATATATTAAAATTAACGTCATATTTGATTTTTAAAAAATGTGAACTAAAAATGTCTTGGCCAAGAACTATTCTAACTTAAAGAATAAGGAATATATTCGTCCACGAAATTCATTATAATACAAACATATATGTATATATATATATATATATATATATTATATATATATATATATATATATATATATATATATATATATATATATATATATATATATATACATATATATATATATATATATATATATATATATATTATATATATATATATATATATTATATATATATATATATATATATATATATATATATATATATATATATATATATATATATATATATATATATATATGTATAACTGAATCACGAAAGTTTGGAACGTGATAAATCCATAAATAAAGGTATAAGCCACGAAGAAAAAATAAACAAAGGAGTTTCTGCAAGGTCTTTCGACTCAACGTCCTTTACTCAGCAGACAAACTGCTGAGTAAGGGACGTTGAGTCGAAAGATCTTGCTGAAACTCCGTTGTTTATTTTTCCTTCGTGGCTTATACCTTTATATATATATATATATATATATATATATATATATATATATATATATATATATATATATAAACTCATTTACATAAAATTAATGAACCTAAAAAATCGCATCTACTTTCATTCTTGAGAATTAAATAACGGCAAACACCATCACAGTTAGCAGCAAGTATTATATGCGAAATAATACAGAAATTAAGGAAAGTTCTCACAGGATAAATTTTATGTACACAAACGGAGGCTTCCACCAGCACAAACCCAGTCCAGCGTGAAACTGAATGAAATGGAAGTTTGCATCATTATTTAAAAACATAATGTATCCTTTATGAGGACACACCTGTCCCAGAGTGTGGGAGTATGGGTGGTAGGTAGGTAGGTGTGGCTAGGTCAATGATCGATATTAGCGAAGAGCAGGTGTTTGGGTCATCGAGATTTTAATTTTTTACCATTGTGCGATGATAGACAGTGTGCCCATTCTCTGTCTCTCTGTTATATTAATATTATATATATATAGTATAATATATATATATATATATATGTGTGTGTGTATATATATATATATTTTATTATAAATATTATATATTATATATGATATATCTATATATATAAATATATATATAAATATATATATATATATATATATATATATATATATATATATATAATATATATATATATATATATAATATATATAAATATATATATATATATAATATAATATATATATATAGATAATATATATAGTATATATATATATATATATATATATATATATATATATATGTATGTATGTATGTATTATATATATATATATTTCTTAAAAAATCACAGTAGATGCACGTGACCTCATTAAATAAACGAATACCACAGGAAAATGATAGTCAGAAATCCAAGCGCTTTCGTCTTTACTAAGACATTGTCAAGGAACGAATGAAATACAATTGGAGAGAAAGTTATCAGGTAAACAACAAGATCAAGAATGCCAGTTGGTTAATTGTCAAAAGGGTGAAAAATAAAGAGATAATCCAGGATTATCGGATATCACACGGTCACAAACCTAAACATAGATTTAACCCTAACAGAAACTACAAAGTATCCACATAGTCCAAAACATGTAAAAACTGAATATATTGATTTTGTTGCTTATATTTATCTACAACTTTTTTCATTATGAAGGCCTCAAGTTTAAATAAACCAAGACTTAAATTTAGAACATTTCCATTATTTGACTTGATGAAACAAGATTCAATGATATTCCTTTTAACTGTGTCATTACACGGGATTAAGGCTCTTGCTTGACTCCAGTTGATAGGATGATCTAAATCTCTCATATGTACGATGCATTCGATATTTGCCTATTTCTAACAGAATATTGGTGGTGTTTGAGATGTTGTGAAAGAGATTTACCGGTTTGTCCGTAATAGACTTTATCACACTTTTTGCAAGGAATTTCATATATGCAGCCTGGAAGATCTTTAGAAGAATTTGTATTACTAAACTCATTAGTTAAATAAAATGTTTTTCTAGCTTTTCCATGCCACATCTACAAAAGTCCTTGGGTATTTAAGTTTCAATGCAATATCATAAATAGTTTTAATCTCGGCGTCAATAAACTGCGTGCTACAGTCACGTAAAGCCCTTAGGAACATCCCAGAAAAAACAGGGAATTTAAAATTTTGATGGTGGTTGGAGTAGTACTGAACAAAAGAGGCAATGTTAGTTGATTTCCGAAAGATTGAATAGGTGAAATTTCTATAATTTCTATGGACAGTTGCATCAAGAAAATTCAAATTACAATTTCTTTCTTCCTCTACAGTAAATTTTATAGAAGGGACTAAATTATTGAGATTATTAAGGAATTCCTGGAGATTTTCGTGAACTGGCCGAAAACAGAAAATATCAGAGATTTAGATCATCCTATTAACTGGAGCAACAAGAGCCTTAATCCCATGTAATGACACAGTTAAAAGGAATATCATTGAATCTTGTTTCATCAAGTCAAATAATGGAAATGTTCTAAATTTAAGTCTTGGTTTATTTAAACTTGATGCCTTCATAATGAAAACGGTTGAATAAATATAAGCAACAAAATTAATATATTCAGTTTTTACATGTTTGGACTAGATGGATACTTTGTAGTTTCTGTTAGGGTTAAATCTATGTTTAGGTTTGTGACCGCGTGATATCCGATAATCCTGGATTATCTTTAATTTTTACACTTTTGACAATTAACCATCTGGTATTCATGATCTTGTTGTTTACCTGATAACTTTCTCTCCAATTGTATTTCATTCGTTCTTTGACAATGTCTTAGTAAAGACGAGAGCGCTTGGATTTCTGACTATCATTTTCCTGTGGTATTTGCTTATAAATATATATTATATAAATAAATACATATATATATGTATATATGTGTATATATTATATATATATATATATATATAATATATATATATATATATATATATAATAAAATTTTAACAGCTACAATGCCCTCTTATCAAAGTCTTCACGCATTTTAGATACATTTGTCACTGCAAGGCCTAAAACCCAAGCGTAATTAATATGAAGTAATTCTGATGTCCGGTAGCTTTAATCAAACCCGCATCCCAAGTAGTTAGAACGAGATCTATTACCGAGCATACATACATACATACACACATTTGTCGAATCCAGTTAGATTGATTAGAGCTGGAATAGACTCATCCTCACCATCGATTGCCTACTTGGCTTCGATGGTGAGGATGGGTCTGTTCTAGCTCTGATAAATATGTCTGAATTTAAAAGTTCTTATTTAGTGCATAGGCTAGCGTTCTTGACATCTCGAGAGTTCTTATCATTCGAGAACTTGTGACAAGTCGACTGGATATAGTCAATTTCAGATTGAACACGTTTTATATATAAGAAGAAAAATGTATTTTCATATTAAGTTTACTGCCACTGAATCAGATGGACTTGCCGTTTTCTCTGTCTTCAAATCTTCCTTAGAAAATTCCAAAGGAGAGTCAGCAGACTGTAAACCCAAGTAGACTCGAAAGAAATCAGCCTGCAAGTTGTAGGAAATGATGGTAAGTAAAGAAATATGAGAGAATTAAAAATAAACAAGTAAAAAATGTGCGGAAGTTTCTTCGACGCAATCAAGTTTTCTGTAGTGTATAATGCAGTATGCAACTGTCAGCCACGACCCGGTGGTGGCGTGTGTTGACACCTAAAGTAGTACCAGATGCATGATCATGGCCAACTTTAACCTTAATTAGAATAAAACTTACTGAGGCTAGACAGCTACAGTGTGGTATGTTTGATGATTGGAGGGTGGGTGATCAACATACCAATTTGCAGTCCTCTAGCTTCAGTAGTTTTTAAGATCTGAAGGCAGACAGAAAAAGTGCCGACAGACAGACAAATAGCCATCTCCGTAGATTTCTTTTACAGAAAATTAGTTCCTCGTTGGACGAGTGGGTTACGTGCTTGGCTACTGATTTGGTAGTCCTAGTTCGCTTCCCTGCTCTGCCAACAAGGAATCAAAGGAATTTATTTCAGGTAATTAGAAAATAATTTATCGATATTATGTGGTTCGGATTCCACAATAAGCCGTTGGTCCCGTTGCTAAGTAACCAATTGGCTCTTAGCCACGTAAAAATATTATGCCAGTCCTAGGAGAGCTGCTCATCAGCTCATGGCTCTGGTTAAACTAAGATATACTAAAATGCTTTTTATAGAAAACTAAGAACCAATAGGTACACCTTAATCCAGGAGACAACAGCAGAAAGCAGGAAAGAATTTTCTCCTTGTTTAAACAACCAAAGATCAAAAGATTCTATAACTGAACAAGACAGACTATTCCACATGTTATTTGTAGCCAAGATAAAATTCCTAGCAAGCTTAAGCCTATACCCTACCTTTCCACTTCCTCCTTTGCCTTCTCTCCCCCCCCCCCACAATACTGGATAATATTGTTATAATATATATATATATATATATATATATATATATATAACGTTCATGTGTGTAGGTAGTATATATATATATATATATATATATATATATATATATATATATATATATATATATACATATATATACACATATATATATATATATATATATATACATATATATATATACTATATACTATATATATGTCATATATATATATATATATATATATATATATATATATATATATATATATACGTTCATGTGTGTAGTAGATATATATATATATATATATATATATATATATATATACACACTATATATTATATATATATATATATATACACATATATATATATATATATATATATATATACATATATATATATATATATATATATATATATATATATATATATATATATATATATATATATATATATATATATATATATATATATATATATATATATATATATATATATACATGAATAACTTGATCACGAAGTATATAAAACATGATGCTATGTATAGATAAAGGTTTTTATCACGAAGGAAAAAATGAAAAAGCGTGATAGCCAAGTACTTTCGGTCCTGTTCGGACCCTTTACTGAGGCAAACTGATTTTACAGAGAACAACATAGTCATAAGAAAGCTTAATATACAAACTGACACTACAAGATTAGCAAGCAATAAGGGCGATTTTCACTCTACAGAAAGGAGAAGCCGCCTGAGGGTAGCCACACCTTGAAGGATACACGCAGTAAACAGGTGATTCTCCCAGAAAACAGTACATTTTGAAAAAACACGGGAGCATATACAATTTAATATCATGAACTTTTACACAAATTTTCCCCCCCAAAAATATTATTAATGAAAAGACGAAAGAAAATATAGATATATATATATCGAGCAAGAGTAAGAGGGAGAGAAAATATCGAACCAGAGAGAGAGAGAGAGAGAGAGAGAAATAATAACTATATACATGTGGGACTAATTTATTAGTTGTTCATTTATTTTAAGGTCCTTCATAAACATCTTACAAATATATGGGTCCAAATGGTACATTCCCAGACTAAGATTTAGGTTGTTTTTATTAGTGATTTGTATAATTGCCGATTCCAGTAAATTTCTTGAAACATAATCATTAGATCTAGCAATTGCCGAGGAATCACCCCAATTAATACAATGAGATTTTTCACTCAGATGGATAAACAGTGCATTTGAAGTCTGGGCTGTTCTAACTGAATACATATGCTGCTTAATACGTACACAAATTTTTACTTGACTGATTGGAAACACGCATTAAGGCAAGAAATATATGGAAAACTTCATAGAACTACAGACACTTTGATTAGAAAACTGGACAGAAAATTAAACAACCTTATCAACGACAGTGATTGGACTAATAATGCTAGAAGTGATTGTGTGGTGAATTTATCGAGCAAACAAATAAGTGATAATGCAGTGCGTACATTACGCTTTGGGTTGTCTTTCTTCATTTGTAACAAACCCTCAGCTTTATCAATAGCGACATCTCTATATAAGTTTGAAAAATGCTGTGACCTACCACAAAATCATTTAGACATTAAAGGCATGACATATAGTGCTACGCATGCCTATCATGAAAATAACTTCCCCGCTCGCTACAGAAAAAGTTTAAAAGAATTGAAGAATGATAATAGCTTACACATTACCAAGGCTGATAAATCCAATAGTTTAGTGGTTCTTGACAAAACTGACTACATATCACGCATGAATACTTTACTAGAGGATGAAGTAACTTACAAAAAACTCGCAAAAAATCCGTTGGACCAAGTAATAAAAAACTTTAATATCAATATCAAACAAATTCTTAAAGATAAAAAAGAACTTTTGTGTCAGTTAACTGTAAAGTGTCCCTCATTACCTTATTTATAGCCTAGTCAAAACTCATAAGGAAAACAAACCTATGCGCCCAATTATTAGTACCGTAGGATCAATTGCTTATAAACTATCGAAATAACTTACTAAACTGTTATCCCCGCTACTAGGAACTGTATCTAATTCACACATCCGGAATTCTCTTGATCTTGTGGAAAAATTAAATAACATTGTACTAAACCCTAGCGATATTTTTGTCAGTTTTGGTGTATGTTCTTTGTTTACAATAGTCCCTATTGACTCTGTGCTAGAATATTTAAGTAATGAACTTGTACTGCATGAATTGCCTATGTCCGTTAGTCATATAATTTTCTTAATTAAGTTATGTATTTGTGATTGCAAATTTATTTTTAATGGAGAATATTACCAACAAATATACCCTATATCACCTCTCCTTTCAAACATATATATGGAATTTTTTGAGAGACAACACCTCCCGAATATCACACTTATCCCCTTAAAATGGTACCGATATGTCGATGATATCTTAGTAGTCTTACCTGGTGGTATCGATGTAAATGATTTACTGTCTAAATTGAATAATTTAGTACCATCCATAAAACTCACTGTTGAAATTGAAAATAACAATGTCATCCCTTTCCTAGATGTATTAATACATAGAGAATCTTTCCAATGCAAATTCAGTATTTATAGAAAACCCACAATTAATTTAACATATGTACATTTTTATTCTGGCCACCATCTTAATATTAAAATTTCAATTTTTTCTTCTATGTTCCTACGCGCTTTGCGTATCACGAGTCCACAATATCTGGACCAAGAAATAGAATACATAAAAAAGATAGGAAACGATCTCTGCTACCCACCTCATTTAATTGATTTATGTTATCAAAAAGCTTACAAAAAGTTTTATAGTGTTGCTATTAATGAAAAAGAAATGCCTAAAAATGTACTTAGCTTACCTTATTATCGTGGATTTGAAACTATAAAATCAATATTTAAATCATTTAATTTTAATGTAGTGTTCTCTTACAACAATACTATTAAAGATATGCTAATTAAGAATAGTCCCGTAACAAATAACAACATCATTTACAAAATTCCTTGTAAGGATTGCCCATCGTTCTACGTTGGTCAGTCAAGTAAAAATTTGTGTGTACGTATTAAGCAGCATATGTATTCAGTTAGAACAGCCCAGACTTCAAATGCACTGTTTATCCATCTGAGTGAAAAATCTCATTATATTAATTGGGGTGATTCCTCGGCAATTGCTAGATCTAATGATTATGTTTCAAGAAATTTACTGGAATCGGCAATTATACAAATCACTAATAAAAACAACCTAAATCTTAGTCTGGGAATGTACCATTTGGACCCATATATTTGTAAGATGTTTATGAAGGACCTTAAAATAAATGAACAACTGATAAATTAGTCCCACATGTATATAGTTATTATTTCTTTCTCTCTCTCTCTCTCTCTCTCTCTTCTCTCTCTCTGGTTCGATATTTTCTCTCCCTCTTTCTCTTGCTCGATATATATATATATATATATATATATATATATTATATATATATATATATATATATATATATATATTTATATTTTCTTTCGTCTTTTCATTAATAATAATTTTTTGGGGGAAAATTTGTGTAAAAATTCATGATATTAAATTGTATATGCTCCCGTGTTTTTTCAAAATGTACCGTTTTTATGGGAGAATCACTTGCTTACTGTGTTTATCCTTCAGGCGGCGGCTCCTTTCTGTAGAGTAAAAATCGCCCTTATTGCTTGCTAATCTTGTAGTGTCAGTTTGTATATTAAGCTTTCTTTTGACTATGTTGTTCTCTGTAAAATCAGTTTGCCTCAGTAAAGGGTCTGAACAGGACCGAAAGCACTTGGCTATCTTGCTTTTTCATTTTTTCCTTCGTGGCAAAAAACCTTTATATATATATATATATATATATATATATATATATATATATATATACATACATATATATACTTATATATACATATATATATATATATATATATATATTCATATATATATACATATATATACATATATACATATATATATATATATCTATATCTATATCTATCTATCTATCTATCTATATATATATATATATATATATATATATATATATATATATATATATATATATATATATATATATATATATATATATATATATATGTAAAGGTATATGCCACGAAAGAAAGATAAACAAGAGAGTTTCTGCAAGACCTTTCTATATATATATATATATATATATATATATATATATATATATATATATATATATATATATATATATATGTATGTATATGCCACGAAGGAAAGATAAACAAGAGAGTTTCTGCAAGATCTTTCGACTAAACGTCCTTTACTTAGCAGACAAACTGACTTACATGAGAAATTGTGGATACAGGCAAGGTCGTATAAGTGACAGATAGGGATTATAAGGAGATTAGTACCTAGAATCCGACACACCTGGAGAATGATTAACCTTTCCAAACAAGCATAAACATGGGTACAATTTAAGAACAGAAAGAATAAGTCCAACTGCTCAGACACAGGGACAAGACAATTAAAGGATTATACAGGGCGACAGCTGACCACATTCAGATCTTTGATAAACAAAAACTTATTAAACATACAAAGAAAATATATCTAAGGCAACTAATTTGTATTTAAGTCAGTAATTATATCTTTGAGGTCATTCTTAAACATGTTACAAATACAAGGGTCTAAATGAAACAGGCCATGACTTATATTAAAATTACAATGGGAAGTAAGCTGTATTATGGCAGATTCGAAAGATTTTGTTATAAGACATCTTTTGATCTGGCAATTACTGAACTACCAATCCAATTTATCTGGTGGTTGTTTTCACTTAAATGAATGAATATTGCATTAGATGTTTGCCCAGTTTTGACAGAATATTTATGTTGTTTAAATCTTACTTCTAAGCCCTTGCTCGACTGTCTGAGATCCGGGATAAAAGGAGGGGCAGTCCATACATGGAATTTTATATATTATGTTGTTGCTTTCCCTGGGGCCATTTTTTTATTAACATTACTTTTAGTGTGTTATTACAGGAAAAAGCGAGGTTGACCTTAAAGGCTTTTAACAATGATTTAATGGCTTCAAATCCTTTAAAATAAGGCAAACTGAGAATGTTCTTAGAATTTTCTTTCTCCATGTTACTTACACTATAAAACTTTTGGTGGGCTTTATTATAGCAAATATCTAATATATGTGAAGGATAACATAAATCTTTCCTTATTTTTCTTATGTATTCAATTTTTTTATCCAAATATTGGGGACTGACAATATGCAATGCTCGTAAGAGCATAGAAGAAAAAATTGATATTTTGATGTCAAGATGATGGCCTGAATAGAAATGGACATAAGTTAAGTTGTTGGTTGGTTTCCTATAGATACGAAATTTACATTGAAATGGTTCTTTATGTATCAAAACATCTAAGGAAGGGAGGCAATTGTCTTTTTTCAATTCTAGAGTAAACTTAATCGATGGTACCTGGTTATTTAATTTAGAGAGTACATCATTTATATCAATACCAGCAGGCAGAACAGCTAAAATATCATCAACATATCTATACCACTTTAGAGGAATATAAATGATATTAGGTAAATATCGTTTTTAAAATGATTCCATGTACAAGTTTGAGAGGAGTGGTGATAATGGGTTGCCCATTGCCATGCCAAATATTTGTTGATAAAATTCACCATTGAATATAAACTTACAATCACAATTTGGCATGGCAATGGGCAACCTTTTATCACCACTCCTCTCAAACTTGTACATGGAATTCTTGGAAAAACGATGTTTACCTAATATCATTTATATTCCTCTAAAGTGGTATAGATATGTTGATGATATTTTAGCTGTTCTGCCTGCTGGTATTGATATAAATGATGTACTCTCTAAATTAAATAACCAGGTACCATCGATTAAGTTTACTCTAGAATTGGAAAAATTCAATTGCCTCCCTTTCTTAGATGTTTTGATACATAAAGAACCATTTCTATGTAAATTCAGTATTTATAGGAAACCAACCAACAACTTAACTTATGTTCATTTCTATTCAGGCCACCATCTTAACATCAAAATATCAATTTTTTCTTCTATGTTTTTACGAGCATTGCGTATTGTCAGTGCCCAATATTTGGATAAAAAAATTGAATACATAAGAAAAATAAGGAAAGATTTATGTTATCCTTCACATATATTAGATATTTGCTATAATAAAGCCCATCAAAAGTTTTATGGTGTAAGTAACACGGAGAAAGAAAATTCTAAGAACATCAGTTTGCCTTATTTTAACGGATTTGAAGCCATTAAATTATTGTTAAAAGGCCTTTAAGGTCACCCTTTTTTTTCCCTATAATAACACACTAAAAGTAATGTTAATAAAAAATGGCCCCAGGGAAAGCAACAACATAATATATAAAATTCCATGTATGTACTGCCCCTCCTTTTATCTCGGACAGTCGAGCAAGGGCTTAGAAGTAAGATTAAAACAGCATAAATATTCTGTCAAAACTGGGCAAACATCTAATGCAATATTCATTCATTTAAGTGAAAGCAATCACCAGATAAATTGGATTGGTAGTTCTGTAATTGCCAGATCAAAAGATGTCTTATCACGAAATCTTTTCGAATCTGTCATAATACAACTTACTCCCCATTGTAATTTTAATATAAGTCATGGCCTGTTTCATTTAGACCCTTGTATTTGTAACATGTTTAAGAATGACCTCAAAGATATAATTACAGTTTAATATGTTTTGTGAATAAGTTTTTGTTTACCAAAGATCTGAATGTGGTCAGCTGTCACCCTGTATAATCCTTTAATTGTGTTGTCCCTGCGTCTGAGCAGTTGGACTTAATCTTTTTGTTCTTAAATTGTACCCATGTTTATGCTTGTTTGGAAAGGTTACTCGTTCTCCAGGTGTGTCGGATTCTAGGTACTAATCTCCTTATAATCCCTATCTGTCACTCATATGACCTTTCCTGTACCCACAATTTCTCATGTAAGTCAATTTGTCTGCTAAGTAAAGGACGTTTAGTCGAAAGTTCTTGCAGAAACTCTGTTGTTTATCTTTCCTTCATGGCTTATACCTTTATGGATTTATCACGTTCCAAACTTTCATGATTTAGTTATTTTCTGAAATCTTTACTTGAGCATCTCATTGAAAATGAGTTTTCTTTAAGCAACTCTCATAAATTCAAGGAAGATATTCATATACAAGATTCAGAATTATTTATGGTCAGTCTGAACGTTGAGTCTCTTTTCACTAATGCCCCTGTAGGGGAGACGATTGACATTATTTTAAATAAGTTATTTATAGAGCCGGACTCTATTTTTCATAATTTTAGTCGTGAGCTTTTTAAACAGATGTTAGAACTAGCCGTGCAAGACACGACTTTCATTTTTAATGGCTTTTTATACAGACAAATGGAAGGAGTAGCAATGGGATCCCCACTGGGTCCGACATTTGCTAATATTTTTATGTGCTCCTTGGAGGAGCGTATGTTAGATGATTGCCCCCTAATCTTCTTGCCTCAGTTTTATCGTAGATACGTTCATGACACTTTCGCCTCATTCCGAAACAAGTTTAATGCGGAACAATTCTTAGAATTTGTCAATGCCCTACACCCTAATATCAGATTTACACTCGATGAAGAAGAAAATAACAAGCTTCCCTTTCTGGATGTTCTAGTGTCCAGGAACGAGGAAGGCTTCTACACGGATGTTTTTAGAAAAAAAAAAAAAAAAAAGACTTTTACTGGGTTAGGTATCAACTTTTATATTTCTTGCTTTTATAATTTTAAACTCAATACTATCTCAACTCTCCTACACAGGGCCTTCACCCATACCTCTAATTGGTTTACTTTTAATGAAGAAATTAACTTTCTTTCCCAATATCTTAAAAATAACTGCTTCCCAGACAAACTTTTGTATAAAATGCTTAAGAAAAATGCTTGATGCCCGATTCATAGAGGTGCCAACGGTTTTGACAGTACCAAAATGAAAAATGTTTGCTAGCTTCCCTTTTCTTCATGATGACCTCTTCAGAAAAAAGTTCCAGGCAATTATTCAAAAGGAATTCCCGGCACTGAATCTTAAAATCGTCCCAAAAAAATCCATTAACTATCGGATCCCTGTTTAAAACGAAAGGCCACCTTACTCCTCTTCTAAAATCTAATGTTGTAAATAAATATACGGGCCCGAGATGTGATCAACGAGACTATGTGGGTTGTACGAAGAGGTTACTAAAAGTGAGAATAGATTCACACAGGGGCTTAAGTTTTAGAACGGGCAGCAGATTAACAAACCCCGAACAGTCAAATATCAGGAACCACTCTAAATCATGTAAAACACACAATGATAAGGATTTTACTATTATAGGCCAAATACAAAACGAAAACGACCTAACAAACTTGGATCCATTATGATAAAAAAGATAGTTCCGTCCTTTAATACGCAATCCTCCTCTATTCAGTTGTTCATCGCCTAGAGTACTTGTTTATATTTTTAAAAAATTCTCTGTCACTGCCCGTCCTTTGCGAGGATAAGGTACAGAATAGCCTTCCTGTTATAGTGTTATTTATTTATTTTTCATTTTTTTTGCAGACACAATTTTTGTATGTTTTTTCTGTAATTTTTTGAATAATTTTAATGTTTTTCTGTTTTAAGATATTCATGAATTTTTAAATGTTCTACATGCTGAAACGTCGGCAAAATAAATGTACCCGAGTACGATGCCTTTCCCTATGGTTCCCCTGATAAGATGTACCTAGTGCTGCAGCTCCGTCTTCTAAGGATATATATATATATATATATATATATATATATATATATATATATATATATATATATATATATATATATATATACACACACACACACACATACACACATGTGGTAGGGCCTGCTCTGAGGGGTTCCCCTTAAGCGGCCCCAGTATAGCAACTTTATATATATATATATATATATATATATATATATATATATATATATATATATATATATATATATATATATGTGTTTTTTTTTTTTTTATAATAGTTATATGGGACGGATGGGAAGTCAAGTCACTGAACCCGTGAATTGCTCTGAATGGGGTCGATGCTTTGAGCGATGTTAATTATATACAATTACCTTTGCTTCCTGATTCTTTGTTTACATCGGTAAAATGCGTCTGTCTCTTTATTCAGGACTAAAATAATAATGACTACTAATTACTATGCAGAACTGCGCAGATATTGTTGACTTGGTGGGTTTTCTAATTAAAAATCTAGTCGTAGGTTTGTGTACTGGAGGCGTTCTACCGAAAATATTCGAAATCAAGCTGATTTGTGAAGAGGCCCGGAGTTCTGGTGCAGGCGGAAACGGGTCCTAATAAAGCCCACGTGGGCCAACGATTCAATAAAAAACAAAGCAGGTGTTTTTCTGTTCCTGAATTGATGTTTAGAGGCTTTTAATCGGTAGCATAAATGCATGGTAGGGACGAAATCCTTGATATTTTTGGTAATTCTCTCTAATTCGGAAAAATGGCCTAATTTCCATACCAACGGCAGCCACGTGTAATTTGTTTGAACCTCATAATTACATATAAATGAATATGCTCTGCATTATGTTATTTGATGAACCATCATCTTTATTCAGTGAAAGTAAATCGTCAAATTATTTTATGGCGATTCTGAAATAAATGAAGAATCTGGACTCATACCAACTCAGTTTTGGATACAGTCTTTTGAGCGTCCCATAAGCATGTTAATTTCCTCCAATTCTGTAATAGTGAATGAACCGCCCGGGTAACCGCCATCATGCTGACAGTCACCACTTTTTGCATCCGCGCGGTTTCCGCCTCGTGTCGCTGGAATTTGTCTCTGGCTAATTGATCACTAATTCTTTCTCTCTCAGCAACTGAGTAAATTCGAAGCATTACTTCTGTCTCACTCTGATTTTTACGAGAGAGAGAGAGAGAATTTTTTCTGGAAAGGGTATTAATTTTGTCAAGAGAGAAACAAACAAACGAACCAATATAAACACAACTGAGAGGTCATAACCTCAGTGGGGAGGTGATCAACCTCGCTCCAGTAATCCATATGAATTTATTTCAGTTATATTTGCTTCTGCCTCAAATGAAGCCCGGAAGCTTGAAGTTGGACGGTAATTAAACGTGAATTACAGTCATGTTATAGTGATTTAGAATTCGTTACGCTCGGAGGATTAAATGAATTAGAATGGACTAACGTTGGTAAGGAAATCGGGTCATTTTTCCGAATTAGAGATTATTTAAAATAATATCAAGCATTAAATCCCTACCACGCATTCATGCTACTGATTAAAGGCTTCTAAACATCAATTCAGGAATAGAAAAACACCTGCTTTGTTATTATTGAACCGTTGGCCCTCGAGGGCTTCATTATGACCCCTTTCCGCCTGCACCAGAAACCCGGGCCTTTTCACAAATGAGTTGCCGAGAGGAAAAGAATTTAGTGATCAATTAGAGATTTACCGAGGCATTTATGGATATGAACGAAGAACCAGAGTACAAAGATAAATTGATATAATTAACGGCTAATAACAATAACTGTGTTTAACGTCTCTCAGAACTTCGACCCCATTAGGAGCAATGTACAGGTTCAATGACTTCCATCTGTCTGATAAAACCATCGCCCGCTAAAAAGTGGCTCTCCTGGGGCTGCTTGAGGGAACCCATGCCTTCTAAGGTCCCCATAGAACAGGGCAAATGGGGTTGGGGGTGGGGTGGGGGGGAAGACGTAGAGAGGAATGGATAGATGGCGTACCATAGTCCAGAGGTATTGAGGAGAAAGGGCTTCAACATCCATATGGGCAAGACGACGAGGGTGAGTAGCGATGTGACTATGCTGATGAACCAATATTTCGAACATTGCTGTAGCTACAACACCAGCTTCCACGCCTTATCAGTTAAAGCACTCAATCCATCCCCTAACTTGAATGATTACACAGTGGCCATATAACCATTGTATTTCACTGTCATCATGTTAGTGATGTCATTTAGTGCCATATCACGATGACTGAAGTGGTTACTGGGATCATGAGAGGGATCTTGCATGGGGAATTGATTTTGTATAAGTGGCAGTGATCAGGGGCGGATTTAGGGTGGCCGGTGACCCTAGGGACCCCTCTCATTTATGGGTAAGCAAAGAGGGCCCTTAGAGAACGGGGCCCGGTAGGAGTTAGGTTTCCGGGATTTATTTTCTAATTAATAAATATTTGCTGTGATATTTAGGGATGAAAATGCAAAGATATGTAAATTTTCAAACATTATTGTGGTGGATGCCTAGCCATCACAATATATAATCACACTTACCAAGACACTTATCTGTATTCACAAAAAACCAATACTTAGTCCACAAAAGGTGGAAAAATATTCATAAAGATGTACAAACTCAATTCAAGGGGTCAAAGAAAATACTCTTAATAAAACCCTTAATTTTAATACACAAATTACAGACAGAAATGACACATGAACCTCATAAATACAATATAAATATTAACAACACTCACACTTAATACCTAACACAGAAAACAACTGCACCCTTAAATGGACAGGTCATCAACACATATATACCAAAGGGTAGAGGGTCCAGAAAGGTGGAGACCAACGAAAAGAAAGAATATCCTGCCAAATTACACACCAAACACCGACGACTCCTCAACAATGATTTATGTAAACTGTTCTCCACGTCTGGAGAATCACTAAGGGTGGTTGGGAAAAGGAATGGTTCCCAAAAAGCTGTTGCAGAGGACAGGGTTCCACCAAGTCCTGCCAAGACTGTAGCAGTATGGCGTAGCCGTGATCACTTTACTCCAAATGCAGGGGCAATACCTTCATACCTGATGACAGAGAGGTCCCCTAGATAGCTTAACTAAGCCAACGGTTGCTGAAAGGAGCTGAAGAAAATACAATCCTGGAAGGGGGAGAATTTCACTCGTCCCGACTCCAAAACCCAAAAGATTCCAAGATGCTTCAGCTACAGCAACAGTAATATCTTTCAGCGGCAGCAACAGTAGTATCTTCTCAAATAAGGCTCAGAGAACGGCTGCCTATATCTCTTACGGAGTCTCACACAACCCTTAGTATAACGAGGGCTTCTCCACAAACAAGCATCATGGAAAATAAGAACAGTCGTTAGTCAAACCACCAACATAAACAAGTAAACCACCGCTAAGGAGAAAAAAAAACTTAAATATAATCAAAATTTCCCTGACACTAAAAAGATAATAATAAGAAATAAAGACAATAAGGTTACAATATCTATTTTTAAAATGTATTATTTAATTGATTAATTTTTGTTTCCAATTATTATTATTATTATTATTATTATTATTATTATTATTATTATTATTATTATTATTATTATTATTATTATTATTATTATTTATTTATTTATTTATTTATTTATTTATTTATTTTTTTTTTTTTTTTGCTGAGCTGTGGGGCCATGGCTTGCTCGGCCTTTCCCCCCTAAATCCGCCTCTGGGCTGTGATGCCTAGAGCATTATGCAGACACTTTTCTTTCGCAAAGGTTATTTTTGAAGGAGACTTATTTCGTCAGCCATCCAAGCGGTTTGTATATTGATTACTGAACTGTAGGCCTATTGAAAACACCGCAATACTGTGATTTGAAGTAAAGTACTGTGCATATAATTATATATCTCACATGACAAATATTAAGATAAAATGAAGAGATAAGTTGATCCAAAACTGTTACGTACTGTTTCCTCAAAATTTGCATGCCAAATATATAGGCGTTGGACACTGCAAGGTGTCCAGTTCCTTCACATGGCAGATTTTCTTTGTGGAAATCTGTAAACTGGCTATTATTTTGTTATTTATTGGTAGTTACCAGTTAGATATGACACACACACACACACACACAGGAACTGGACACCTGCAAGTGTCCAATGTCTATATATTTGGCTCTTGCAAATTTTAAGGAAACAATACGTATCATTTTTAATCAACTTATCTCTTCATTTTATCTTTAAAATATGTGTCATATGATACATATAATTACATGCTCAGTACTTTACTTTGTCACTGTTTTTTTACGTTTTCAGTAGGCTTACAGTTCAGTAGTTGATATACCAAGCGTTTGGATGGCTGACGAAATAAGTTATCTACAAAAAAAAAAAAAAAAAAAAAAAATGTGTGTGTTTTTGTCCCTTAAGATCCAAGTGCAAGAAATATGAAGCGGTTTTGAT
This sequence comes from Macrobrachium nipponense, assembly GCF_015104395.2. Classification (NCBI taxonomy): domain Eukaryota; kingdom Metazoa; phylum Arthropoda; class Malacostraca; order Decapoda; family Palaemonidae; genus Macrobrachium; species Macrobrachium nipponense. The sequence goes on from NC_061108.1 coordinate 97,177,239, forward strand.
GACTTTTAGTGGGAAACGAAACTGCGTCATCATATATATATATATATATATATATATATATATATATATATATATATATATATAATGTATAAATGATTCACGAAGATATGGAACGTGATGAATGTATAAATAAAGGCAAATACCACAAAGAAAAAATGAAACAATGGCGTGGTTCCTAGCTGACTGATGAAAAATATAAAAGTTTACAAGAAAGCTCATATATTACGAGAGTCAAAAGACCCTCGTTTAAATAATGGGAGGGAACTCCTAACTAATTCCTAACTGGGAATGAACTTACCCCTGAGTGTCATTGTACCTTCGGATGCCGCCCCTGTAGCTAGCTGAAAATCAAGTATTAAAATTCGAGGCGAATTCAAACTCCCGATATTACAAAAATATTTTTATTTCCCAAATTAGCTAACATGACAATGGAATAAACTGAGTTAACCCAATAACCGTTTTCTATGGGAAGCAGCGTTCGTTCCCCCCAGCTGTCAGTCAAGAGTGCGGTCAGCAAGCAGTTACCATACCCATACTGTCTGCAAAAAGTAAAAAACACAACTTGGCAACTACTCTCCCGTCCGCGCTATTTTATTTTACTGCAGCTGGGCAAAGCCATCTTGAATCAATTCAAGATGGCGTTGAGCTGGGCTACGTTTGCTATCTTTTATCAGTTTACTATTAACATATATACATGGTTGTTCCCTTCCGCCACTGTCACGTATTTATACGCCTGCTCTTTCCAGCTATGATGATAATTATAATAATTTACCCCCTTGGCAATACAAATATCAGCGTGGCGACATTTGGAAAATAACTTTCTTGTAGAACCGACACACGTGCAGTTTCGTGAATGGAAATTTATTCGTTGTATATATGAAACTCTTCCTTTTTTGACGTTCTGGAATTTTGTAAATAATAGATTACAACAATTATCCATTCGAATTATAATTGTTATTAATCACCAGATTATTCTTTGACAGGCTATATAATGGTATACATATTCAAGTTGTTTCCAAAAGATCTCGCATTTCGAAGCCCGTACAATCCAAACTTTAGGCTAAACCTAGGTTCTTTATGAATTTTACATCATCTATGATACACGTCTGTTTTCTAAATGAAAAAGATATTAAATAAAAATAAACTGTATATCTATATATGTGTATATAATATATATATATATATATATCTATATAATATATATATATATATATATATATATAATACATATATATATATATCATATATATATTTATATAATATATATATATGTATATATATATATATATATAATATATATATACGTATATATATATATTATATATATATGTATATGTATAAACTATATATATATATACATATATATATATATATTTATATATATATATAGTATATATATATATTTATATATATATATATATATATATATATATATATATATAAAACTGTAAAGACCAGAGACGTAGGAGCTGAAAAGGGTTATTATCGGAGATGATATAACTCGAGCCTTCAGTATACTAGGTCAAATCAAAGATGATAATCATATGTAGTTAATTAACATTTATATTTTTAAAATCGGAGAATTTGTGTAATTTCCGATGAATTATTCATTTCTTTATGTCAGTATTATCAATAATTCATCGGAAATTATATACATTCTCCGTTTTGAAAAAATATAAATGAGAAAAGTATTTTGACTACTTATTTTAGATAATAAAACACTTTCCATATTGAAAATATTTATTACACAATAATCAGGCCAATGAAATTAATCATATCACATAATTTGATTATATAACTAAAATATACAGTTAGATACAGTATTTTACAATTTAGAAACTTTTCAGTGTGTAGTAACCTTTGAAACATGGTGTCAAACAAAGGGGTACGTCACATTCCTTACAATAATATCTGGTGTCTTTTCTCTTTTTTGATCTTCTTTTGCTATGGTGACAAACTTAGCAAGGTTTCTGTGCGTTGTTCTTTTTTTTTTCTGTGGGTGAAGTGGCGGGCGGTTAGACGCAATGGGTTTGTAGCTTCACCAGACCTACGCCCACCATTGAAGACTTCATCAGACGTTGTAAATCTTTCGAGGATTTGTCTGATAAGACTTAGACGAAAAACTTTCAGGGGTGGTTTCTCTCCAGTGGCGGTTAGATATAAATTGTAAGCATTCAGGACAACAATATCAAGAAGGTGAAAGAAAAGTTTTATATACCACTTCCTGGACATACGTAAACATTCCACAGAGCACACTTGCATGTCACATTTATCAACTAGTCTCATATTTTCATTATATGACAATACAGCATCTGGTTTCATGATAACCTCTCCTGTCTTATAGTCAATTTTATCACTGGGAACCATTTTTCCCTCATGCAACGTTGTGAGCATTGTTACATCTCGCTTGTCATGCCACTTGAAGGCAAGAATATTGTTGGCGTGAAATGACTGTTTGCCACCTTTGGCAAGCTTTGAGAATTTGGGCATATCTTTTCTCGTTCCTTTTACAGTCCCGCACACTCCAGTTTTATTTTGATAGAGAAAATCTGCGAGGTGTGGGATTGAATACCAATTATCAATATATAAATTGTGACCCTTCCCGAGCAAGTTTTTCAGCATTTCTCGAACCACTGCACCTGATTTTCCAAGTGGATCATTAACCGAAAGTCCATTAGATTTACCTGTATATACCACCATGTCAATCACCATGCCAGTTTCGCAATCACATAACATAAAGAGTGATTCCAAAGCGATGTCTTTTGGAAGAAATGTACATCCGAAATGATAAACGTCCTTTGAATAACATCAGTGATTCATCGATAACGACGTTTTCGAACGGATAAAATAGCCCTTCATTTTGTTATTGATTCGGTCAAAAACACTGCGAATCTTGAACAAAGGGTCATATCCAGGATCAACACTGTTGTCACTGAAATGCAGCATGCGTGATAATAAAGCATATCTATTTGAAGACATTAGCTTCCCAAAAATTGGCGAAAATAGCAAAGGATCTTTAGCCCAATATTCGTTCAACGAAAATTTTTTGTTGTGAGACATAAGCAACGAAACGGCCTAAAACACATACATTTCAGCCACGTTTGTCTCTCCACCGACGTAATCTTGAAAATCTGTATAGAAATGATTGATTACGTTTGTACGCAAGTATTTATTTGTTTCGTCCACAATAATGTTCATCATTCCCATATCAAAATATAATGAAAATATGTCCAATTCTGTGCTGTTGTCGCCAATGCCACTTTCTTGTTGAATTCCACTATTCTGCCTCGAAAAGTCAAAAACATTGGGCGTAAACGCATCACCAGGAACCCTTGACCAAGGCAAAGAGGCGTCTGTGGGAAGTGCTGCTGCAGGAGTTGGATGATCTGATGGAGATGTTGATGATGATTCGCCATCGTTTTCCGTATCTGAACCTTCATCGCTATCAAGGCTCGTGTCACTCTCACTGTCTTCTTCTATCGAGGAAGCTGCTGATTCATTGTTCCCTGTCTTGAAATAGATACAACGGAAT
>NC_061108.1:97185770-97190770 GCF_015104395.2 Macrobrachium nipponense
TTCTTTAGTTTTTTATTTGTTATATAAGATATTTTTCACAATTTCTGAAACTTAAAAATGACTTCTTCAGAATTTCTGTTAACCCATGGCTTCACTAGAAGAGAAAGTAAACTGTTCTTTTGTTGGCTGAGCTAAAATGTAATGTTGCTATTTAAAGGTTTACAACCCAGTACAATAAAGAATCATAACACAGGAATTTCATAGCCAGGTGGATGAAGAAATTTAATGAAACCGGTTCTGTTATTGATAAACCAGCATCTGGTTTATCTGGTTGAAAAGGAACTGTAGCATCTGTAGAAATATCTTTTGAAGTCTGAGAAAAAGTCTTAAGATGAGCATCGTTGGAGATGAGGCTTTCAGACTCTACTGTGCATAAGATTCTTCGAAAAAACTCAAAATGTAAGCTTACGGAATCCAAATGCATCAAATGTTGTTAGAAGAGGATTATCAACATAACATACTTTCACACATAACCTACTTTCTGTCACCAGTTCAGTGAAAGAATTAATAGTGATAATGCATTTTAGAATAATTTAATGTTCTTTGAACGAAACAACATTCCACATTAGTGGAAAGGTCAAAAGGCATAACTTTCGTATTTGGGGAACTGAGAAGCCACGTGAATCTGTTGAACATGAAAAAGATTCTCTCAAAATTAATATCTGTTGTGCTTTGGGAAAGAATCAAATCCTAGGGCCATTCTTTTTTGCAGGACGTTCTGTTAATGGTGATAACTATTTAGAAATGCTTCAAAATTACTTTAATCCTCGGCTTGAACAATTAGAACTTATAGAGAATACAGTTCTTCAACAAGTTGGTGCACCTCTCAGTTTGTGCTGCAAGTTAGGCAGTTTCTAAATGAGAAATTAGCTAACAGGTGGATTGAATGGACCATTATTTTTGGCCTCCATGTTCACCAGATTTGACTCCATTGGGTTTCTTTTTATGGGGACATGTAGAAAGTATTATTTATTCATCCAAGCGTCGATCTTTAGAAGACTTCGAAACGAGAATAACCAATATGATGGTATTAATGAAAATCAGCTGGAAAATGTTTTTCTGAGAACTACAGAATCGTTTTTCTCTTGTATTAGTAATGAAAATGAACAAGATGAATAAAAAATTGAGGTGATTTTTATTCTTTTTACAAATTAATTCTGCATTGTATGGTTACGAAACTGTATTTTGAATTGCAACAGGACCACACACACACACACACACACACACACACACACACACACACACAAGGGAATACCACAGGAAAATGATAGTCAGAAATCCAAGTGCTTTCGTCTTTATTATGACATTGTCAAGGAACGAATGAAATACAGTTGGAAAGAAAGTTATCAGGTAAACAAAAAAAATCAAGAATACCAGAAGTTTAACTGTGAAAAGGGTAAAAATCAAGGAGATAATCCTGGATTATTGGATATCACATGGTTACAAACTTAAATGTAAATTTAACCCTAACAGAAACTATAACGTATCCATATAGTCCAAAACATATAAAAAGTTAGTATAATAATTTTGTTGGATATATTTATTTACAACTTTTTTCATTATGAAGGCATCGAGTTTAAATAAACCATGACTTAAATTTAGAACATTTCCATTATTTGACTTTATGAAACAAGATTCAGTGATATTCCTTTTAACTGTGTCATTACATGGGATTAAGGCTCTTGCTTGACAGGATGATCTAAATCTCTCATATGTACCAATAATGCATTCGATATTTGTCCCGTTCTCACAGAACACTGGTGCTGTTTTATTCATTGTGAAAGAGATTTACCGGTTTGTCCGTATTATACTTTATCACACTTTTTGCAAGGAATTTCATATCAGCTGGGAAGATCATTAAGAGAATTTTTTTTTACTAAACTCTTGACATTAATATTACTGAAAACAACATTTATGTTAAAAAGCTTTAAAATTTTAGGAATTTATAAAAACCTTTCATCATAAGGTTGCTTACTTAATTCAAGTTTGTCATTAGTTAAATAAAATGTTTTTCTAGCTCTTTTCCATGAACCATCTACAAAATCCTTGGGTATTTAAGTTTCAATGCAATATCATAAATAGTTTTAATCTCATCGTAAATAAACTGTGGGCTACAGACACGTAAAGCCCTTAGGAACATCCCAGAAAAAACAGTTGATTTAACATTTTGATGGTGATTGGAGTAGTAATGAACAAAGGGAGGCAATGTTAGTTGATTTTCGAAAGACTGAAAAGGTGAAATATCTATAATTTCTATGGACAGTTACATCAAGAAAATCCAAATTAATTTCTTTCTTCTTCTACAGGAAATTTTATAGAAGGGACTAAATTATTGAGATTAATGAAGAATTCTTTGGAGATTTTTGTGAAGTGGCCAAATACAGAAAATATCATCCACATACCTAAACCATATAACTTTTTGGGGTAAAATTCTTGGTAAGAAATTTGTCTAAGAAATACCATGTAAATATTGCTAACTACAGGAGCCATGCCAAACTTTTGTAAAAAAATTCCCCATTAAAACAAAATTTACTATCTTTGATACATAACCTTATGAAACTAATGAGGTTTGCTGCAGTTAAGAGAATATCTTGACATTCTAATTCATCCTCCAGAAATTCAAGTAAATCATCTACAGGCACTTTTATAAATAAAGAGACAATATGAAAACTAACCATATTAAAATCAAAATTTAGATTTAAACTATTCAATTTGTTTATAAAAGCAACATTTTTTTACAAGCATGAAAAAGAGCTAGAAAAAACATTTTATTTAACTAATGACAAACTTGAATTTATTAAGCATCCCTATGATGAAAGGTTTTTGGAAATTCCTAGAATTTTAAAGCTTTTTAACAAATGTTGTTTCCAGTAATATTAATGTCAAGAGTTTAGTAATAAGAAATTCTCGTAATGATCTTCCTGGCTGCATATGAAATTCCTTGCAAAAAGTGTGATAAAGTATGTTACGGACAAACCGGTAAATCTCTTTCACAACGACTCAAACAGCACCAATATTCTGTGAGAACGGGACAAATATCGAATGCATTATTCGTGCATATGAGAGATTTAGATCATCCTATTAACTAGAGTCAAGCAAGAGCCTTAATCCCATGTAATGACGCAGTTAAAAGGAATATCATTGAATCTTGTTTCATCAAGTCAAATAATAGAAATGTTCTAAATTTAAGTCTTGGTTTAATTAAACTCGATGCCTTCATAATGAAAAATTTGTAGATAAATGTAAGCAACAAAATTATTATGTTCAGTTTTTACATGTTTTAAACTATATGGATAAGTTGTAGTTTCTGTTAGGGTTAAATCTGTTCAAGTTTGTGACCGTGTGATATCCGATAATCCTGGATTATCTCTTTGATTTTTACCCTTTTCACAATTAACCTTCTGGTATTCTTGATCTTTCTGTTTACCTGATAACTTTCTTCCCAACTGTATTTCATTCGTTCCTTGACAATGTCTTAATAAAGACGAAAGCACTTGGATTTCTGCCTATCATTTTCCAATGGTATTTGCTTATTTAATGAGGTCACGTGCATCTACTGTGATTTTTAAGCATATATATAGATATATATATATATATATATATATATATATATATATATATATATATATATTATATACACACACACACACACACACACATATATATATATATATATATATATATATATATATGTGTGTGTGTGTGTGTGTGTGTGTGTGTGTGTGTCATGCTAACCATAGAGGGTAAATATCTGGAGATGCTATCAGTATACAGTACCAGTCATACGTATTTTGGTGGTCTTCCATTAGGCCGGTACGGGTGGTTTTCGACAAAAACAATCACTTCAAACAACTGGAAATTAAACTAAGCATATATAAGCCTATATACACTTACAATTTTACTGTACTTACGCAATGAATGTTAAGCATAACAACTAATTAGCTATGATCATAGTCATCATCACCTGAATCACTATTTACATCATTGTCAAGTTTTAAAAGCATTGAAGCATCATCAGGAAGGGTTCTTATCTTCCTCTCTGTTTGGTTCCTCAAGGACCTTATGTATGGATCTGAAGAACACAGTAGTCTTATCATTATGTCTGTATTGGTCTCTGATCGTGATGATTTACATCTGGGATCCCTCGCGGTATCTTCTAAATTCTTTATTTCGAGCTTCTACGGCCTCTTCAGAAAGTGATAAATAGGTATGTTCAATTGTTGCATAAGGTCAGCTCCATGAATGAAAATCTTGTGCAGTGACTGAGGGATATAATGCAACTATAATGCTCTATGTATTGCTCCGCTGTTTCCAGTGAATATTTCTTAAATATGTTTAGATCAATTTCTTTCCCAGAAGATAGGACAGCAAGAATTGTATGAAGTCGTTCAATTAGGGTTACATTTATATATGTAATTCTGGAGGACTCCTCTGCGTTTTGAAAGAAATGACTTGCAGTAGTAACATCATTTGAAGTTCCAGAGCCTCCTGGGTTAATCATATCAAAACAAGACCAACTTCATTTTGCAGTTGTTTTTGAATTTTTGTCTTCTGGTTCTGCACAAGGGTTTTTTCTTCCTGGGACCTTACTTGCCACTTCTTCCCAGGAATTCGATAATTTATCGGATGAGCATCTGATCCATGCATGTAAGGTTGAAAGGCCATACTTCAGGTTATCTTCAGAGATCTTTTTTTTCATAACCTGATTGATGTCATTCATACATTTAGGGCTTGCTCCACAAATGCTACAGCACTGAAATGATGAAGTTAAAGTAAATACAGAGTTTAAAACTATGCCGTCGCTCATAGTAACAAATACCTCTTGGGATATACATTCTTTATCAACCACTGTAGGTTTTAGCGGCATCAATAAAATCCTTCTCTGTCCTCAAAATATCAATAGTTTCTTTCTCTTATAAACGAAAATCTTTTAGGTCTATAATAAGAAGTGAAAGATGGAGCAGGATTTACCCAAATTATAATTTTGGAATTTCTTTCAA
>NC_061108.1:97195770-97313270 GCF_015104395.2 Macrobrachium nipponense
TTAGAGGCCCCCTATACAGCATAAACTAAAATTGATATGGACAAAAACAAAAGTAATTCAGAACAGGTATTTATTTAAGTTTCTCTCTGAGTATTTAATATTTTGTATGGCCTCCATCTGCCTGTACCACAGCCTGCATTCTTGAAGGGTATGATTTCAGCAGATCGCAAAAAAGTTGAGACTCAGATTCCTCCATTTCCCTGAGCACTTCAGTCACCTCTCTTCGCAGGTTATGGAGGCTTGGTATACCATCATAGTTCACTGTGCGTACTTCAACACGATTCTTTAAGATACTACCAATGTTTTCACACACGTTAAAGTCAGGGGAGCTATCTGGAAATTCACTTGATGAGAAGAAATTTATTCCACTGTTTTGAAGCAGCTCCTGTGTCTGAAGAGCCTTGAAGCATGGTGCCTTATCATGCAAAAATGTGACTTCTTCAACAGATAACACATTTTTAGGATCTTTAAGGAAAGGAGATAAGTAAGCACAGTTTGTCTGAAGTATTCACCATTCCATAACTGTCCTTTTTCTTTGATGATCCACATTAACCGTTTGGCTGTGAAACACAGAAAAATTCCCAAACTTCAGGAAATTTCACAACTTGGCAATAGTGCATGTCATTGCTGATATCATCCAACTTTGCAGCCCAAATGATGTCATTTTTATATTTGGCTTCCTGACTGTGTAAATGAAGAATTCATCTGATGCAGCAACATGGAGAAAGTCAGCTTCATCCCAATCATTAAGATATGAGCCACTAAACCATGCATGGTCTTCTCTCTGTTGCTGAGTAATGTTGGGCTTGCTGATAACATGAAATGGCTTGATACCAGATTTTTTCAACTCAAGATATACAGCACTATAACGTCTTTTCTTTCCCCTTTTTGTTTCTGGTTCAAGTGCCAATTTATTTAAAGACTTTCTTGGTCTACCCACTGCCTCAGCTATGATGTTTTTTAACTCCTGAGAAAGGACTTCAGGCCTTCCAAGATTCTCACTCTTTTCGCTATGACAGTCATATGGATTTTTGTTCTAGTTTCTTTTAATAAAGGATTCATCTCTTTTCATGTATTTAGCTATCCAGGAATGTGAAATGAAGGATGCGCCAGCATCCCTGGCGCCTCAGAAGGTTATAGCCCAGATTCGGTCAATCCATCTGATTTCCTCCAAGTCGTTAGCCATGGCTGTATCTAACTCCGTCACTCAGTCTGAAAATACTAGAAATGTGAAATGAAAAATAGCTTAATAGAAACTTAAGACAATGTACTTGGAGATAGGCTATAGCAGAAAAATTCATAACTTTCTATTTGTTCTGTGGAGGGGGGGGGGGCCTCTAATTTCGAAACACCCGGTATATACATCCAATAAGAGGCCGAGGCTAGTCCCCTTCATGTAACAGGTGAAGAGGCAAAACAGCTCAATACTTCGGTTGCTTTATCATTGCCGACGTTTCATGACTATGGTCTCATTTTCAAGGCTATAAAATGTACAAATAAGCACAAAAAACTTAAAACACACTGTATTAAAGACTAAGAAAAAAAAAAATTAAAAACTTTTAAACAAACCTTACCCCAAGAGGTTCGGTTTCTGAAAGGTTTGCCAGAGCGGGAAGGAGTCGAGATAACTAAGGAAAAATAAGAGTGGGCAGTCTAAGTAATGTATATTAGAACTGCTGCATTGTTGGCCAAGGATTCTAGTATAAGGAGGTGGTTCTTATTAAGGCTGGATAAGATGATCTTAAAATCATCGTAGTTGATTTTGCATATGCATATTTGTGGATGGTTTCTAGAAAGCTTCATCCCTGTGCGGTAACTAATGCCAATGTGTGAGTCACATCGGACTTTGAGCAGTTGGCTAGTGCTCCCCATGTAAGTCTGTTCGTTGCACGAACAGCAAGTATACAAGTAAACTAGGCCAGACCGCATTTAAGTAGGCAATTTTTCTTTGTGTCGAAAGAATCCACCTATGGTTTTTGGATTCCTTAAGATGAATTTGATATCAACTGCTGGGAAATGTTTGTTCACTATCTTCCTTAATTGTGGTATAAATGACGTATCATAAGTGTCATTCACTGAAAGTTTAGCTGACAACTTCTTTGCCACGAAAACCCTCTCATACATTAAGAAAATTTCATCCATGTACTGTTCATTGGTTTGGTGGAAGTATATGTTACATACAAAGTGCTGTTTTTAGCAGTGTCCCTTTCTCACACTTCATGTGCAACTGGACTGCCCACATATCTTGCGTCTTACAGTACGCCACTTTATACTAAGCTACACATTATACATGATATTTTCAGGAAAGATTAATTAGAAATATAAAGATCACCTTAATGTATATGGGAAATAATTCACGGATGATGACGAATACAACAAGTTTATAAGTGATTAATTTAATAAGTGATAAATAGAGGTCAAATAAAATAATGAATACATGAAATTGAAAAGACAAATTATATAAATATATATATATATTATATAATATATATTATTATCTATATATATATTCTTAATTATATCTAATAAATATATATATATATATATTAATTACATCAAGAAAAATACACACAAATATTTATAACAAAACATAGAAATAATAGGAGCAGCCCAGCCGAGATCTTATGTATTCCTCCAAGGGGTAAGGTCATAGTTTGGAATGAGGCTGCTGTGACACTCGCAGGGCAGAACTGGGTTTTTGGGTCCTGGTTCCAGAAGCGGAAAGCGCTGGATCCTCTTCAGTTCCGGAATGTTGTTGCACATGACCCTCGCAAGGGAGACCTGGTGCAGTTCTTGAATTTGGTCTGCAATGGAGGAAGAGAATGGAAGTAATTTTTGGTGCATTTAAGGCTGCTCGTAGTTCACCTAGTTTACTAATGCCTCTGCAAAAAGAGAATTCTTGTGCTGCAACCTTTGACAAAATAAGAGTGCTTGTAGTGTTACTGCACTACTGTAATCAAGAAGTATTTGAGGTCATTTTGATGGCTTTGAAACTTGGTTAGACCCAATGGTCTTTATACCAGTTCACTCAGTTCCATGTATGACCAGCTATATATAACGACACTTGCAATAACATCTGTTTCTGTGCTTTTATGCAATTAATAAAAAAAACTTGTCACCCTAACCCATCACTGCGTATACTAGTTTACAGAGGCCGTAGTAAGAAAGGCATTGTCCAGTTCTCATCACAGAGGAAACATAAAGTCCCACTTCTGTGGTCGCGAGTTCGATTCTCGGCCATTCCATTGAGGAGTGAGAGATGTGTATTTCTGGTGATAGAAGTTCACTCTCGACGTGGTTCGGAAGTCACGTAAAGCCGTTGGTCCCGTTGCTGAATAACCACTGGTTCCATGCAACGTAAAAACACCATACAAACAAACAAATAAAGCCATAAGCATTCTTGGCATAATAGATGAAAAGAATCCAGATTATTCTGCTGGTTTTTGTGCCTATTGAGAGTCAGCGATGTTTCTATCGTCTCAACAAAAGCTAATTCAAGGAAGATTTTGCGCAATGACCCACATAAAAACACTCATGTATATTTTGCAGTCACTCAGATGGAAAATAATCAAGGTTACGTCAGTGGCACTCAGAGGTTCATCATTTGTATTAGCCCAACAACTTTGAGAGAATTAAGGTAATTTCTGTGGCTCTAGGTCTTGTTGAGACCCATTGCTGCTCTGGTATCCCCAAGGCTCTGGTAGTGAAGGCCTCATCCAGTTCTAGTATCTGCCCTACAATAAGTAGAGACGTTGTTTCTCGATGCCTCCCGTATTCAGGCTGGTGGCTGTCGGTCTCGTTGTGACCCATCACTGCTCACATCAGTTTCTCAAGACCCTTGCAAGAAAGACATTGCAGGTCAGCTGCTTACAGTTTGCCTTATTTAGTAAAATGTGAGCAGTATTGAGGTTCTTTGCAGTGCCCTTAGGCTTTCAGGGTCATTGCTCTCTTGCTTTTATCTCCATGTTCACTTCTGTCTGGTTTTTTTTCTTCAAACTTGGGCTGTGAAAAGCTACTACTATGAGCTTCAGGGCCTCTGTAACACGGTTTTTTCGCAATAACTTTTTATCTATGCATTTCATAAATATAGCGCTTATTCAGAATACACATTATATGTACACATAAATTTTGACTGCATTCTGCATTACGTAGGTTGAATAAATTTGGTACTTACAAAGTAAAAGTGACTTTTTTTTTAAGACGGGCCAACTTACTCAGAGAAAAAGTTTCGAACGCACTCGTTACGTAACTTATGACAGTATTTCTTCCCTCTTTCTCGATGGATGATTGGCTATACGTAACGAAGGCTATACCTCTGGCAAGAATGACAAACAAATTTAAATACAAGCAAAGCAGCACACCTTTATGAACTCTGAAACCTCTCCACTGATAATTGTCATAATGAACAAACCAACAAAATATGTTAATAAATACAAAAACACTTCGATTATTAGTCTAACTCCCCAAATAAGTTTCCTAAGAAATTACAGTCTACTTTATAGGTCACAATGAGATTGACAAGATGTAGGGAATAGTTGGTAATTTTCAAAAACATAGTAGACAAGCTTGATTTGATAACTGCTATATCCAATGTCAAGCAATTTTTATTTATTGGCTATCTACCTATTTACTGAAAAAAAATAGCCGGTACTGTATTTTGGTTTTAAACCTTCACCAGTAATTATCGTCAGAATGATAACTTCATGAGGCTCCACCCACTTTGGCCTCGTTATAATTCAGGATAACACTGAAGGGTATCATGGGCATTGTTGGATTACAAAATTTAACTTCTGGCTATAAAAACTCATTTCTCGAGTAGTTGTAAGAAGTGCTAAATGATCCTCAAGGATCCCAGCAGTTGGCCTAAACGTTTAATTCATGTATATTACGCATATACTGTTGTGTTACTACTGCTACAGTAGTATTACTACACTAGCACAGATACCCCACCCACATCTATGTATCGTTCCGCCATTCATAAAATCTTCGGGTTTCAGAGCCGATGGAACAAGGAGAATGAGTTTCTGTTTAGTGGATGGGCGGGGCAACATTTCGTTAAAAGGTATTTACTTTGCTTACGTAATGAATGTTTTTAGACACTTGGCTCGTAATCATTGACCATGGCGTCGGCTAGATAATTTTTACTCTATAAAATTAAAACTATTGGGTTTAGGTTATTGATAATGCTGACAAAATTTGTGTGTGGTTGTAAAATATACATATGTCAACTTTCAGCTACATCCGATGCTTTGACAAAGAGCAAAGTCCAAAAAACCGTGTTACAGAGGTCCTGAATCTCAGTAGGTTGGCTGTCCCGTTGACTGTTGCACTTTAAGGAACATGGAAATTCTGTGTGTGTGTGATTTAAACCCTGGATAACATCACCATGGAAATGTGCAGTTCTGCATGCTGTAATGGAATTATACCACGTCCTCTAAGATTCTAGGTCTGGTTATAGTATATAAAAGACTTAACAAACACAGAGCTTTATATATATATATATATATATATATATATATATATATATATATATATATATATACCTCTAATTTTATTAATAAATCTTATTTATAATCCATATCCCGTAGAATTTTATTATTTATAAATTATGAACTCGTCATTTTATTTAATTCATTACAATGATTAACAAATCATTCAATTACCAACAAATAGCTTCAGTAAGTAATAACTCAACTCACCCTTCGTGAATGACCCAGCTTGGCCTCTCTCTTCATACCAAAAGCGATCACCAAATTTCATCCTCTTGAACTGATCAGTCAGTAGACAGGTGAAAGTTGGGCCGAGGATCCCTCCTTCCAAGTGTGTTTCAGAGATCCCTCCTGGGTACAAGTCTATGTCATGTACAGATCTGGGGAGAAGAGAAAGGGATGACATCCATGCGGCTTTTCCCCTTTTGGCATGTGTTTCCAGAATATGACACTTTTAGTTCTAAGCTAGCATTTAGGGATTAGTTTCCTGCAACCCATTACAGTAATCTTATTAACAAATCAACTCTTCCCCTGTCATGAGGCCCCACCAGAAGGAACTTTCCTTCTAGCCTAAACCCATTTGCTCTCAGCTGGTTCATAATTCAGTGACTTGGGTCAGCTGTGACACACTGGGTTTCAAAGACGTGCATGCTATAAGTTCTGTTGAGCACGGGTATTCAATCCAAAGACTGAAGAAAGTCATAGGACAAGTTACCACAGACTAAAAATGAGTAACATAAAATTATTTGTAGAAGGGGAAATAGTCATTGTGATAATAGTGGTGGTAGTAGGTACTGCTGCCACAGTTATTGCAACTAATTTTCTAAAAAATTGTCTGTGCCCTATTATCTGGGTCTGAGACACCTTCCTACCAGGACATTTATTCTTTAGGAGTAGTAGTAAAGTGGTAGTTGCAGTAACTGTAATTCTTACTTGTAAACACTCTTCAGGGCTGCGATGGTGTTGTTGGACATAACGCGAGAAAGGTCTTCAAATTTGTTGAAATTTCGATATCCACATTTGGCCAGCCATTTTGTGTAGCCTGGAAGCCCATGGTCTCTGCCTCGCTGGATGTTCAGAGCTAGCAGGTCTAGCCCAAAGCCAAAGGGGCCTCGGAATAGCTTTCCTGTTACCTGCAATCAGAAGACTATAGTTTTCTATTTTTTTTCAGTTGTGTCCCATGACTTTTATGAATTTTTCCATTTGTAAGACATCCTATGACCTCATTTCCCTGATAAAGGCTGTTAAATGATGCATCTATGGTTTTTATTGTTGTTTAACTTTGAAAACTCTGAACTGACAAATCTTACCTCCTTTGTGAAGAACTGGTCCACCATCTTAGAATTGCTGCTTGTTTCTCCTCTAGCTATGTCCCCCATGGTATTTTGATCATAGAGGTCGAAAGGGTTGAAGAATTTACTGGAAAGTTCATCATCCTCAATGTTTCCATTCTCCTTTATGTGCCTGATGGAATCCTTGGAGATGAAAAAAGACTATTAATATTTACATAAGGCCAGAGGGGTGCTAGTGTTAGTGCATTTTACTATTTTTGAGTAATGTCAGTACATACTAGCATCCATCCATATAACATCAAACTCTCATACTAACCCTTATTTCACTGTGCCCAAAGCGGTAGGCAGCAGTTGAGAAGGAATTGGTGATTGTAGCATCTACTGTAGGATTGTATGATTTTGTTTGGGTTTGTCCTGTCTTGGGAAGCATTCCTTGAGCTGCTAAGATCGGAAAGGCTGTGAGAGAGAAGAGATAGTGTTATCAGACAGTTAAAATTACTTTTTATCTTGCTTAAGTGCCTTTATCCCTTGAACGAGGTGACTCCTAAGATGTTACATACAGGCAGTCCCGGTTATTGGCAGACTCTATTGATGGCGGTCCAGTTTTATGGCGCATGTCTAGCGCTATAAAGTCTATGATTTATGGCGTCATAAAACG
The DNA here is from genome assembly GCF_015104395.2 of Macrobrachium nipponense. Classification (NCBI taxonomy): domain Eukaryota; kingdom Metazoa; phylum Arthropoda; class Malacostraca; order Decapoda; family Palaemonidae; genus Macrobrachium; species Macrobrachium nipponense. The sequence goes on from NC_061108.1 coordinate 97,203,210, forward strand.
CTGAGTCTCAGTTATCGGTGCCATAAGGTGCTGATAATAGAGTTATGGCATCATAACATACCTGACAGAGGTACCATTAACCAGTTTTTGGCATCATTATTTGAAACTCAGTGCCATAAGTGCCATAAATTGCCGAGTTTCGGGTAATGGAGGTTTTCGCTTATCAGCACCCCACCGAGATTGGAAACCCCACAGATAACCGAGGACTGAGATTTCTAGTCCAATTCCCTTCAGCCCCTTGAATGCAACCCACCACATTGGAGCAACAACCAGGCATAGAAATCAGTGTTTAGCTCAATAGCTGCAATATATATGAAAAATGTGTAGCTTTTACCAGAAAGAAACAGTTGATCTGCATCTTAATAGCAGAATTAGCTTTACTAATAGTCATCATAATAGTAACAACACTCACGTATCACACTTGGGAGGAACTCATTGTAGGTGATGTGTTGGAGCTCTGCTGTAATGATCCTCCTGGTTTCCTGGTAAAGTTCTTCATCTTTAGCTCTTGGACGAAGGTCCTTGAGGATCTTTGCCACTCTGTTGTGCTCACGAGCCCACAATACATGGAAAGAGGTCAAGGACAGGACCTCATTGACACGTCCATCTCCTGTGGAGTAGGTTGTTTGAGGGAGAGGGTTCTTGCATCTCTATCAATCTCTTAGCTTTTTACAAATCTTTTAACAATTGGTATTATTAAAATAACTAATTCCCTTTTGCTCTCTCTCTTTCTCTCACCTGCTTTGAAGCAGAACTTGCCCTTGGCTGCATTCTTTGGGACGTTACACCCATCATCCAAGTTCTTTGAAAGTGAAAGCAGTTCAAACCCTTCTTGAGTTATCTGTTCCCAGGAAAAATAATGTTAGCCACATTTTAAGTAGTTTTATTTGCATAAGTATTAGCTATAGTAGCACTTTTAGTCAGTTAAGCAGTAAATCATAGCAGTAGTTATAGCGTTATAAGCTGTCATTTTGGAAGTGGATAGTGAACCAGTGATTGTGGGAGTTATAAAGAAAATAATATTGGTAGGACAATGGCAATTTGAGTGAGTAGTATTTGTAACAGAGGGAAAGAAGTGATATATAGTTGCAATAATGTAGTCAAGGTTGGTGGATCTCGGGCAACCTGAACTTTGGCTTCCTTACAAGTATACATAATTATATAAAATTATCACAAGGAGAAAAACTGGAAATGTTGATGAAGGGTTTACTACAATATACAAGCCAAAGAAAACAGTTCAAACACGGCATCAAGGTTTCAAATCGTTTCATTATTAGAACTAGGAGGGAGAGGCCGTTATCTACATTACTGGCAATGCTGATTTTACAAACACTGAGTGGAGGATGGTTCAGTGAGGGAAAGACGAAGGGTGACATTGATCTTCTCGATATCCTGGATTTGCTGGGATTCTTCTGTAGTCCTGCTTAGTCTCCTGTCTCCCAAAATGGCTTCTAAACCTCCCGGACTTTTAAAAAATATTGTTTTAAGTAAAATGGAATTTCTAGTTCTTGGAAATATTGTTAACTTTATTTATTTATTTTTTATTTTATTTACTTTCTGTTTTGCATGTTATTCTAAAGTTACTTCAACACACACACACACACACACACACACACAAACACACACACACACACACATATATACGTGTATATATATAGACGGCCCTTAATATATATATATAATATATATATATATATTATATATGTATATATATATATATATATATATATATATATATATATATATATATATATATATATATCTTAAAAAAGCTGTGGTAGTGAATTGTTAATCTCAGCTTGTTCCGGTTGGAGACAGGCGCTTAGTGACAAGCGCTAGGCTCCTTGAAGAATGCTGAAATGAAAAACAGCCAGGAATGATGACCTATGCGACCTGAGGTTGGCGACACCTCAGAGATCACATGATCAGATCATGCGGTCGCCCATCATTGCCAGGCACTCCACAAGGCGTGTCTGTATGTGTGTCCACAGCGTTTGTTGTATGGGCTTGGTGATAGGTGATGAAAAGATGAGAGGTCTGCGCTAGTCACTAGAGATTCCATAGAATGGGATATGAGTCTCATAGAGCAAAGGCAAGATTAAGATGAAATTTTGGCGGACGCAAAAGCTTTTCTTAGAGGCTTAATTATTCAGGAAATGTTATAAGTCACCTTTTTCGGGTTTAGAGTTAGAAGGTAATCTGTTGGTCAGGAAAATTAAATATAAATTGAGGACTGATGAAAATAAAGGAGGCCCGACACAGATCGTGATTCCGAAAGTCCTAATTCCAGTGGTTTTGGATATAGTACATTGCAGGTTCGGTAGTCCACACTTGGGGATAGAAAAAACGTATAATGAGGTGCGTGCTAAATATATTTGGAAAAACATTGGGAAAGATGTGGAAAATTTTGTGAAAAACTGTACAGTATGCAATGCATGCAAACCTGCAAGGATAACTTCCTGCAAATTAGGGTCGTATCCAATACCAAGTAGACCTTTTTGGAGAATACATATGGATATCCTAGGAAATTTTTGTGAATCTAGATATGCGAATAAGTACTTGTTAGTAATAATAGATGAACTTACGAGGATAGTAGAAATTTTTCCACTTAAACATAAAACTGCTGAAGAAGTAGCTATAGCATTTTTCAATGGTATCATTTGCAGATATGGCTCACCCGAGGTTTTATTGACCGACAATGGCAGAGAATTTGTAAACAAAATTTTAGAATGTTTGGCGGAAGTCATGGGGATGCAGAAAGTAATAGTTATTCCACACAGACCTAAAGCTAATGGGTTGTGTGAACGAGCAAACAGGAAAGTGCTCAAAGCTCTCAGGAAGACTGTAGGTGGTAATGATAAAAACTGGGATAGATATATTGATGTTGTTAGACATAATATTAACACTATTGTTAGTGATTCCATTAAAATGTCTCCTTTTGAAGCTTTGTTTGGTTGCCCAGCACGAGGCACATTCGATCTGTTAACTAAACCTCATCATGGGGAAGATACAATTGAAGCATTAATATCTACAGCGAGAGAGAGACATGCTTGTTTCAGCCATAATCTCGAGGCCACGACCCGAGAAATGGTAGAAAGAAGTAGTAGCAGAACATCTGATCCTAAAATCAATGTTGGAGACAAGGTATTTCTGAAAATCAACATGAGAAATGAACTAAATTACAAATTGGGTACCAAATTTGAGGGTCTTTTTAGAGTCGTTGAGGAAAAGACTGGAAACAGATTTATAGTCTTAGAGGAAAAAACAGGTTGGTCGAAATTAACCAATATATCAAAACGGAAAAGAGTTGGTTGTGGTACCTAATATAATATCGCACAGTTGCATTTTTTCCTGGTTTTGCAAATTGATGGAGAAATGTGTTTAGTCAGTTTAATTTAATGTTTTTTTTTTTCAATTTAATTTTTTCTGCTATTTTTCCTACTATGCGCAAACTGTGGCGATTTGGCGTAAAAACCAGAGGTAATTATTTCACGTGGAAAATCAGGTTGAAAAGTATGGCAAATTTCTGTTAAGCTGAGAAATATTATGACAAGCCTGTGGTGGTTTCTGTGTGTATGGCTTTATTGGGGCCGAATTTTTGCGGTTTTTTTGGTGAATTTTTGGGGCTGAATTTTTTTTTTTTTTTTTTTTTTTTGGTTATAATTTTTGGCGGTGATCTGTGGTTTTACGACCTGGTTTTATGGGTCCCTATGAAGGGGTTGTATTTTTATATTCACCAGTGGTTATATTTGGCGATATATAATGGTTGAATTGTGGTTTTCTGTGGTTTATATCCCGACTAGGTGGTTATGCGGTTTTACATATATGTGGCAGTATTATGAATGAGTTGTCTTCGAGGACAACTTTTGGGTACCTTTGTGGATGTCCTAGGGACAATTTGGAGGAATATGGTTCTATTGGGATGAATGTAAGGGGTCAATTCTGGTGGATAGGATATGCTGCGGCAGCAAATTCCGTGAGGATACGTAATATATTTGGTAATGGGGAAAGTTGAATTTTTTTTTGTATGTGACTTGACGTAAATGTCATCTTGAAGAATTAGATGACTGACAGGTTTTTTTCTTGTCTTTTCTGGTCTCGTTCACGTTCAGATGCTGAGATATTGCTTAATCATCGCCCTGGGGTTGATGGCGCTCGCGAAGACAAAAGTACAACTGGGTCCCGGAGTGCTAATTGAGGAAGACCACCTGGTGTGGTTGTCGTCTGATAAAGTAACACTGAGCATTGAATTCGAGTTTGGGTTCAGCCAGATTGGAACTCGAAGAATCGCATAACAAAGTCGAAGGACTGATGAACACGTTGAACAGGGTTGAGACTACAAGAAATCTTTCCGGATCATTGGGTCGACTTTTAACAGAAATAAGAATTACTGCAAAGAGGGTGCAAGGCAAGATTGCAGAAACACTCACTTGGGTCCCAGAAATAAAGCCAGCCGGGGGGCGGGACCCGTCTAAGAGACAGAAAAGGGCGGTGCAGCTGTTGGCGGACGGGGGCATATAGCTATAGTGGCCATAGCCGGAATAGCAATAACGAGTTAGTGAAGGTCGTGAAATTAGAGGCGGAACTAGCCGAAGATGGGAGAGCTCTGACTTCTCTTAGAGGGAGAAATGAGAAATTAGAAAATGGGTTTATTGAATTATGAAAATCGTGTAATATATTACACGCAACAGTGAAGGGGTTTCGGGAAGACCTGTATATCACCATTATGTTTTTCACTATACACACTACACTAGCGAACATTGAAAGAGAAACCGAATCTTTGCTGAGTAATGTTGCCGTTAGGAACTTTGGAGTCAACCTTAAAAGACGCAGGATATGAATGGGGATCAAATTTATTTTTACGGGAGATCTTTAAAGATACTATGGGATTTTAAGAGTACAATTATCAGATAAGGGTCTACTTGTTGATATACCAGTTAGTGATAAAAAACCATTTCATAGATATATATTTAGACCGTTTCCTAGTGCTTTCAAGGGATCAGTAGTTGTTTGGACAGGGGTAGAAATCATGTATATATTAGGAGAGGAATTCCAGTCCTCAGCAGTTGACTATAAAGCAGGGTGTGTTAGCCTATGATAGATACGTGTGTGAAAGTAGGATATTTACTCTAAGATGCGTTGACCTGTCAGGTTGTGAACTAGAGTTAGCTCACGAGGGTATACCGACTCAAGAGAATTTTCTGACCCATATCAAGTGGTGACAACGGAGACAACGACAGCGGCCTTCTGCGCCAGATGCAGGATTTCAACTATATGCAACGAAGACAACAACTCACTCCAACTACAGGGGTCACAGATGTTCGATGGTTCCTGCTGCGTTATCTCGGAGTGGTTTATGGTGCCTAGCCGTCGTGTGTACAACTCATCGACGAAGGTGTTCATGAAACACTTAAATGAAAACCATGAGGCGGTTCAAGTTCCGCCTACATTAGAGAGGGTTACGGTCCCACCGTTGGAGGATAATGACGAAGATGAATTTTTCTTCGAACGCTACACAGTTCCAGTGACTGCGGTTATGGTAGCCGTTATGTTGATCACAATATGTGTCTTAGGAATTATTAAACTCCTGTGCAACCTACGAAGCACAAGGGTTCCAGCAACGGAAGTAGCTCTAAATCATGTGGCAAATTAAAACATTATGAACCAGTATATACCAGTTGCACCTTTTTGAAATATTGTGAATTGTGAAACTGTGAAACAAGCTGCAGCAGAAAGAAATTGCTATACCAAGGTAAAGTGTGTTATATTTTTATTAGTTGCAACTAATAACTAATAATTACAATGGTTTAGAGAACTAATAGTAACAGTGGTTTGGTAAAAATTTAAACTAATAGTTGCATTGGTTTGAGTGAAACTATTTCAATTTTTACACATTGCAAATTTTTATGTTTTGTTTGTTTCATTTGAAGTGATTTTTTTGTGTGCATTTATTCATATTTTTCTTTTGAAGTGTGTGTGTTTTTATTTTATATTCTGTGTGATTAATACTTTCTACAATTTTTGTATTTTCCACATTTTTCTGTTTTCATTTGCATTCACAATTCGATTAACTTAATTGTTTTCATTAATTAATCGTTGCACATTTAATTGAATTTAACACTTGCGAATTAATTTGCATGTACTTAGAATTCTTTTCAAGTTTCATTGTTGTTTAGCACTTGTGAGTTAATTTCCAAATTTTAATTATTGCCTAACACTTTTGAATTTCGAATCAATTAATTTTCTTGAATTTTGTGATAAATTATTTTTGATTTAATTTTAATTAATTGATTCAAGAATTAATTAAGCTTTGCTTCGTTTTCAAGTAATAGTAATTTTCCCTGATATTGTGAATTTCACTTATAAATTTTGAGTTTGATAATGAATTATTTTATTTAAAATTTTTATAAGTTTTTTTTTGTACACCAGTGTATAAATATGATTATATTTATGTTAGGTAGAAACATAGAGTGGTAATTTAAGCTGTTTTCCTTCAATTTACTTGAAGTGAGTTAGAGCCAGGGAGTTACTTAGACTTCTGAAATCAGGGAAATACTTAGACTTTTAAAGTTGTTGATGGAGTTATGCCCTTTAATTAATTTAATTAATTAAAGGGCACCTGTTTTGATAAACTTAGTCTGATTTTCTGCAATACTGGTAAGTTGTTTAAGGGAATACTGTTGCCTTTAGAGTATTCAGTCGTTTAATACCTGTGATGAAGGTTCAGGTGTCTGGCTGTTGTGAGGTAACAATTAATGAATGGTAAGTGTAATAACCAGATACTTGGTACTTCGTCACAATATACATATATATATATATATATATATATATACTATATATATATATATATAAAAATATAGATATATATATATATATGTACACATATATATTATATTATTATATATATATATATATATATATATATATATATATATATATATATATATATATATATTATATACACATATATGACTGGTAAAAATGTTCTGTTACAACAGAATTCCATCCAATAAAAGGAGTCCATAAAATGCCAAAATATAGAAAGTAGAAAAGGCAGTATTTATACCAAGAGGTCCTTCTACAGGTAAGCTGTTTCACTAGATCACCCTAGTTGATAATTTCTCTTTAATCTTCTTAAGCGTTGGTTGAATGAAGATTTTTTCTATGATATCCGAGTCCCAGGTGCCCTTCGCGATGTTCATTACCTTTGTTTAATCAAGGCCGACTCCACCATTTGTCTTTTATACCGACATTTGCTGCTATAAATTATATGACAAGTTTCAGTTTATTTATATGGTTTAAACAGCTAAGCTCTGTTGTCCATACCTAACTGACCAGTATGTTGTATTACTCTCTTGGGACGTGATTTTCCTGTCAAACCAATATAAGATTGGTAACAGTCCAGGCTTGGGACTTCGTTTACTCCTGTCTTTGGGGATTGGCTTTCGTTGGATGCTAATCAGGGATTTGGCTAGGGTATTTGGGTAGGTAAAGGCAAAAGGGTTAGATTTTCCGAGAGTCTGTGTCACTGTCTTAAACCTGTCAAGGTGTGGGATTTTTATTTTATTGTTGGGTGTTTTTCTAGTTTTGTCTTGATCGGGCCGGTCGAAAATTACGTTTGCTTTATGAATTGCTTTCTCAATTATATGGTCAGGGTAGACGAAAGCTACTTACGAATTAGTTCGAAATCTTTTTCCATGAAATCTGGGGAACAAATTCATAAGGTTCCTTAGAATAGATTGCTGGCTATGCATATCTAATAGAAATGGCATAACTAAAATAATGAATGTATGGAAGTGAGAATGTTGTTTTTTTGGGGGGGGAATTTGTATTCTGTCGTGTCTGTAATTATTAAACATCAAGAAAAGGAATTTTGCTGTCTGTTTCCCATTCAACTTTAAATATAATGATGGGCACTAATGCATTTAATTTTGAAAAGAATTCGTTGAAATTGCCCGTCCTGTTAACCCAAAATATTAGAATATCATCTACATATCTCATCCACAGTATGTTTATGTTTTTCGGTTTTATAGCATTTATTACTGTATTTTCAAAGTATTCCATATATAGATTGGCTAAAACAGGACTCAAGGGCCAGTGGGAAATAATCTGAATAGGGATTTAATTTTTCCCTCAAAAACTGTAAAACGTCCTGTATTGGTACTTTTGTGAATAGGGAATCTACATCAAGGCATAAAACTTTTATGTTGTGAAGTGGTATATGTGCTGCTCTGAATTTGTTACAAAAATCATTGGAATGTTTAATGTGACTGGGAGAAAAGCAAAAGCGCCTAAGAAAGGGGAAAGGAGGTTAGCTAGCCATTTGGAACTACCAACAAATTCAAGGAAGCGCATATACCACTTCATAACAAAACTTATAAGCCTTGATGTAGATTCCCTATTAACAAAAGTACCAATACAGGACGTTCTACAGTTTTTGAGGGAAAAATTAGCCCCCTATTCAGATCATTTCCCACTGGCCCTTGACAAAATAATAAAACTAATTGAATTACGTGTATCTAATAACGCATTTTCATTCAGGGATTCATTCTATAATAAAGAATTCGAGTGTAGCATTGGTAGCTCTTTAAAGTCTTGTTTTAGCCAATCTATATAAGGGACGCTTTGAAACCCAATCTATATATGGGCTGCATTAAAACCTAAAGACATGCTGTGGATGAGACATGTAGATGATATTCTAACATTTTGGGATAATAGGTGGGGCAATTTCAAAGAATTCCTTTCAAAATTAAATGCATTAGTACCCAGCATCAGATTTAAAGTTGAATGGGAAACAGACAACAAAATTCCTTTTCTTGATGTTCTAATAATTAGAGACACGACAGAATACAAATTTACCATGTACAGAAAACCAACATTCTCCCTTTCATACACATTTCTATCAAGTTAGGCGTAGACAGCAATCTATTTCTTAATAGCCAAACGAATTTGTTATCCATATTTCCTGGAAAAAGAATTTGAACTAATTCATAAGCAGCTTTCATCTTTAAGGTACCCTGACCATATAATTGAGAAAGCGATTCATAAAGCAAACGTAATTTTATACAGACACATTAAGACAAGACCAGAGAGACACCCAACAATAAAATAAAAATCCCACACCTGGACAGGATTAAGACAGTGACACACACTCTCGGAAAAGCTAACCCTTTTGCCTTTACCTACCCAAATACCCTAGCCAAATCCCTGATAGCATCCAACAAAAGCCAATCCCCAAAACCAGGAGTAAATGAAGTCCCAAGCCTGGACTGTTACCAATCTTATATCAGTTTGACAGGAAAATCACATCCCCACAGAGTAATACAACATAAACATTCAGTTGGGTATGGACAACAGAGCTTTGCTATTTTTAACAATATAAGTAACCATAACCACAGAATAAACTGGAATTTGTCACATATAATTTATATCAGCAAATTTCGGTACAAAATGCTAAATGGTGGAGTTAGCATTGATTAAACAAAGAAAGGTAATGAACATCACAAAGGACGCCTGGGATTCAGATATCATAGATAAAATTTACTTCAACACTTAAGAAGATTATAGAGAAATGATCAACTGGGGTGATCTAGTGAAACAGCTTACCTGTAAAAGGACCTCTTGGTATAAATACCGCCTTTTCTGTACCTTTTCTCATTCATTACCTACCCGAAGAAAGAGACGACAGTCTGAAATATAGTACATACTTTTTTATATTTTTTTGGCATATATATATATATATATATATATATATATATACATTTATATATATATAATATATTATATATATATATATATATATATATATATATATATATATCCTATACTATATATATATTATATATATATATATATATATATATATATATATATATATATATATATATATATATATATATATATATATATATATCATATATATACATATGTATATGTATACTATATACATATATATATATAAAAAAAATCTATATATATATAAATAAAAATAAAAAATAAATTAATTATATAAATAAAAAATAAAAATGATTTTAAAAATTATATATATTATTATATAAACCTATAATATATAATTTTAATTTATATTGCTACTTTCAAAATGCATGTTTCCCCTCTTTGAAATGTCATGTAGATTATGCAACATTTTTTCAGATGTTTTAAAATGTGTGTTCAGATTTCGCATTGCATGTTGTAAAAGAATATATATATAACGTAAAAAGAGAGAGATCTCCTTTTGCTTCCCTAATCTGTCAACACGTGTGATAACGAGCGAGCTGGAGTCTTGCGTTGTTATCAAAACATGTCAATCTTAATTATCGCTTAGACTCCGTTTCGATCGGGTTCGTCTTTCTTTTTTTTTAACAGACTGGACTTGTACGCGTATGTCTTAGATCAAAGCCACGTGCATGTTACTCATTTCTTTATGAAGATTGCGTCAGATTTCCAACTTACTGGAAGCATTCGTGACAAGAACGTTTTGTATCATATCTGCTCTGTCCAGTTTCGCATGAGAAGATTACATTCAATCACAGAACCTCGAGGCAGTTAGATCTCCCTCTCTCTCTCTCTCTCTCTCTCTCTCACTCGACATCGAGATTATATTAACGTAACGTAAATTGGTCACTCGTAACTTGTGAGAATTTCATATTTGATATTTCTTAGAGTTTATTTATTATTATTTAGTTTCTTTTGTGGAATCTGAACAGACATTATTTCGTAACGGGGCCTGTTTTTTGTGAAATTGTGTAAGACAAGACTGCAGCAAAGAAAGAAGTTGGTATACCAAAAAGGTAAAGTGTTATATTTTTATTAGTTGCAACTAATAACGGATAGGAATTGTGTTTAACTAATAATGGATAAGGAGTGTGGTTAACTAATAATTGTTAGGAACAGTGGTTAACTAATAACAGGTGTTTACGAAGGTTTGGTAAAAACTGATGTTTTGAGTGAAAATATTTACACTTTTACACATTGCTGATTTTTGTGTTTGTGATTGTTCCATTGTTTGTGCACTATTTCATTTTCTTATTGAAGTGTGTCTTTTTATTTTATATTTTCGTTTGCATTCACAATTTAATTGACTTATTTATTTTCATTGCTTAATCATTGCACATTTAATTAAATTTAACATTTGTAAATTAATTTGCATTTACTTAGAATTCTTTTCAAGATTTATTGTTGCTTAGCACTTGTGAATTAATTTCTGATTTCAATTATTGCCTAACACTTTTGAATTTTGATTGAATTAATTTTCTTGAATTTTGTGATAAATTAATTTTGATTTAATTTTACTTAATTTGATTCAAGAATTAATTAAACTTTACTTTGTTTTCAAGTAACAGTAATTTTCCCTGATGTTGTGAATTTCACTTATAAATTTTGAATTTAATAATAAATTTTTGTATTTAAAATGTTTATAAGTGTTTTTTTTAATTTCTTATACCAATATATTTATATTTAATTATGATTATATTTATGATAGGTAGAGACATAGAGTGGTAATTGATTTGCTTTCCTTCAATTTATTTGAAGTGACTTAGAACCAGGGAAGTACTTAGACTTCTGAAATCAGGGAAATACTTAGAGTTTTAAAGTTGTTGATGGAGTGAAGCCCTTTGATTAATTTAATTACTTACAAGATTACCTCACACCTGTTTTGATGGACTTAGTCTGATTTTCTGCAATACTGGTAAGTGTTAAGGGATCACTGTTGCCTTTAGAGTATTCAGTCGTTTAAACGTGTTATGAGGGTTCAGGTGTCTGGCTTTTGGTGAGGTAATAATTGATAAATGGTAACCAGATACTTGGCACTTCGTAACATTGTTTAATGGTGCCCAGACCCGGGAAAGCAGATTTCATTATCACTCTAGAATATACTGGTGGTGTTAGGGATATATTTTGTTAGGAGAGTAACCATATAGTTTTTGTTTTGCATTTATTGTATTGAATTGTAAGTTGATAACTTAGAGGAAAATGGCTCAGTTCAATGTTCAGGAATTTTTAGCAGCCCCCTCCATCCAAGTTTTGTCTGAAACCACTCTGACTAGAGCACAGTGGAGCGCTTTAGCAGAGGCATGTGGTGGTTATGTGTCTACTAGTATGGTAAAGGCACAAATAAGATGTATTGCTATGGAATCATTGATAAACTCTGGTAGAATAACTGATGAAGATGAGTTAGAATTGGCTCAAGAGTTGTTGAATGTAGCACGTGCTGATCTCATAAATAAGCAAGCATAAAAGAAAGAGAAAATTAATGCAGAGTTAGAGCTTAGACGCATTGAAGCAGAGGAGAATTTGATTATGCTAAAAATGCTTGCTGAAAGAGAGAGAATGCAAGCTGAAAGAGAAAGAATAGACAGGGAAAAACAAGAAAGAAGAGAAAGAGAAGAAGAAAAAGCAGCAGAAGAGGAAAGAGAAATCGCAAGACATGAAAGGGAAATGGAATTGATAAACGCTAGATCCACATTACCTGTAACACCGTCTAACCCTAACCAAGGTGATCAAGACCCTGTATTTGATGTAGTGAGAGTACAGAAGTTAATCCCTAAGTTTACTGAAGAAGCTCCAGATGAGTTTTTTGATCACTTTGAGAAAGTGGCTCCAGGTATGGGATGGCCAGAGGATAAATGGTCAGTTTTGCTACAAAGTGTCTTAATTGGTAAAGGGAGAAGTGCTTATCTAGCCTTAACAGCTGATCAGTGTAAAGACTACCAGGTACTTAAATGCAGTGTGCTACAAGTTTACCAGATGACCCCAGAGTACTACAATGAAAGATTCAGAAATTTAAGAAAAGATGAGAAGGGAACATTCTTAGATTATGCTTACAAAGTGAGAAGGTGTTTCAAACGTTGGGTAGAAGCTGCTAAAGTTAAAACTTTTGATGAGTTAGAAGAGTTACTTGTTCTTGAACAGTATCTTAAGGGAATTCCTGAACATATAAGAGCCTATTTAAGAGAGAGAGAAGTGAAGAAACTTGACAAAGCTGCAACACTTTGTGAAGATTACAATATAATCAGTAGTAAGCGTAATTACAATGTCAAGTACCAGAGTCAACAACGCCCAGGTTTTAAGTCTTTTCCAAATAACAGGAACAAATTTAATGGGAAACCTTCAAGTGATAATACCAAGAGTACACAAGGTAATACACCTCAGCAAACTAATGTGAAATCCTCATCCAGTTTTTCAAGACAGTTACAGAAACCTAATGTTGTCTGTTTCAAGTGTAGAAGAGTAGGACACTACAGTCAAGAGTGTTACCGGAATCAACAGCAGTCAAAACCAGTTGGTCAAGTTGTAAAAGGTGACCAGGTGAAACAAACTACGAAGAGCAGTGTGGGAAAGAATCAGACTCCAGAGAAGAATGAAACTAAACAAGCTGAATGTTTAGCAACCAGTGTAAATGTTACCTCAAGCAGTGAGTGGCTTCGCAGTGTGGAGGCTTTTAAGCCATATATCTATGAGGGTATGCTGTCAACTCAAGAAGGAAGTATGCAGGTACCAGTCAAGATATTACGTGATACAGGGAGTAACCATAGTGTGGTAGTACGTGGTTCTCACCCTCAGTTGGAGAAGAATCTCACAGGAGATTCAGTTATTTTGAAGGGTATAGGAGGAGAGGAAGTAACTCCTATATGCCGCTTACACCTGTCATGTGAATTGGTGACAGGGAATGTTGATTTTGCTGTAAAGGACTCACTGGCTGTAGAAGGTATACATGTTCTGTTGGGGAATGAAGTTGGTGGTGTGCCATTTATTCCTTGTCCTGTAGTGACAGACAAACCATTGAGGATTAGTCCTACAGTAGAGTTGGAGAAGAATAACCCCCACCTGTTTCCTAGTTGTGTAACTACCAGAAGTATGAAGAGGACTACGACTGTAAGTGAAGAAACTGAGGATTTACCACCCAAGAAGGATCAAGTGAAGGATCTTTGTGCTTAGAAGAATTGTTCCAGGGAAGTGAAGTTTCCCATAGTGCTGACCAAGAAGTGATTTCCCAAGAAGATGAAGAAGACGACGACGACGAAGAAGAACCTGATGTTCCTGAAGAGACTCCGAGTAGTCAAAGTGTTACTGAAAACAGTAGTGAAACTACAGTAGCTGAGTTAGCAGATATTGAGAATTCAACCCTTGAAGTTGGTCAAGTGACAAGAGAGAAGCTGATGGACTTGCAGAAGAAGGATGCATTGTTAACTGATTTGTTCTTCAGAGTTGTTGATCGAGAAGAGATGCAACAAACTCCTACCTGTTACTATCTGAAGGAAGGTTTGCTGATGAGGAAGTATAGACCTACAGATATACCAGGAGATGCTGTATGGGGCGAATATCATCAAATTTTGATTCCATATCTGTTGAGAAAGCAAGTGGTTGCAGTAGCTCATGAGTCTGGACATATGGGAATCAGGAAGACTGTGGAGAAGATCATGAAATATTTTTTCTGGCCTGGCCTTCACAAAGATGTTAGCAGGTTTTGTCGTTAGTGTCATACCTGCCAGATAGCTGGAAAACCGAATAAAACCATCAAGAAAGCCCCCTACAACCTATAGAAGTTAGAGGAGAACCCTTTAGCAAAGTGATTATAGATATGGTTGGACCATTGCCGAAGACAAAGAAAGGAAATGAGTATCTGTTGACATTAATGTGTCCTGTGACAAGGTATCCAGAAGCAATTCCTGTTAGAAACATATCGGCCAAGATAGTTGCTGAAAAACTTGTGGAGTTTTTTTCAAAGTTTGGAATACCAGAAATAGTACAAAGTAACAGAGGAACAAACTTTACTTCAAAGTTATTCCAGGATGTGATGAATTTGTTAGGAGTGAAACAACAGTTATCCACTGCTTATCATCCAGAAACTCAAGGTGCCTTAGAAAGGTTCCACCAGACATTGAAAAGTATGCTGACAAAGTATTGTTCTGAGTCAGGAAGAGAATGGGATGTTGGTTTACCATTAATGTTGTTTGAAATTAGGAATGCTTACCAAGAAAGTATGGGATGTTCACCTAATGAGATGATATTTGGAAGAGAAATTAGAGGACCGTTGAAGATTCTTGCAGAAAATTGGGAAGAAAATCAAGAGGAAAGCCAAGGAGAGTATGTGAAGAATTTAAGGAAAAGGTTGAAAGAGATTAGAAAATTCTCTTTAGAAAACTTGAAAATGAATCAAGAGAAAAGGAAAAGGAGATTTGATGCTAAGGCTAAGCTAAGAAGTTTTAGTGTTGGTCAACAAGTGTTAGTGTTCTTACCTGTCAAGAGATTTTCCCTCACTAATAAATTTCAAGGTCCTTACAAGATAATTAAGAAGTTAAGTGATAGAACTTATGTGATTGAAACACCAGAAAGAAGAAGAAAACAAAGGAAGATACATGTGAACCTCTTGAAACCTTATTTCTCAGAAACTAAAACTGAAACTGTGTCAGTAACCCAAACAACTTTATCTACAGAAGACGATGATGGCTACGAATTGGGAACTGCAAGCAAGATGAATAATTCTTCAATTTTGGAAAATTTGGAGGATAAACTGAAACATCTGAGGGTTGAATGGGGTGAAGACTTAAGTGAAGTAATTAGAAGTTTTCCAGAAATTTTTTCAGATGTGCCTAGACGTACTGATCTGACCAAGCATGAAATCAAGATTCAAGAAGATGGAAAACCTTTCAAGCAAAGAGCATATCGCTTATCTCCGTATCATCGAGATGTTTTGAAGAAAGAAGTTGAGTATTTGCTGCAACATGGATTAGCAGAACCCAGTTCAAGTCACTTCAGTTCTCCATGTGTGTTAGTGAAGAAACCAGATGGTTCATTTAGGATGTGTACTGATTATAGGAAGCTGAATTCTATCAGTGTGGCTGATAATTATCCTTTGCCTCTTATAGACCAGTTACTTGATAATATTGGGCAAGCCAAGTTTGTTTCCAAGATAGACTTGTTGAAAGGATATTATCAAATTCCCTTAGATGAGAATGCGAAGTTGCTGTCAGCTTTTATTACTCCTTTTGGACTATATCAGTATACTGTTCTGCCGTTTGGTGTGATGAATGCACCCACAACATTTCAACGAGTGATGGATCAACTGCTAGGATCAATAGAAGGAGTAGGTGTATACCTAGATGACATCGGATTTACTCTACAACGTGGGAAGAACATCTGAAGATTCTGAGGAAAGTTTTCAAGAAACTACAAGAAGCAGGATTAACAGTCAACTTAGAGAAGAGTGAGTTTGGAAAGGCAACTGTACAGTATCTTGGGTTTGAAGTTGGGAAAGGCCTTCTTGCTCCAGTAAATGCTAATGTAGAAGGTATCCGTAAGGCTACCCCACCTACTACCAGGAAACAGCTACAGAGATTTTTAGGCATGGCTGGTTTCTATCGTCGTTTTTGCCCAAATTTCTCAGCCGTAGTAGCTCCCTTGACAGAATTAACTAGTCCAAAAGCTAAGTTTATTTGGACTCCAGAGTGTCAAGAATCTTTTGAGAAGGTAAAAGCCATTTTAACTTCAAGACCAGTACTTCAAGCTCCAGACTTCGACAAGAAATTTGTGATACAAGTTGATGCATCGGACTGTGGTGTTGGAGCTGTTCTACTTCAAGAAGATGAAAATAATATCTACCATCCTGTGTGCTTCATGTCTACAAAATTGAAAAAACATCAAAAAGTATATTCGACAATTGAGGAGGAAACTTTAGCCTTAATCACCGCATTGAAAAAATTTGAAGTGTATGTGAATAGACCTAGGAATGAAGAAATATTAGTGTTGTCTGATCATAATCCACTATCATTTATCCAGAAAATGAAAAACCATAATCAAAGACTGACCAGGTGGTCTTTGTGGCTGCAACAGTATAACTTAAGAGTGCAGCACATTAGTGGCAAAAACAATTTAGTTGCTGATTATTTATCTCGTTGCGAATCGTTGGATTCAACACCGTGATAAAGAATCTTCTGGGGGGGAGGTATATTATATATTGCTACTTTCAAAATGCATGTTTTTCCTCTTTGAAATGTCATCTAGATTATGCAACATTTTTTCAGGTTCCTAGATAGCTTAGAATAGGATGTTTTAAAATGTGTGTTCAGATTTTACATTGCATGTTGTAAAAGAATATATATATAACGTAAAAAGAGAGAGATCTCCGTTTGCTTCCCTAATCTGTCAACACGTGTGATAGCAAGCGAGCTGGAGTCTTGCTTTGTTATCAAAACAGGTCAATCTTAATTATCGCTTAGACTCCGTTTCGATCAGGTTCGTCTTTCTTTTTTTTAACAGACTGGACTCGTACGCGTATGTCTTAGATCAAAGCCACGTGCATGTTACTCATTTCTTTATGAAGATTGCGTCAGATTTCCAACTTACTGGAAGCATTTGTGACAAGAACGTTTTGTATCATATCTGCTCTGTCCAGTTTCGCATGAGAAGATTACATTCGATCATAGAACCTCGAGGCAGTTAGATCTCCCTCTCTCTCTCTCTCTCTCTCTCTCTCTCTCTCTCTCTCTCTCTCTCTCTCTCTCTCTCATCGAGATTATATTAGCCCTCTTACGCCGACTGGACGTATTTTACGTCAACATTTTTTGTCTCTCGTGTGCCGACTGGACGTATTTTACGTCGACTTACAAAAGTTTTTTTTTAAATTCGCGGAAAAATACTTATAGGCCTACCAGCCTAAAACTTTTGAATCACGCACCTTGGGGGATGCTGGGAGTTCACGGATCAAGGTGTTGTTTTGTTTACAATCGTTACGCAGGCGCGCAAGCGCGAATTTCTTTCTTGCCGCACTAAAAAGTATCTGTGACACATCTCGGAAATTATTTTGTCACTTTGACATAATTTTTGTACCATTGTAAATTAGCCGTTACATGAAGAATTATATATGAAAATGTTGGCATTTTTATGTAGAATACAACAATAAAATACTCATGATTGTAGCTTTTATCAGTTTTGAGAGATTTTCATATAAATAACGATAATTGCCAAAATTTCAACCTTCGGTCAACTTTGACTCTACCGAAATGGTCGAAAAACGCAATTGTAAGCTAAAACTCTTATAATTTAGTAATATTCAATCATTTACCTTCATTTTGCAACTAATTGGAAGTCTCTAGCACAATATTTCGATTTATGGTGAATTTATGAAAAAACCTTTCCTTACGTCCGCGCGGTAACTCTTCCGAAAAAAATCATACATGCGATTGTGGTAATGTTTGCACCATTTTAAAATTAGCCGTTATATAAACTTTTATATATGGAAATGTGCGCAATTTCATGCACAATATAACTAAAAACAACCCATGGTGTTAGCTTTTATCAGTTTTGAGATATTTTCATATAAATAACGATAATTGACAAAATTTCAACCTTTGGTCAACTTTGACTCTACCGAAATGGTCAAAAAACGCAATTGTAAGCTAAAACGCTTATATTCTAGTAATATTAAAGCATTTACCTTCATTTTGCAACAAATTGGAAGTCTCTAGCACAATATTTCGATTTATGGTGAATTTATGAAAAAAATAACATTTTCTTTATGTCCGCGCAGTAACTCTTCCGAAAAAATCATACGTGTGATTGTGGTAATGTTTGCACCATTTTAAATTAGCCGTTACATAAAGTTTTATATATGAAAATGTGCGCAATTTCATGTAGAATACAACTAAAAATAATTGAAGGTTGTAACGTTTCTCATTTTTGAAATATTTGCATATAAATCACGATAAATAGAAAAAAAACCCACGTTCGGTCAACTTTGACTCTACCGAAATGGTCGAAAAACGCAATTGTAAGCTAAAACTCTTACAGTCTAGTAATATTCAGTCATTTATCTTCATCTTGAAACAAATTCGAAGTCTCTAGCAAAATATTTAGATTTATGGTGAATTTAAAAAAAAATCTTTCCTTCCCTCCGCGCGCGGATTCTCCGCCACAAATCTCCGAAATGCTTACGTACCATTCTCGGAATATTTGCTCCGTTTCATATTAGGCATTTCATAGAGTTTTATATATGAAAATGTGTGCAATTTCATGTAGAATAAAACGAAAAATATTTGAAGGTTATAGCTTTTCTTATTTCCGAAATAATTGCATATAAACAATATATATATAAAAAAATTCAACATTCGGTCAACTTTAACTCATCATATATGTTCGAAAACTGCAATTGTAAGCTAATACTCTTACAGTATAGTAATATTCAATCATTTGTCTTCATTTTGAAAGAAATTGGAAGTCTCTAGGACAATATTTAGATTTGGTGAATTTTGAATATGTTTACGTCCGCGCGTTACGAATTCATGCATTATTTTGTGATAATATTTTCTCTGTGTTGCTTTTATTGTTTTACAATGTTTTATATACCAAAATGATCGCAATTTAGTGTAAATTACAACGAAAAAAAAGTAACTTGTTACCTTTAACCGTTTTGCGCACAGCGCGATTTGAATACAATTATATATGAAATTTCGTTTTTGCACTATCATATATCGCATTATTTATATATGATAATGATAATTATTTTCATTTCTGATGATTGAATACTAAACTTCAGGCAATGACAAAAAAAGGAGCCAAAAATGAACTCTTAATCTTGAAAACTAAGCGCGCTGTGATTTTTGTAAAAAAATATTTTTTCCGCTTCTGCGCTCACTCCGAAACCCCTCCGGCATACGGGAGACAATTTTTTATTTACCGCTCCGGCGTAAGAGGGTTAGCATAACGTAAATTGGTCACTCGTAACTTGTGAGAATTTCATATTTGATATTTCTTAGAGTTTATTTATTATTATTTAGTTTCTTTTGTGGAATCTGAACAGACATTATTTCGTAACGGCGGCTGGTTTTTGTGAAATTGTGTAAGACAAGACTGCAGCAGAGAAAGAAGTTGGTATACCAAAAAGGTAAAGTGTTATATTTTTATTAGTTGCAACTAATAACGGATAGGAATTGTGTTTAACTAATAATGGATAAGGAGTGTGGTTAACTAATAATTGTTAGGAACAGTGGTTAACTAATAACAGGTGTTTACGAAGGTTTGGTAAAAACTGATGTTTTGAGTGAAAATATTTACACTTTTACACATTGCTGATTTTTGTGTTTGTGATTGTTCCATTGTTTGTGCACTATTTCATTTTCTTATTGAAGTGTGTCTTTTTATTTTATATTTTCGTTTGCATTCACAATTTAATTGACTTAGTTATTTTCATTGCTTAATCATTGCACATTTAATTAAATTTAACATTTGTGAATTAATTTGCATTTACTTAGAATTCTTTTCAAGATTTATTGTTGTTTAGCACTTGTGAATTAATTTCTGATTTCAATTATTGCCTAACACTTTTGAATTTTGATTGAATTAATTTTCTTGAATTTTGTGATAAATTAATTTTGATTTAATTTTACTTAATTTGATTCAAGAATTAATTAAACTTTACTTTGTTTTCAAGTAACAGTAATTTTCCCTGATGTTGTGAATTTCACTTATAAATTTTGAATTTAATAATAAATTTTTGTATTTAAAATTTTTATAAGTGTTTTTTTATTTCTTATACCAGTATATTTATATTTAATTATGATTATATTTATGATAGGTAGAGACATAGAGTGGTAATTGATTTGCTTTCCTTCAATTTATTTGAAGTGAGTTAGAACCAGGGAAGTACTTAGACTTCTGAAATCAGGAAAATACTTAGAGTTTTAAAGTTGTTGATGGAGTGATGCCCTTTGATTAATTTAATTACTTACAAGATTACCTCACACCTGTTTTGATGAACTTAGTCTGATTTTCTGCAATACTGGTAAGTGTTAAGGGATCACTGTTGCCTTTAGAGTATTCAGTCGTTTAAACGTGTTATGAGGGTTCAGGTGTCTGGCTTTTGGTGAGGTAATAATTGATAAATGGTAACCAGATTCTTGGCACTTTGTAACAATATATATATATATATATATATATATATATATATATATACATATATATATATATATATATATATATATATATATATATATATATATATATATTATATATACATATAAATATATATATATATATATATATATATATATATATATATATATATATATATATATATCACCTTGATTGAGAAAGTTATACTAAAATAAAAAAACAAGAGAAACAGCAGCAGCTTTAAGGAAGCTGGTATGCATAAGTAAAAACACATTTTGTGTTGTGTGTGAGCGCGTGATCTTCTGGATTTCTAGATTAGATATTTGGTAAGCCTAATTAGCACTTCAGCGTTAAGTTACACCCCTGCTAGTGACATGAATAAATCTATAACCAAACTCATTGTGACAGGTAAGGAATGCTGACACAAAGTTAGAATACTGCATTCATGGTACAAAAGAAAAGCAAGTAAGTTAATAATATGATAAGTTGAAAACAAGTGCAAAAATGAGGCATTCAAATCGATACAGAATCGGAACAAACTGGTTGTTTTTTCTTGACCCTTATGGTATCTTAGTTTTCCTCTGCTTTTCCTGTGAATAAATTACCTACTGTTTTTTAACAATCATTTTTAAATATTCATTTCAGAGATGGCGAGTCATCGTTTTTCTCAAATATCTTTCAAACTAATTATTTGATCGAAATGGTACTTTAACACAGTGTACAAGACATCTCGCCCTAATTTTTGGTAACAGCGCATTGTCAAATGGTGTTAGTTACGGCGTTTACCCTTGACTTACAAAGTGTTGCCAAGCATTGCCAAGCTATGCTTTTGAACGTGCTTTACTCCCATTCCGTCCCTCCCTACATCCCTCCCTTACCCTTCCCCTTCTCATCCCTCCCTCAACCCACTTTCCTGGCCTTCCCGTCTCCCCCCGCCCCCCGCCCCTTTCCTGCCCATTATATCACGTGAACTTGAATGGTTCATTTAAATATAGTTATTGTATTTTCTTAAATTATATAAATGGGATTAGGCTAAAGAGCGTATGACGTATGACCTTCACCCTGTTTACCAAGGTTTCCCCACTTCCCCAAAATCCCCCAAGTAGGAGGAGGAGCTTTGTCTACTTCCTTAATGCTTAGCAGGTGAATTGCCGTAAAGGAGAAAAAAATAGAAACTGGGTATGATTTGGGGGAAACCACTATCATAATATAATTGTATATCTGTGTTTCTGTATTCATATCACACTGCCATTTCGTTTCTACTAATCTAACGCCAGTAATAAGGATCTAATTCTTGTACCGTACTGAGTTCAGTGAATAAGTTGAGTTTCTTGCCTCTTGAATTATATAACTTATCATTAATGGAAGCGTTACCTATTATCCGTTTTTCAGGCATTTAACATTTTTTTTATAAAGGGGGTATACAATTTTCGCCTCATTCATAATCAGTTAAGAAATAAATTTTCATGTCTTTTACAGGTTTGTATTTATTTTGCAGCATCACAAACTGACATAATTGAAGAGTTGCTCGGTTTTTATTCCTTGACGGCAACAGACCAAAATTGAAGGTGATGAATATTTATCAATAGATTTCATGACTTATATAATCTGAATATATTTGTTGCTTATGAATTTGAATGGCAGGAATTCTCCAGCCTACCTTAGTTCACAAGTGGATCTTGAAGAAAACGGACATGTTTACTTAAGTATCACCCCGTGAAAATCAGGTAACCAAAATTAAATCACAGTTTAACCGACGACCCAGTTTATAATTAACAGTATTATTTAGAGTGGTAAATGAATTATGAAATCATCTCTCTCTCTCTCTCTCTCTCTCTCTCTCTCTCTCTCTCTCTAGCGTGTATTAAGTATTATCATAGACTGAAAAGAGATGAAAACAATTGAGAATATCTCAGGAACTTTATTCACAGTCTTCGTCACTATCAAGGAACGAATAATCCTCGTTATCACTGTCGATGTTGATAATGACGGGATCTACAGGTTTGTGGATGTTCTCTGTGGACCAGTATTCATCCTCGAAGGCTCTGGGCCGTCTCACTTTTCTATTGAGATTGATCCTTAACCTATTGTTAGCTTTCTCCTTTTTTATATGGTTTGAAGTCGTATTGCAAATTCATTTCTGCAACGACGCGGAAAAGTAACATGGCGGCCATGACAGCGATGGAAAATTCGTCTTCATCAATTACTCTGTGAATATTAAATTTTATAGTGCGATTGCTGCAGCCGACATACAGAGAACCCCTTTAGCATTACGGTATTACCTGACACGCCAAGGATACTATAAACAGAATACATTGGGAAAAATTAACCATTGTCATGATCATTATGTCAAACCTCTCTATCCTCTTCGTTGTGAACTCTCCAATTATCTGCTGGTATTGAAAAATATCATGGAAAACGGTATTTTATTTCATATTGTAAATTACTTAGAAGTAATGGGGGAGAAATGAGAAAAACAGCAATAAAGTGTGAGAGAAAGGGAGCTAGGGAGAGGGAAGGGATGAGGGATAGCAGACGTTCGAATCTGTAAGCGAGACCTGCTGACTATAACTTTGCCTGTAGAAGTCAAGAGTAAACACCTTGACTAACACCAGTTGACAATGCGCTAGATTACCGAACTGTTGGCGTAATTTCTTAATTCATTGTCTGGTATAGAAATATTGCCATATGCTGGTGCCAGATTATTTACTTGTAAATAGATAATATATTCCCCTTCAAAGATTTTATACTTGAAATAAATTGAATTAGAATTGAGTAGATTTATTCAACGTATCAAAGATAATTATTTGGCAAAGTAAGGAAAATAGTGTGAGGTCGCATGGTTCACACTGTTTTAATTTTGTTTTCTTTTATAGCATTTTGCGAGTTTCCAGTGTTATCTGTAAAATTTAACAAATGTAATCGCTCAACTATCTTCAACTTAATATTGAATTTATAATAAGACTATGTTTATGCGATACTACTAGTCTACCTAGTAAGTATGTCAGTGGTTGTGATGTGACTCTTTATCACCTTGTTTCGTCCACGTCAATTTCCCTATATGGGAAATAGTTTTACGCAATAACATAACACGATGTTCTAAAGATATCAGTGACTGTTTTTAACGTCATTACATACGATTTCTTCCATCTTCGATAAGAAAAACACATTAATAAGGTATGAATTGTGGGTCAGGCAGGTGAACGAAAAATTATGAAACTCTGCCACAAGTAATTTGTTTAGAGAACGGCAGAGTGAATGGCAAAGTTTAGAACATGGGCCTATAGGTGGAAATCCTCGAAGCACCACAAGAGAGCAAGACAATATAATAGTGTAAATTTTGTTGCTTAGCAACATTCATTTGTGAATTTTGAATTCTAACGCCTCGTCACGATATTGTTGAACCAGTGACAAGGGAGAGATTTTTAAAAATACGCTTGAAATCTTTGATGGGTGTCTAATGAATAAGCAGACTTACTTTGATGGATGAGATGTTCAGTTAGGCTTACTTTTTATTTGCTTTGTTTATCGGTGTCTAGTGAATACCAAGGATAGGGAGGGAACCAGATTCAATGATGCATGCATTTTTTTCTTCAAAATATCTAAATAATACATTTAATTGGGAGATACTTTATTAAACATCGGCATAATCCCTCAATCACTCCTGTACGGCACCTAACCCCCCCCCCCC
Organism: Macrobrachium nipponense; assembly: GCF_015104395.2. Taxonomy (NCBI): domain Eukaryota; kingdom Metazoa; phylum Arthropoda; class Malacostraca; order Decapoda; family Palaemonidae; genus Macrobrachium; species Macrobrachium nipponense. Next base: position 97,227,790 of record NC_061108.1, read on the forward strand.
CCACCCCCCCCCCCCCCCCCCACATCTCAGGCTACTCGACCCGACTTTTTGCTACGAACTCCATCTCTGAAAGTATCACTAATAATACCGGTTATTCTAAAATTCCCCTCACCGACAACCAAAGCATGTTTATAAAATATTTTCTGCTCAAAATTAATCTTTCATTCCCCAAAATATTTGCATTCACTCGTGTTACACCCTTTATGATTGTTCCGGCTATCAAAGAACAACCGCTGGTTAAAGCAGTAGGTTTTCATTGTAAAAATAAATATCTGAAATAGACTTCAACGAGAAAGTCATCTTTCATATTTCTTATCCTTTTAGCCATAATATGCTTTTGGTAGTAGCTCTAGCCATACATGTAAAACTAATTTTAATTAATTTCTATCTTGAACAAATCAATAGCCAGCTACAGAAAGATCAATCCAAGAAAGTTTTTGTGAAAGTAAGCCTTTCTTATTGCATTCGTCAGTTTTGGCTCCCACAGCTTTCCAACGTGTCTGGATGAGACACTTGGGATAGCTAGGTCTGAGTAAATTATGTTTAGCTATCATGAAAAGGATAAGAACAAAGGAGAACATGGCAGATTAGTATAGATATTGTCGATTTAAATATTCATTCACATTACGTATCCGAGAGAGTATCGTGCTGAAAATATACTTAGGTCAATCATATGTGAAAATCAGGAGACGAAATGACGACACCCCAGTACAGTACGATACGTTGGGTTAAGACTCGACCGGAAGAAAGCCCACTTCAAAATGCTTGTACTGTCACGAAACTTGAGTCAAGAATAAAATTACAATTCGTGGAGTCGTGGGTAAAATATTTTCCTTACTTTGCAAAATAATTGCCTTTGATACATTGAATAAGTCTACTCGATTCTAATTTAATTTATTTTAAGTATTTACATCTTTGAAAGGAAATTTTGTTTATATGTAAATAATCTGGCACCTGCATATGGCAATATTTCCATAACGGACAATGAATAAAGAAACTACGTCAATACTTCGTGAGCTGACTGTAGTGCCTACAGCATTGATTAATTAATGACATTAGTTATTAAATAAATTCTGAATAATATCAGATTAACTCATGAAATTGGCAAATGGGTATGCCCAGCAATCTCAATCCACTTGACAATACTTTCATAGGCTATGGATATATTCCATCAAGGAAACTCACGTGATTGAGCAGAAGGCCGTCAACATTGGCTCTCAGAGGATCATTGCCTGGGGTGGTTGGCTTCACTCCGTAGATTTGGGACGCATCCAGATAGGCAGATTGCTCGTTCATTTGTTCTCTCGGGCCTGTGAAATAGTTATTGCCATTACTTTTTTTAAGAAGATTGCATATGGTTCAATTAGTTTGTGTGTGTGTGTGTGTGTGTAGCAAAAACCCATTCTTTCCTAAGGCAGCTTAATCGTCAACAACAGTTAGTTTGTATCTTTGTTAGAAGGACTATGCAAAGTATGGACTCTTTATTGTTATGATACTCTTTTCAATTTCACAAAAGATCGTAAATTGCTTCCTCACCCAGGGTACACCGGGGGGCTGGCGTGGACCTCACAAACTCCATACACGTTTGTTTGAAGCTTGAGTAGAAGGGATCTTTCTTAGGAATATCTATGGGAGCGCACCCCAAATCTTCTAGATTTTCAGCCATTCCATTCAACCTCTCGTCACAACACTTGATTGGGAGCCCATTATTTGTGGTGGTTCCTTTGAAGTGAAGAAATATGTTAGGAAAATGATGGTCCTTGGTTGTTTGCATGTTGGATGTTTTAACTGGTATGAGATGATTATAAATGGGTTTAGCTATGTCCATAATGTTTTTAATTGCATTTCCATTTTTTGTACTCAAATTCACGGGAGGACGTTCATCTCCAGCAAATATATGGTACCTTTAGAATAATATAAAAATTCCCTCCTTGTGAAGCCTACCTGAGGAGTGTTTCATGGGTAAATTGTCTGGTATCCATCTTCACCTTACAACCAAACATTTTACAAGTTATACAGTGACAGGAAATGTGTTCTCCTGTTACCTCCCAAAGCAAACGTGGGCTTCAATACTGCATGAATATAGAAAAAAATTGAAGTTTATCATTTCGAGGTTTTATGGTAAAGTACTTGAAGATACCATTAAACATATTCAAGTGATACCATCATAGGTAACACAACAGTATGTTTTCCTTTAGAACTAGGCTGTACTGTAGACATATCGGAAAGCTTATGTTGTAAAATGATTGTTGTATCAAGTAGGCAAATGTACATATGTTTGGCCACTGGTTTGAGTCCCACAAGTAAACTACTTCAGTTTTCTCATTCGTGTATACATGTCACCCTTTGCAGTCACATAGATAATTCATGAAAGCAATTATATATTTTGCTATTTACTTTTGTTTATCATGACTCCTTTGAAAGTCTATTCAGTATTGTTTCTTTATAGCAACAAATCGTGATTCGAATTGCTACGTTTACATTTGTCTTTTTAGCAAGAATTTTGAGTTCTCTGCATACCTCTTAATATCCAGGACTGCAAATGCTTACCATTTTCCATCTGTAGAACCCTCATCACAGGTGTTCGTGTGATGTCATGGTCTAGGAACTGCCCATACGTCATGTGGAAAGCAGATAGATGACCGTTTTCTGGGCTGACTTTCATCGTGTTGATTGTAGTGCTAACCAACCTGGCACTGGGCAGCGGCTTGCCATTTGTATCTCTTCGTAAATGCGAGACTCCTGTTAAGGAAATTGTGGCATCAGCTGATGTAGAACATTGTCCTTACAAAGTAATTTAATCAGGCCACCGAGACACATTTCTGGACCCTTTCTTGGATGAGGCTTATGGATTTGTTCGTAAAAGAACATATAAGAATTGGAGTAGACAAACAAATATGCATAAGAGACAACAGAAAAAGGGAGTAAATGGCAAAGGGTAACACATGTGGGGCCAAATGTAACTACAAAAGAACATATATTGCTAGTTACACGAACCTTTATGATACTCTGGCCACAGAATCCTGTTGAATCTTCTGAAGGCAGCACCCTTCAGAGGGTCCTGCAGGTTGTTGCAGGACCCATCCATCGTCCTGTAGCGGTCATGAGGGTCACAGGCACCAAATTCAGAGCCTACCTTCTGATCGCTACCAAAGATTCCATGGAGAAGCTGAAATGGAGCTACTAACATCTTGAGGAACTGAGATTTGCATTTTTCTGTGTCCCCCAGGAGGCCAAGGCCAGAGCTCGCTCTCGTAGACAGGTTGTTTCTGAAAGATTTTGAGGACTAGCAAAATTTGATATGTAATTTCTTTGGTTACGATGCTTCACTGAAGACTTGAATGGAATCACTATGACACCTGGAGAAACCAGGCATGTACATTTTCTTCATGTCTGTCAGGAAGCTGAGGCAGAAACTGGCTCCAGTAGACAAGTTATCTCAGAAGTTTATAGTTGGAGATGATTTATTGATTTTGCTTTATTTAGAAACAATTTTGCTAATACCACAGTTGGAGATGTTTAATCAAATCAGAAAATATATATATATATATATATATATATATATATATATATATATATATATATATATATATATTGTTACGAAGTGCCAAATATCTGGTTACCATGCATCAAATATTACCTCACAAAAAGCCAGACACCTGAACCCTCATAACACGTTTAAACGACTGAATACACTAAAGGCAACAATGATCCCTTAACACTTACCAGTATTGCAGAAAATCAGACTAAGTTCATCAAAACAGGTGTGAGGTAATCTTGTAAGTAATTAAATTAACCAAAGGGCATCACTCCTTCAACAACTTAAGTTTAAGTATTTCCCTGATCTCAGAAGTCTAAGTACTTCCATGGTTCTAAGTCACTTCAAGTTACTTGAAGGAAAGCAAATCAATTACCACTCTATGTTTCTACCTATCATCAATATAATCATAATCACATATACTTATACTGGTGTAATATAAAGAAAACACTTATAAAAATTTTAAATACAAAAATTTATTATTAAATTCAAAATTTATAAGTGAAATTCACAATATCAGGGAAAATTACTGTTACTTGAAAACAAAGTAAAGTTTAATTAATTCTTGAATCAAATTAAGTAAAATTAAATCAAAATTAATTTATCACAAAATTCAAGAAAATTAATTCAATCAAAATTCAAAAGTGTTTGGCAATAATTGAAAATTTGAAATTAATTCACAAGTGTTAAACAATAATAAAACTTGAAAAGAATTCTAAGTAAATGCAAATTAATTCACAAGTGTTAAATTTAATTAAATGTGCAATGATAAAGCAATGAAAATAATTAAGTCAATTAAATTGTGAATGCAAATGAAAATATAAAACAAAAAGACACACTTCAATAAGAAAATGAATAAGTGCACAAACAATGGAACAGACACAAACACAAAAAAATCAGCAATGTGTAAAAGTGTAAATCTTTTTCACTCAAAAACACTGTAACCAACAGTTTTTACCAAACCTTCGTAAACCTAACCAAACACTTTTCCCATTAACTTTTAGTTATTAGTTAAACACAATTCCTATCTGTTATTAGTTAAACACACTCCCTATCCATTATTAGTTAAACACACTCCCTATCCATTATTAGTTGCAACTAATAAAAATATAACACACTTTACCTTTTTTGGTATACCAACTTCTTTCTTTCTCTTTTGCTGCAGCTTGTATATTACACTTTCACAAAAAAAACCAGGCGCTGTTACGAAATGTTTGTTCAGATTCCACAAAAGAAACTAAATAATAATAAATATCAAATATAAAATTCTCACAAGTTATGAGTGACCAAATTTACGTTACGTTAATATAATCTCGATGTCGAGTGAGAGAGAGAGAGAGAGAGAGCGAGAGAGAGAGAGAGAACTGACTGCCTCAATGTCTCAAGATAGAATGAAAATCTCTTCCTTTATGGAAATGACAGAGCAGATGTCTCAAAACATACTAGTCACGAATGCTTCTCGAATCTTCTGAAATCTGATGCAATCTCACATACTAAATGTGCAATACCCACGTGGGACTTGACAAAGATATACACGTACCAGACGAGTCTGTTAAAAAAAAAAAAAAGACGTACCCGACTCGAACGAGACGGAGGTTGGGCGACAATAAGATTGACATGTTTTGACAACAACGCAGAAGTCGAGCTCGCTCGCTATCAAATGCGCTGACAGAGTAGGGAAGCAAGCAGAGATCTCTCTCTTTTTATGTTAAATATATATTCTTTTACATTAAGTAATGCGAAATCTGAACACACATCTTAAAACATCCTATTCTAAGCTATCTAGGAATCTGAAAAAATGTTACACAATCTACATAACATTTCAAAGAGGGGAAACATGCATTTTGAAAGTAGCAATATATAATATACCTCCCCCCAGGAGATTTTTTATCACGGTGTTGAATCCAATGATTCGCAACGAGATAAATAATCAGCAACTACATTGTTTTTGCCACTAATGTGCTGCACTCTTAAGTTATACTGTTGCAGGCACAAAGACCACCTGGTCAGTCTTTGATTATGATTTTTCATTTTCTGGATAAATGATAGTGGATTGTGATCAGACATAACTAGAATTTCTTCATTCCTAGGTCTGTTCACATACACTGCAAATTTTTTCAATGCAGTGATTAAGGCTAAAGTTTCCTTTTCAATTGTCGAATATACTTTCTGATGTTTTTTCAATTTTGTAGACATGAAGCACATAGGATGGTATATATTATTTTCATCTTCTTGAAGTAGAACAGCTCCAACACCACAGTCTGACGCATCAACTTGTATCACAAATTTCTTGTCGAAGTCTGGAGCTTGAAGTACTGGTCTTGAAGTTAAAATGGCTTTTACCTTCTCAAAGGATTCTTGACACTCTGGAGTCCAAATAAACTTAGCTTTGGGACTAGTCAAGTCTGTCAAGGGAGCTACTACGGCTGAGAAATTTGGGCAGAAACGACGATAGAAACCAGCCATCCCCAAAAATCTCTGTAGCTGTTTCCTGGTAGTAGGTGGGGTAGCCTTACGGATACCTTCTACATTAGCATTTACTGGAGCAAGAAGGCCTTTCCCAACTTCAAACCCAAGATACTGTACAGTTGCCTTTCCAAACTCACTCTTCTCTAGGTTGACTGTTAATCCTGCTTCTTGTAGTTTCTTGAAAACTTTCCTCAGAATCTTCAGATGTTCTTCCCACGTTGTAGAGTAAATCACGATGTCATCTAGGTATACACCTACTCCTTCTATTGATCCTAGCAGTTGAACCATCACTCATTGAAATGTTGCGGGTGCATTCATCAGACCAAACGGCAGAACAGTATACTGATACAGTCCAAATGGAGTAATAAAAGCTGACAGCAACTTTGCATTCTCATCTAAGGGAATTTGATAATATCCTTTCAACAAGTCTATCTTGGAAACAAACTTGGCTTGCCCAATATTATCAAGTAACTGATCTATAAGAGGCAAAGGATAATTATCAGCCACACTGATAGAATTCAGCTTCCTATAATCAGTACACATCCTAAATGAACCATCTGGTTTCTTCACTAACACACATGGAGAACTGAAGTGACTTGAACTGGGTTCTGCTAATCCATGTTGCAGCAAATACTCAACTTCTTTCTTCAAAACATCTCGATGATACGGTGATAAGCGATAGGCTCTTTGAAAGGTTTTCCATCTTCTTGAATCTTGATTTCATGCTTGGTCAGATCAGTACGTCTAGGCACATCTGAAAAAATTTCTGGAAAACTTCTAATTACGTCACTTAAGTCTTCACCTTGTTCAACACTCAGATGTTTCAGTTTATCCTCCAAATTTTCCAAAATTGAAGAATTATTCATCTTGCTTGCAGCTCCCAATTCGTAGCCATCATCATCTTCTGTAAATAAAGTTGTCTGGGTTACTGACACAATTTCAGTTTTAGTTTCTGAGAAATAAGGTTTCAAGAGGTTCACATGTATCCTCCTTTGTTTTCTTCTTCTTTCTGGTGTTTCAATCACATAAGTTCTATCACTTAACTTCTGAATTATCTTGTAAGGACCTTGAAATTTATTAGAGAGGGGAAATCTCTTGACAGGTAAGAACACTAACACTTGTTGACCAACACTAAAACTTCTTAGCTTAGCCTTAGCATCAAATCTCCTTACCATTTTCTCTTGACTCATTTTCAAGTTTTCTAAAGAGAATTTTCTAATCTCTTTCAACCTTTTCCTTAAGTTCTTCACATACTCTGCTTGGCTTTCCTCTTGATTTTCTTCCCAATTTTCTGCAAGAATCTTCAACGGTCCTCTCACTTCTCTTCCAAAAATCATCTCATTAGGTGAACATCCCATACTTTCTTGATAAGCACTCCTAACTTCAAACAACATTAATGGTAAACCAACATCCCATTCTCTTCCTGACTCAGAACAATACTTTGTCAGCATACTTTTCAATGTCTGGTGGAACCTTTCCAAGGCACCTTGAGTTTCTGGATGATAGGCAGTGGATAACTGTTGTTTCACTCCTAACAAATTCATCACATCCTGGAATAACTTTGAAGTAAAGTTTGTTCCTCTGTCACTTTGTACTATTTCTGGTATTCCAAACTTTGAGAAAAACTCCACAAGTTTTTCAGCAACTATCTTGGCAGATATGTTTCTAACAGGGATTGCTTCTGGATACCTTGTCACAGGACACATTAATGTTAACAAATACTCATTTCCTTTCTTTGTCTTCGGCAATGGTCCAACCATGTCTATAATCACTTTGCTAAAGGGTTCTCCTCTAACTTCTATAGGTTGTAGGGGGGCTTTTTTGATGGTTTCATTCGGTTTTCCAGCTATCTGGCAGGTATGACACTAACGACAAAACCTGCTAACATCTCTGTGAAGGCCAGGCCAAAAAAAATATTTCATGATCTTCTCCACAGTCTTCCTGATTCCCATATATCCAGACTCATGAGCTACTGCAACCACTTGCTTTCTCAATGGATATGGAATCAAAATTTGATGATATTCGCCCCATACAGCATCTCCTGGTATATCTGTAGGTCTATATTTCCTCATCAGCAAACCTTCCTTCAGATAGTAACAGGTAGAAGTTTGTTGCATCTCTTCTCGATCAACAACTCTGAAGAACAAATCAGTTAACGATGCATCCTTCTTCTGCAAGTCCATCAGCTTCTCTCTTGTCACTTGACCAACTTCAAGGGTTGAATTCTCAATATCTGCTAACTCAGCTACTGTAGTTTCACTACTGTCTTCAGTAACACTTTGACTACTCGGAGTCTCTTCAGGAACATCAGGTTCTTCTTCTTCGTCGTTGTCGTCTTCTTCATCTTCTTGGGAAATCTCTTCTTGATCAGCACTATGGGAAACTTCACTTCCCTGGAATAATTCTTCTAAGCACAAAGATCCTTCACTTGATCCTTCTTGGGTGTGTAAATCCTCAGTTTCTTCACTTACAGTTGTAGTCCTCTTCATACTTCTGGTAGTTACACAACTAGGAAACAGGTGGGGGTTATTCTTCTCCAACTCTACTGTAGGACTAATCCTCAATGGTTTGTCTGTCACTACAGGACAAGGAATAAATGGCACACCACCAACTTCATTCCCCAACAGAATATGCATACCTTCCACAGCTAGTGAGTCCTTTACAGCAAAATCAACATTCCCTGTCACCAATTCACATGACAGGTGTAAGCGGCATATAGGAGTTACTTCCGCTCCTCCTATACCCTTCAAAATAACTTAATCTCCTGTGAGACTCTTCTCCAACTGAGGGTGAGAACCATGTACTACCACACTATGGTTACTCCCTGTATCACGTAATATCTTGACTGGTACCTGCATACTTCCTTCTTGAGTTGACAGCATACCCTCATAGATATATGGCTTAAAAGCCTCCACACTGCTTAGCCACTCACTGCTTGAGGTAACATTTCCACTGGTTGCTAAACATTCAGCTTGTTTAGTTTCATTCTTCTCTGGAGTCTGATTCTTTCCCACACTGAACCTCGTAGTTTGTTTCACCTGGTCACCTTTTACAACTTGACCAACTGGTTTTGACTGCTGTTGATTCCGGTAACACTTTTGACTGTAGTGTCCTATTCATCCACACTTGAAACAGACAACATTAGGTTTCTGTAACTGTCTTGAAAAACTGGATGAGGATTTCACATTAGTTGCTGAGTTGTATTACGTTGTGTACTCTTGGTAGTATCACTTGAAGGTTTCCCATTAAATTTGTTCCTGTTATTTGGAAAAGACTTAAAACCTGGGCGTTGTTGACTCTGGTACTTGATATTGTAATTACGCTTGCTACTGATTATATTGTAATCTTCACTAAGGGTAGCAGCTTTGTCAAGTTTCTTCACTTCTCTCTCTCTTAAATAAGCTCTTATATGTTCAGGAATTCCCTTAAGATACTGTTCAAGAACAAGTAACTCTTCTAACTCATCAAAAGTTTTAACTTTAGCAGCTTCTACCCAACGTTTGAAACACCTTCTCACTTTGTAAGCATAACCTAAGAATGTTCCCTTCTCATCTTTTCTCAAATTTCTGAATCTCTCATTGTAGTACTCTGGGGTCATCTGGTAAACTTGTAGCACACTGTGTTTAAGTACCTTGTAGTCTTTACACTGATCAGCTGTTAAAGCTAGATAAGCACTTCTCCCTTTACCAATTAAGACACTTTGTAGCAAAACTGACCATTTATCCTCTGGCCATCCCATACCTGAAGCCACTTTCTCAAAGTGATCAAAAAACTCATCTGGAGCTTCTTCAGTAAACTTAGGGATTAACTTCTGTACTCTCACTACATCAAATACACAAGGTCTTGATTACCTTGGTTAGGGTTAGACGGTGTTACAGGTAATGTGGATCTAGCTCTTATTAATTCCATTTCCCTTTCATGTCTTGCAATTTCTCTTTCCTCTTCTGCTGCTTTTTCTTCTTCTCTTTCTCTTCTTTCTTGTCTTTCCTCTGCTGCTTTCTTCTTCTCTTTCTCTTCTTTCTTGTCTTTCCCTGTCTATTCTTTCTCTTTCAGCTTGCATTCTCTCTCTTTCAGCAAGCAATTTTAGCTTAATCAAATTCTCTTCTGCTTCAATGCGTCTAAGCTCTAACTCTGCATCACTTTTCTCTTTCTTTTCTGCTTGCTTATTTATGAGATCAGCACATGCTACATTCAACAACTCTTGAGCCAATTCTAACTCATCTTCATCATTTATTCTACCAGAGTTTATCAATGATTCCATAGCAATACATCTTATTTGTGCCTTTACCATACTAGTAGACACAAAACCACCACATGCCTCTGCTAAAGCGCTCCACTGTGCTCTAGACAGAGTGGTTTCAGACAAAACTTGGATGGAGGGGGCTGCTAAAAATTCCTGAACATTGAACTGAGCCATTTTTTTCTAAGTTATCAACTTACAATTCAATACAATAAATGCAAAACAAAATTATATGGTCACTCTCCTAACAAAACATATTCCTAACACCACCAGTATATTCTAGAGTGATAATGAAATCTGCTTTCCCGGGTCTCTGGGCACCATTAAACAATGTTACGAAGTGCCAAATATCTGGTTACCATGCATCAAATATTACCTCACAAAAAGCCAGACACCTGAACCCTCATAACACGTTTAAACGACTGAATACACTAAAGGCAACAGTGATCCCTTAACACTTACCAGTATTGCAGAAAATCAGACTAAGTTCATCAAAACAGGTGTGAGGTAATCTTGTAAGTAATTAAATTAACCAAAGGGCATCACTCCTTCAACAACTTTAAAAGTTTAAGTATTTCCCTGATCTCAGAAGTCTAAGTACTTCCCTGGTTCTAAGTCACTTCAAGTTACTTGAAGGAAAGCAAATCAATTACCACTCTATGTTTCTACCTATCATCAATATAATCATAATCACATATACTGGTGTAATATAAAGAAAACACTTATAAAAATTTTAAATACAAAAATTTATTATTAAATTCAAAATTTATAAGTGAAATTCACAATATCAGGGAAAATTACTGTTACTTGAAAACAAAGTAAAGTTTAATTAATTCTTGAATCAAATTAAGTAAAATTAAATCAAAATTAATTTATCACAAAATTCAAGAAAATTAATTCAATCAAAATTCAAAAGTGTTAGGCAATAATTGAAAATTTGAAATTAATTCACAAGTGTTAAACAATAATAAAACTTGAAAAGAATTCTAAGTAAATGCAAATTAATTCACAAGTGTTAAATTTAATTAAATGTGCAATGATAAAGCAATGAAAATAATTAAGTCAATTAAATTGTGAATGCAAATGAAAATATAAAACAAAAAGACACACTTCAATAAGAAAATGAATAAGTGCACAAACAATGGAACAGACACAAACACAAAAAAAATCAGCAATGTGTAAAAGTGTAAATCTTTTTCACTCAAAAACACTGTAACCAACAGTTTTTACCAAACCTTCGTAAACTTAACCAAACACTTTTCCCATTAACTTTTAGTTATTAGTTAAACACAATTCCTATCCGTTATTAGTTAAACACACTCCCTATCCATTATTAGTTAAACACACTCCCTATCCATTATTAGTTGCAACTAATAAAAATATAACACTCTTTACCTTTTTTGGTATACCAACTTCTTTCTTTCTCTTTTGCTGCAGCTTGTATATTACACTTTCACAAAAAAAAACCAGGCGCCGTTACGAAATGTTTGTTCAGATTCCACAAAAGAAACTAAATAATAATAAATATCAAATATAAAATTCTCACAAGTTATGAGTGACCAAATTTACGTTACGTTAATATAATCTCGATGTCGAGTGAGAGAGAGAGAGAGAGAGAGAGCGAGAGAGAGAGAGAACTGACTGCCTCAATGTCTCAAGATAGAATGGAAATCTCTTCCTTTATGGAAATGACAGAGCAGATGTCTCAAAACGTACTAGTCACGAATGCTTCTCGAATCTTCTGAAATCTGATGCAATCTCACATACTAAATGTGCAATACCCACGTGGGACTTGACAAAGATATACACGTACCAGACGAGTCTGTTAAAAAAAAAAAAAGACGTACCCGACTCGAACGAGACGGAGGTTGGGCGACAATAAGATTGACATGTTTTGACAACAACGCAGAAGTCGAGCTCGCTCGCTATCAAACGCGCTGACAGCGTAGGGAAGCAAACGGAGATCTCTCTCTTTTTACGTTAAATATATATTCTTTTACATTAAGTAATGCGAAATCTGAACACACATCTTAAAACATCCTATTCTAAGCTATCTATAGAAATCTGAAAAAATGTTACGCAATCTACATAACATTTCAAAGAGGGGAAACATGCATTTTGAAAGTAGCAATATATAATAATATATATATATATATATATATATATATATATATATCTATATATATATATATATATATATATATATATATATATATATATATATATATACCACAGTTGGAGATGTTTAATTAGAGAAAATTATATATATATATATATATATATATATATATATATATATATATATATATATCTATATATATGTATATATATATATATATATATATATATATAGTATATATATATATATATATATATATATATATATATATATTATATATATATATATATATATATTTATATATATATATATATATATATATATATATATATATATATATATACAGGCATCCCCGGGTTACGACGGGGGTTCCGTTCTTGAGACGCGTCGTAAGCCGAAAATCGTCGTAAGCCGGAACGACGCTTGGAAATATGTCTTAAACTAATAAAAAGTTATAAAAACCTTACTTGTAATCCTTTGGTTACACTACATGTCATTTCCTGTAGTTTTATGTACAACCTGGAGTTATTTTCATAAAAGAATGCTGGTTCTTGAAGGTAAAAACTATTGTAATCCTCTGGTGACACTACATTCTTGAAGTTTTATGTACAACCTGGAGTGATTTTGCAAAATCTTGAGGGCTACAAGAACAGCTGATTACTATTTACGTATCACATAGACTAATTAAAGTAAATGTATCTTTAAATAGGCTTATATATTAGTATCAACAAAACATTTCCTGCCATGAGTCAGAGGCCGTTTAATGAAACGAACACTTCTCTGTCCTATCTGTTCAGAAAATAAACGTTACGTCAATCCCCGAGATCATTGTTGCCAAAGCGTCTCTCTCTCTCTCTCTCTCTCTCTCTCTCTCTCTCTCTCTCTCTCTCTCTCTCTCTGATCAAATTACATTGGAAACTTGACATACGATTGCCCTAATATACGAATGTTTTGAGATATAACAGAAAATTTGCGAAAATACAAGCTTTGATATACAACGAAATATTTGAGATACGATTTTGCGATGAGTGTTAGTTGTATAGGCGACCGATAAATGGCGTTCAGTCTGTTTGTTTGTTGGTGCTGCATGTTAACACGTTGTTTAGTTCGTTGTATTTGCGCCTATTTTTCGTGTTATTTTGTCTATTTTTATTATTAACCATGGGTCTCAAAGCTAAAGACAAAGCAGGTGATAAGAAAAAACCCAAGAAAATGATTTCGATGGAAGCAAAACATGAAATTATAGCAAAGCATGAACGTGGCATTCGTATCGTCGATTTGGCAAACGAGTATGGTCGAAATCCTTCTACAATATCCACGATCATCAAGCAGAAGGAAGCTATAAAAACCCCCGAGACCATTGTTGCCAAAGCGTCTCTCTCTCTCTCTCTCTCTCTCTCTCTCTCTCTCTCTCTCTCTCTCTCTCTCTCTCTCTCTCTGATCAAATTACGTACTGGATAATGTCTCTCTTTGGATACTTCGATTTTGCCAAATATTGAGGGCTACAAGAACAGTTGATTACTATTTACGTATCATATAGACTAATTAAAGTAAACGTATCTTTAAATAGGCTTATATTATTAGTATCAACAAAACATTTACTGGCATGAGTCAGAGGCCGTTTAACGAAACGAACACTTCTCTGTTGAAGACGCCTCTCTCTCTCTCTCTCTCTCTCTCTCTCTCTCTCTCTCTCTCTCTCTCTCTCTCTCAGATCAAATTACTGGATAATGTCTCTCTTTGGATACTTGGAATTTGCGTTGTAATCTAACCAGAAACTTCGTTTTGTTATTATTACTGGAAACAAGCAATGATTTTTTCATTATTTGCGCTTTTGGACTGTTATATGTAAACTAGTATGTATTCATTCGCTCGGAAACTAGTTCCGCATATGAGGCGTCACTAAAAAACATAGAAAAATACAACATAAAAAGTGTCGAAAATCATCATAATCTCAAAATTTTTGTTGTAATCTAACCAGAAACTTATTTTTATTAATATACTGTGCTAAACTATAAAGGATTTTTATCATAGTATGCAAATTACTGGATAATGTCTCTCTTTGGATACTTGGAATTTGCGTTGTAATCTAACCAGAAACTTCGTTTTGTTACTATTACTGGAAACAAGCAATGATTTTTTCATTATTTGCGCTTTTGGACTGTTATATGTAAACTAGTATGTATTCATTCGCTCGGAAACTAGTTCCGCATATGAGGCGTCACTAAAAAACATAGAAAAATACAACATAAAAAGTGTCGAAAATCATCATAATCTCAAAATTTTTGTTGTAATCTAACCAGAAACTTATTTTTATTAATATACTGTGCTAAACTATAAAGGATTTTTATCATAGTATGCGTTTTTTAAAAGCGTCGTTAACTCGGAGCGTCGGAAGCGTCAGCGTCGTAACCTCGGAAACAAGCGTCGTAACCCAGGACGGATTTTTCCATTGAATATTTAAGAAAAAGCGTCGTAACCTCGGAACGTCGTAAGCCGGAACCGTCGTAACCCGGGGACCGCCTGTATATATAGATATTATATATATATATATATATATATATATATATATATATATATATATATATATATATATACACCATAGTTGGAGATGTTTAATCAAAGAAAAATTATATATATATTATATATATATATATATATATATATATATATATATATATATATATATATATATATATACACATATACACACATATATATCATGACTAAAATATTTTGTTTTATATATATACAGTGCTACCTCGAGATACAAAAGGCTCAACTTTCAAAAAACTCGAGATACGAAAGCAAATACGAAAAATTTTACGGCTCTACATACGAAAATTGCTCAAGATACGAAAGGTTGTTGCTGTGAAGTCCGAGAATCGCCTGGACCACTGATAACATTTTTGAAACTTGCGCACCGCCAACTGAGTAGACTTACCACCATCGTCCCGCTCTCCCATTGGTTCCTGATGCTAGTCACCGCCTTGAGATCCTTCTCTCCTATTGGTCAGCATCCCTCCCATGATCCCATCATGCATCGTACGTAGCGGCGTTCTTCTTCAGCCATTGCTTCTCACCAGCGTTATCATACACACGCGGAATTCGTTCGTTCACCTATACGGTTTCGTTTGTTAACGTAAATTCGTGTTAGCGATTTTGTTGTACTACTTTATCGTGTTGTGTGAGAACTTAATTAGTATACTACATAACTTAATTACGTACAGTATAGTCATGGGACCCAAGAAAGTTGCTGAAGTTCACAGAAAGAAGAGAATGCTTTCTATGCAGACAAAAATGGAGATAATAAAAAAGTATGAAGCTGGCTTGCGGTTGAGTGTGATCGCTAAGGAATACGGCTGAAATCCGTTGATGATAGGCAGCATCCTTAAGCAGAAGGAAGCCATCAAAGCAGCTACACCTTCCAAGGGCGTGACTATTTTGTCCAACAAGAGGAGCCATGTGCATGATGAAATGGAGAGGCTGCTTCTATGGATTGAAGATAAATAATCGCTGGTGATACGATAACCGAGACGGGAATCTGCCAGAAGGCCAGCGCTATTTTAAGCGATTTGATTGCCCAAGCTGAAGACGACGGAGGAGTGGGGACATCGACGGCAATCCCAGAGTTCAAGGCTTCTCATGGGTGTTTCGAAAAATTCTGTAAATGGACTGGCATCCATTCGGTGGTGAAGAAATTGAAATTTTGTAAAATACGTAAAGTATAAAAAAATATGTAAAAATCAAAAAAAGAAAAAAAATTTAATTTTAAGTTTTTTGTAAAGTGTTACAGTTTTGTTAATGTGTTTCGTAAAGTTTAGTTTATGTTTTCCTGACATTTTTTTATGTGTTTCGTAAAGTTAAGTATACGTATCTGCCGTTTGTCCTCCTCCTCTGTTGCCATTTTAGGAGATAGCCTCACTCAAAAGGTAAGCTTCCACATTTTACTACATATGTAAGTGTTTACATAATAAAAATATGGAATGTTAGTCCATATATATAAAAGTCTAAAACTAAAGAGGTCAACCAGATTGCTTGCAGGAATGTGATCAGACTAGAGACGCTAAAGATGACGTATACAATAAGTATGTAGGCTAAGATAACATGCCGTCACCTGTAGTCATTCAATTGTTTATAAACATTAGTCCAAGCTCCCTGCTTGAGACAACTACCCCGACCTATTATTCAAACGGCCTACGTGATCTGTAGCGTGTCTCATTCGATTGTGTGTTCGTATGAAACTATGTTATCTGATAGTATGTTCATATGTTCGAACTACTGTCTGTTCCTTCATAACTTGTAACAGAGATGGTAGACAGGCAGAACAGAGTTAGTGATCGTCATTAGAAGACCTGTACCTCTTTACCTAAGCTTTATCATGTAGAGGAATAGGATTAATCATCATCATTGGCAGAAGCGATCAAGCTATCGTCATAGAAGACTTGTACGATCATACCTGATCTTCATCATGGTAAAAACTTCAGAAGAATATACTATTTTTTATACCTTGTGTTTTCTACAAGAACCTCACCGAACCATGAGTTTTAACACATCGTCGTAAAGATAATAACCGACTTCGTAAGTGATCTACACAAAACCCCAGACACTCCATTGAAGATGGAAGTGCAATACCAACCGACTTAGCGTATAGATTATCGCTAGTCTAACATTACCTCATAGGGCGCCTTATCATACAAGGAACACAAGCCCTAATATTTGGTGGCCAGCGGACCAGAAGAACTCTACAACGTCCTACGAAGAAAACAGAATAATAAATCATGAAGTCAACGACGACGAAAGCAGCAGATTCTTCAAGCAACCTAGTATCATCATTAGTGAGCGACTTCAGAAAACAACAAGATTCGTCAAGCAACTTAGTATCCATCGTTAGTGAATAACTTCAAGAAACAAAACCGACGTGTCCTTTTCTACGGCAACGGAAGCTTCGTCTCTCATTAGAATCATTCAAGAAAACATCGTTAGTGAGCGTTTCCGGCACTGCAAGAAACAAACCGAACGCATCTGCAGCATCGGATTTTTAAGGGCTCGAATCATCGAAACAACAAGCGCACGGGGGAAACTGAAGCCAAACCAGGTCGTCCGCTAAATAGAGAAGGAGGACCAAGGCCGTGTTGTCGTTATCGGAACACCGTGACTTCCCACAAAAGCAAGCTAAGTACAATTTTTATTCATTTGGAGTAACTTTGAGTGTTTCCTTTACAGGTAGAATTTCGTTATTCCTGTGGCTGAAGTTACGAGACATTCTTAATCTTACTTTTTTACAGAAATTATCTACATCATTGAGATTTCGCTACTGCGAGTTTTTTTATCTTTGAGTGTCTGTTTCCAGAAGTTCTACTGAAAATTTCATAATCATATACTATGTTAATTTTATCATTTTGGGTGATTATTAATCCCTTACGTAACAAATCATATTAAACAGTGAATATGCGTTTACGCAGTGGACGTCTGTATTTATACAGATGCATGGATACGGTCGTTAAGCACCGTAGTGATTAGAAAACACACAAAAACAAGTGGAACACCCGTACAAATCTAGATAAATTAGAGGTAACACTATTTCGGGTCATGACAATAAATGCTCCTTTGCAAGTCCCGATCGCAGTTTTAGCCTTGAGTTTTTTGAGTTATATAAAATATCGAACCTCAATGACTCAACTTAACTTTAAAAATATGGCTGGATTGCAAGGAATAACATGTCTGTAAAAAACTTTCATCAGGCTAAATGCGCTGACCAGGATCCCTCACTATTTCAAATTTTAGCAAAGAATGAAGTACAAACAGTTAATATTGTATGCAGTAGTGATAACTTGTCTTATTAGTAATCGCTCAGTTCCTAATAGTTCGTCATTCATTGCTTTATACGTAACACAGCAATAATGCTAAAAACCACACAAATACGTTGCCGATGGTAATAAAGAGAAGGATCCTAATTATTACAAAAAGAAATAGAAACAGTACCCGTTCAGAATCGATCAAACAAGCAAACTCGGTGACTGTGTCACCTAGTCAAGCGGTCAAGGTTAGTCAGATCTGCCGAAGTTTTCAAAGCAAAGCAAATTCCACGCAATAAGCGACTCTAGCAGAGTGGGGAAAAGCGATGTTGGTTCATACCAATATCTTTTTGAATTAAAAAGGATTTTTCCTATGAAACACACGACCGTATAAGTAATCAGAGCAGGTTTTCGTTTTCTTTTTAATACATAAGTTATAATAAATACTGGTGGATTAAGCCCAACTGTACGCGCGTAAAAATTAGAATATCTTGTTTTATTTCTTTAATACACGTAATATCTTGTATTTACGGACTCACCGTTGTCTGTTGTTCGAACTTCCCTAATGAGAAGTCCGGATAAGCGAGCGCTTACAGATACCTCTATATTTTGTTATAAAAAAACATTGATCTGTATCTAGTGTAATTGTAAGATCCATCTAGGGGTATACAAAATATTATCTTACATCCTTGCCAAAATAAGGCGTGTTTATCAAAGGAAAATCCTATAAACCTTCAAACATATTAAAATCCGTTTTGAACAAAAATGAGAGTTAATCAAATAATAACTTATATAAAGGAACTATACATTTGTCTCATAAATCGTAACATGTTCAAATGACCCAACAGAATTCTCCCACAACCGCAGTCGTACTTTGCACGCAAAAAATCAAAAATCGAGAAGCATGCACCCTCGAATGGGTGTTAGTGCGTGTAAAAAGACTTTGCTGGGAAATGAAATTTTTAATCCTTCCCGACACTCTGAAATATAACGATTTCCGCGAACAAAGCCCTAAAAGTATACATATCGGGGATACGGAAGTTATAAATATCGCATTTTTTATTTTGTTGTAATTTTTAATCACGCCCAACCAGTCGTGGATGAATCTCTCTGATAATCTATCTAAAGTAATATCCGTAAAGTCATTCAAGCAGAGGTGATTCAGCAGAAAAATTTTTTTTATCTTTTACCTGAATACCGGGAAGTTTCTCCACTGGCGAGTGATCTCTGGAAAAAAACGGATGTAATTTAACACAAAATACGGTCTAAGGACAAACATAAAGCTATATACGTACCTTCGTGTAGACTCTCAATGAAATTTCAAAATAGAGATAAATGACGAAGTTGAAAAATGTTAGTAATAGGAGCCATTAGGAAATCAAATAAGCCCATATAATTTTTCCCTCAAATGTCATGCCATAAAAGATCGGATTTCGCGTATCTGCGTAGATTCTGTCGCTTAAACAAGGAAACGACTTCCGATAGTTTTTTCCAGTGCGATGTACCGACGACATCTTATCTCTGTTAGGTTAGAATAAATTTTTTTTTTTTTCACCAACTTGGACTTACTTAAATGCTTTTCACCAAGATACCATTACCTAAGTGATTGTACCTCATACACCGTTTTCAGCACACTCAGGGGCACATTATCAATTTTTACGTATGCCTCCGGCTTACGTTGCGCCCCAATTACAATATAGTGTTTGGAGACTTTTAGGGGATAACCTACATGCCTATATGGATGATCTTGTAATCTTTTCTAATACCTTAGAAGTACATGACATAAACTAGAGCTAGTGCTACAGAGACAAAGACAAATAATCTCAGAGTAAAATATCTAAATGTGAGTTTTTAAAAATCCGAACATGTTTATCTAGGTTTTATGTGTCTGGTCTAGGTCTTAAAAGTAGTCCATGGTAAGAGTTTCGGCTATTCATAACTTTCCGGTACTTATTAACGTAAAAGGGGGATACAGCACTTTTGCGCTGTAGTGGGTGTTACAATCGTATGTAAATATGTAACTCTTCAATCATGACAGCTCCTTTAACAGATCTTACGAAGAAGAACGTAGATTTATTATGGTCTGAAAAGCATCAACAGGCGTTCGATATCTTAAAAGCGGAAAATGCAGCTTACCTAACTTAAAAAATCCCTGATTTAAATAAGGAATTTTTTTTTTTTATTGCAACAGACGCCTCAGACCAAGGGTAAGAGGGTATTACTTCAGTCATATGATAAACAGTTTTTCTTCCCTATAGCTTTTTATTCACGTAAACTAAAGCCCTCTGAAAGTAAATATGCAGTAATAGGCAAGGAAGGGCTAGGTATCTTTAACACTATTACATTTTAAGTTCATAATCTATGGCTATCCTGATAAGTCTTTACTGAAACATGTCCTTTACAGAGTTTTTCAAAGGCTTTAATCACAGTCCAAAAGGACTCGGTGACAAATGATCATTCAGGTCTTGGAGCCAAGATAAGATATCTACCTGGAAAGCAATTATCATAGCTGACGCATTATCCCGCAATCCCGCATCATACTGCAAGAACATTAATTAGACTAAAAGATATAGAAAAACATCCGTACCTATTGTTAAAAACCGTATCTAAAAACAAGAACAAAAAATTCCTTAACCCAAGAAGATCGCGAGCATTGAATATCTGGGTCGGAGCGCAGAACTGTTACAAACTGAACAAAGCAAGCGTCAACAGACATAACCCAAACAATAAACATTCGAACGGAAACAGAGTCAGCAGCAATAAACACCAAAACATAAACACTTCGAAACGGAAACAGGGTCAGTGGCTAAGCAAAAAACAATAAACACTTTTGACAGAAACTAAAGTTCAAAAGTACATTTAAAGTACCTATGTGTATCAGAATAAGTAATCAAATGTCAATATTAGTATGTAGGTCTGTGACGAGGAAAACCCGAAGAACACAGCAGATGACTAACGACCAGGTAGTAATAATAATCTCTTTCATACCAATCGTCATAAACTGGTTGCATTCCGTCATCCAGGGTTCCCTCCTATGTCACAGAAAGCCAAATCACTATTTTACTGGCCTACAATGCTTACAGATATAAAAAACACATAACTGATTGTAACACGTGTCATGAAAACAAGGGACACACTAAGACACCTGTCAGTTTAGGAGCCTATCCTGTGCCAAATCAATCCTTGAAAGAATATACGTAGAATTATTAACAGAATTACGAGTCTGACAGAGGAAATAAACACTTCTTAGTGTTAATAGTTCCTTGACACGTTATATAGAAGTAATAGCACTAAAAACAAACACCGCAATTGAGTGCGTTAGGAATATTTATGAGTGCTAAATCAGTAAACATGGAATTCAACACAGGATAATCCGACTCGGGTGGTGTAAATCAATAATAATCTCCTTAACACGTGGTGTGAATTCCTTTCCATTAAGAAAACCAATAATATATTTGATCACCCAGAGTCAATCGGTTTGGTAGAATAACTGATAATTAAATAGGAAGTGTCAATGTCTTACGAGTTACAACTCGTGATGTTGGATCCGAAACTGATTATAGCGGTTCTCGCGGTTTTAAATACCTTTATCATATATATCTTGTATCTATAGAATTGATGCCGCAAGTAGCCTTATACGGTACGTCGCTAGAACACTTTTCCACATATTCAAGCCAACCATTAATTTATCAAATATATATATAAAAATATATAAATAAATAAATATAAATATAAAAAAATAAAATAAATATGGATACAAGTGGAGTCAATATAATACACTCCGTAAGAAGTCGGAAGGGTTACAAATTATAATAAAAAAGGAATCACGATAATATCAATAAGCAAAACGTAACCATTTAATATCCAAATATATATGCGTAAAGATTTGAACTCTAACTTAACGCTTTAGTAATGACAAATAAGCTAAAAGTTCAAACACATATCAAAACCTACTGACATATTGTCTGCCCGGTCCCGGATTTATTATTCGGTAGGTCAAAAAAAAAAAAAATTGAAAAAAAACACCCTTAAAATAAATAAAATAAAAAATAAATAAAAATAATAAATAAAAAGATTAAAAATAAAATAAAAGAGATTTTAAAAGTCAGGAAGTCTAGAAGTGAAAATGTTATCTATGGAATAATCCTATATGAATCTTATACAGGGCTAATAATATATATAGAATTTGTATGGAAACCTTTTTCATATAGTTTGAATAAGGAATATTTATTTAACATAATGCCAACATGAAACTAATATATTGTTCAATTTTGGTACTGTTTTTTTTTTTTTTTTTTTTTTTTTTCAGACATTCTTCTCATGCGGGTGGAGAATTAAAACACTAAAATATCATTTGAAATACTAAAGTCTATCTCTTACAGCAAGTAACGTAACTCTTAGCTGGCTGAGAGCAATCTCCTGCCAAGTGACGACGTCATCATTGCCGTATCAGCATTTGTTCCTTTTAACCTCAATAATCTGCTTACACAGGCTTCATCTGTGTGTCGTCTCTGCTTGCAACAGCAGATTGACTGGAGAAAGGAATGCTCAGCTCATGAACTTCACATGTGGTTCATAGGTCACATGACAGGCCACATAACATATTCTTATCCGTGTGTGTAAGGTCAATTAGTTAAGGACTTGTAATCATTTTAAAATTAATGAACAATAATAAGCAAATAGAATTTCTATAACAACAAAATGAATTAATTTTTTTTTTCTGAACCTCATAGACAATTAGTCAATAATTCAGCTTATGACATGGGTAAACGGACATTTAGAATTATCAAGTTGTGGATAAGAAATATTTACTTGCAACATTAGCCTATTACAATTCAAGTAAATCACATTCATGGGAAAATGTCACATTTTCTTGGAAAACCCAAAGTTTATATAGAAATTAGTTACATAGTGGGTTTTTTTCGTTGCATCTCCTACCTATTAATAATGTTTTAAAAGTTAACCTCAGAGGATGCGCACGAGAAAATTGAATATGAAACTTTTGTTAGGGCACATAGAATCATGATTAATCTTCTCTTTGACTCTTATGTTGCCTGGAAATCTTACAATTAGCTCCGTTTTCCACTTCTTTGTCTAGTAACCTACTACCAGTAATATCGAATTTTCTTTGAGATTCGTAATGATATCTATTTATTTTTTATAATTCTGGATATTTTTACAGTCATCATAGACCTGGATAGGTTCACTCATTGTTAATGCCATGGATAAAAAAGTTTGTACAGCGGACTCTTTTGAATTCCAAAATATCAGCGAATTCATGTGGGTTAAGTCTGGTCTAAAAGGCTCTCTCCCCTCCCCTGTATTTGGATGTCGTCTGAATTTACTTTGCCCTTGTGACAAGTATAATTTCACTTGCAGGCTGATTAATGGAACCGGTTACAGTATCCTGCAGTACGAGAGTTTCACATAGCAACTTCAAAAAATCGTTCGTCGCAGCGGACGACTACAGTCAAGTAACAACCGCCTACAGTGTGAAAGGAATTTCATGGACTTCTTCGACCGACACCGTATCTCGTCGTTAATCTCGTTTCATGCGGAACGCTCCAGCGGCTGTCGGAATTCGACTACAAAAGGGACATACTTCCGACAATTACGACCCGAAGGATATTCAACTCTACTTTGCTGGCGAAGGACTCGTGCTGGGATGTTTTTTTTATTCATCGCGAACGTAATCGTGTAGCTTAGGATGCAGAGAATAAGTATGAGCGCAAAATGGAACGTTGGACCCGCCCAGGCAAATTTTCCCCTTGTTTTAACCATTGAAAAAAGGCCGTTTCATTTGGTTAAAGGTGGTTGTCTGGAACTGTGTAATGGACGAAAAGTTGTTCGAAAGCTAGTTAAAAGTGTAGTAGTATAACCTCGGTCATGTATCCTATATATAAAAGTATCATGTATCCTATATACTATATAAATGATCTAAATAACAGAATCTAAATATATCTTTGCGTGTACGCAATAGGAATCTCTTATATAAATGATCATAAATAACAGAATCTAAATATACCTTTGCGTGTACGCAATAGGAATCTATTTTAAGTGCACATATATTAATCATAATTTTATGAATCCATATACATATGTATAAACAAATCAGGTAGCCTATAATCAATCTGTTACCTTTTATCATACCAATATCTGCAGTTATTTATGAGTTAGTATATTGATTAATGAATCCAGATATAATATTTAGCATAAAAATCAACGAATCAATCAGCATAAACATTAATAATTTTATCAATTCATATATGAACTTTTTTATCAGTTAAAAATATGATTTTTATCATGTTAATCTTCATTCTATGCAATTATCAGAGTACATTAGTATTTTTCTGTAGCATATGTATCTTAATGAGATGAAGTGAAAAAACTGTATCATTATATATATCATGTGATCACTATTATTTACCAATATCATTGTTTTATATTTTATTACTTGAATCAATTCATGTACACAATGAATTTTTATTTACTTATATATATATATATATATATTCACATAGTGTCTGTATCACACTCCTATAAGTCAAATGCAAGTCAAGTTTGAGTAATATTCAGTAGTTGGTTTTGGTAGCTGACCGAGCTAATGTAAGTGTTTACATAATAAAAATATGGAATGTTAGTCCATATATATAAAAGTCTAAAACTAAAGAGGTCAACCAGATTGCTTGCAGGAATGTGATCAGACTAGAGACGCTAAAGATGACGTATACAATAAGTATGTAGGCTAAGATAACATGCCGTCACCTGTAGTCATTCAATTGTTTATAAACATTAGTCCAAGCTCCCTGCTTGAGACAACTACCCCGACCTATTATTCAAACGGCCTACGTGATCTGTAGCGTGTCTCATTCGATTGTGTGTTCGTATGAAACTATGTTATCTGATAGTATGTTCATATGTTCGAACTACTGTCTGTTCCTTCATAACTTGTAACAGAGATGGTAGACAGGCAGAACAGAGTTAGTGATCGTCATTAGAAGACCTGTACCTCTTTACCTAAGCTTTATCATGTAGAGGAATAGGATTAATCATCATCATTGGCAGAAGCGATCAAGCTATCGTCATAGAAGACTTGTACGATCATACCTGATCTTCATCATGTAAAACTTCAGAAGAATATACTATTTTTATACCTTGTGTTTTCTACAAGAACCTCACCGAACCATGAGTTTAACACATCGTCGTAAAGATAATACCGACTTCGTAAGTGATCTACAAAACCCCAGACACTCCATTGAAGATGGAAGTGCAATACCAACCGACTTAGCGTATAGATTATCGCTAGTCTAACATTACCTCATAGGGCGCCTTATCATACAAGGCACAAGCCCTAATACATACGTACCTATGTACAGACAGTATTTCTTGTACGTATACCATGTACACTAATACACTTTATTTACAGGTACTATGTAGTACATATTAGCAGTACGTATGAGGTTAGGTATTGTATGTTCCAAATTATTGTAGTATTTCATTGTTTACAGGTCAATTTAGTTTTATTATGAAATTTACTGGGGTGTTTTGGAGGGCTTGGAACGGATTAGCCATTTTACATGTAAAATGCGGTTCAAGATACGAAAAACTCATGATACGAAGGGCGCCTAGGAATGGATTAATTTCGTATCTCGAGGTACCATTGTGTGTATATATATATTATATATATATATATATATATAGCTTAGTGCCAGGAGTCAGGAGTCAATCCGTATTAATAACCATCAATGAAGGGAAGAGGACACACACAGATGTACATGCTGTCTTTATTGCAACGTTTCGTAATTATCAAGTTAATTACATCATCAGGCTGTTAAAATGAAAAATAAATTTCCTAGTAAAATTGTAAAAACAAAACTAAGTATTAAAAATTCAGAAATGCAAAAGTTAAAAAAGTTATTCTTACAAGTGTACAAAATATACACATTAAAATTAAGGAAGTTAAATTATTTAAAAGGACATACATTAAAATGAAAGATAAATGAACATAAAATAAGCAAAAATTGACAAAAGATTGAAAGCAGTTACAGAACAAAGAAGTTAAGGACCGACCTAGAGGAGTGACAAGCGTTAAACTAAAGTAAAACATAAAACATAAATAAACAACACAAGTCAAGACAAATACAGAGGGGAGGAAGACGTATGGGTATTCAACGACGGAACAAGTTGTTTAATTAAGAGCGATTCTAGAATAACAAGGTCGTGCGGGTTGGTGGTATGGCCTAAAATACTGAAGTCTTTATTATCGATATATGTTTTACATATTTTGGGAGTGATTTTCTAATATTGGAGTGTTCTGGGTTTGCAATCCTGCTGCCAGTACGGAAGCTTATGCCACGATGAGAATCGATACGCACCTTAAGGAGTCTGCTGGTGGATCCCACCAGCAGACTCCTTAATCCCTAAGAACCCTTTCACCATCGGTTCCCTCTTTACCTCGAAGGAGCGATTATCACCTTATATGTCCTCTGGTGTTATTTATAAATATACTTGCCCTGAATGTCAAACAGGGACCTATGTGGGATCCACCAGCAGACTCCTTAAGGTGCGTATCGATTCTCATCGTGGCATAAGCTTCCGTACTGGCAGCAGGATTGCAAACCCCAGAACACTCCAATATTAGAAATCACTCCAAAATATGTAAAACATATATCGATAAATAAAGAGTTCAGTTATTTTCGGCCATTACCACCAACCCGCACGACCTTGTTATTCTAGAATCGCTCTTAATTAAACAACTTGTTCCGTCGTTGAATACACCCATACGTCTTCTTCCTCCCCTCTGTATTTGTCTTGACTTGTGTTGTTTATTTATGTTTTTATGTTTACGTTTTAGTTTAAACGCTGTCACTCCTCTAGGTCGGTCCTTAACTTCTTTGTTCTGTAACTGCTTTCAATCTTTTGTCAATTTTTGCTTATTTTATGTTCATTTATCTTTCATTTTAATGTATGTCCTTTTAAATAATTTAACTTCCTTAATTTTAATGTGTATATTTTGTACACTTGTAAGAATAACTTTTTAACTTTTGCATTTCTGAATTTTTAATACTTAGTTTTGTTTTTACAATTTTACTAGGAAATTTATTTTTCATTTTAACAGCCTGATGATGTAATTAACTTGATAATTACGAAACGTTGCAATAAAGACAGCATGTACATCTGTGTGTGTCCTCTTCCCTTCATTGATGGTTATATATATATATATATATATATATATATATATATATATATATATATATAAATATATATATATATATTATATATATATAGTATATTTTTTTTTTTATATATATTATATATATATATATATATAATATATATATATATATATATATATATATATATATATATATATATATATTATATATATATTTATATATATTTATATTGCCTTATAAAGGTTGCCCATAAGACACCAAATAGGGTAGATTTTTAAGTGTTATATTATGGAAACTACCGTTTATCTCCGACAGGAAGGTCCTTTGATGTAAACAGTTTCCTAAATATAGCAATGTAAAATGTACTCTCTGGTGTGTTTACAGGCAACTTTTATTAGATAGAATTCTCTAATAGTAGTAAATATTTCGTACTTATATGAAATTCCTTGCAAAAAGTGTGATAAAGTCTATTACGGAGAAACCGGGAAGTCACTTTCACAGTGTCTCAAACAGCACCAATATTCTGTGAGAACTGGGCAAATATCGAATGCATTATTCGTACATATGAGAGATTTAGATCATCCTATTAACTGGAGTCAAGCAAGAGCCTTAATCCCATGTAATGACACAGTTAAAAGGAATATCATTGAATCTTGTTTCATCAAGTCAAATAATGGAAATGTTCTAAATTTAAGTCTTGGTTTATTTAAACTTGATGTCTTCATAATGAAAAAAGTTGTAGATAAATATAAGCAACAAAATTAATATATTCAGTTTTTACATGTTTTAGAATGTAAGGATAGTTTGTAATTTCGGTTAGGGTCAAATCTGTTTAGGTGTGTGATCGTGTGATATCCGATAATCCTGGATTATCTCTTTTAATTTTTACTTTTTTGACAATTAACCATCTGGTATTCTTAATCTTGTTGTGTACCCGAGACCTTTCTCTCCCATTGTATTTCATTCGTTCCTTGACAATGTCTTAGTAAAGACGAAAGCGCTTGGATTTCTGACTATCATTTTCCTGTGGTATTTGCTTATTTAATGAAGTCACGTGCATCTACTGTGATTTTTAAGCACATATATATATATATATGTATATATATATATATATATATATATATATATATATATATTTATATATATATATATATATATATATATATATATATATATATATATATATATATATAAATACTATATATATATATACACACACACACACACACATAACATGCACGATACATACAATAATACATGCTTATACACACACACACACACACACACACACACACACACACACATATATATATATATATATATATATATATATATATATATATATATATATATGACTGGTAAAAATGTCTGTAACAACAGAATTCCATCTAATAAAAGGAACCCATAAAAACACCAAAATGTAGAGAGAAAAGTACTATATTTCAGAGGGGGACTGCTGTCTCTCTTCTTCCAGGTATATGAATGAGAAAAGTTTACAGAAAAGGTGGTATTTATACCAAGAGATTCGTCCACAAGTAAGCCAATTTAGGTCACCCCCGCTGATAATCTTCCTTTAATCTTCTTAAGCGTTGGTTGAATGAACACTGCGTCGACGATGTCCGATGTCCAATTCCCTTTTGAGATGTTCATTACCTGCTTCTCTTTTATTAAGGCCGATTCCATCATTTGACTCTTGTACCGGCAGTTGCTGCTATAAATTACACGTGACATATTCCAGTTTATTCTATGGTTATGTTCATTTATATGGTTGAAAATAGCCGAGTTCTGTTGTCCATACCTAACTGACCGTTTGTGTTGTATTAATCTCTGGGGAAGTGATTTACCTGTAAATCCGATGTAAGATTGGTCACAGTCCTGGCATGGGATCTCATATACCCCAGAGTCTTTGGGCGATGTCTTTTGTTGGACGTTAATCAGGGATTTGGCTAAGGTATTTCTGGGTAGGTAAATGCAAAAGGGTTTGGATTTCCCAAGGGGTGAGTTACCTCTCTTAATCGTCTCCAGGTGGGGAATTTTATTTTATTGTTGGGTGTGTCTCTGGTCTTGTCTTTAGGGGGTCGGTAGAAAATTACGTTTGCTTTTTGAATTGCTTTCTCAATTATATGGTCAGGATACTTTAAAGATGAAAGTTGCTTGCGAATTAGTTCAAATTCTTTTTCCAGGAAATCTGGGGAACAAATTCGTAAGGCTCTTAAGAATAGGTTGCTAGCTACACCTATCTTGATAGTATTGTCATGATAGCTAAAGTAGTGAATATATGAAAGTGAGAACGTTGGTTTTCTGTATATGGTAAATTTGTATTCTGTCGTGTCTCTGATTATTAAAACATCAAGAAAAGGAATTTTGTTGTCTGTTTCCCATTCAACTTTAAATTTGATGCTGGGCACTAATGCGTTTAATTTTGAGAGGAATTCATTAAAATTACCCCACTTATTATCCAAAATGTTAGTATGTCATCCACGTATCTCATCCACAGCATGTTTTTGGGTTTTATTGCATTTATTACTGTAGTTTCAAAGTATTCCATGTACAGATTGGCTAAAATAGGACTTAAAGGACTACCCATACTACACCCGAATTTTTGCTTGTAGAATGATTCCCCGAATGAAAATACGTTATTAGATGCACATAATTCAACTAACTTTATTATTTTGTCAAGTGCCAAAGGGAAATGATCTGAATAGGGGGATAATTTTTCTCTTAAAAACTGAAGAACGTCCTGTACTGGTACTTTTGTGAATAGGGAGTCTACGTCAAGGCTTAAAAGTTTTATGTTGTGAAGTGGTATATGTGCTTCTCTGAATTTGTGACAAAAGTCTTCCGAATGTTTGATGTGACTGGGAGAAAAAGTGCCTAAAAAAGGAGAAAGGAGGCCAGCTAACCATTTAGAAATTTTGTAATTGAAAGCTCCGGCGCATGAAACGATGGGTCTGAATGGAAGATTGTCTTTGTGAGTTTTGGGAAGACCATAAAAGTAGGGTAATTTAGGATTAATTACTTTAAATTTCTCTAATGGTTCAATACTCTTTTTGTCTTGGCCAATTAATCTTACTTTCCGAAAAAATTCTGTGGGAACGTTCTGGAGGGGATTTTTCGTCAGTTTTTCGTAAGTATTTGTGTCGCTAAGGAGCTGGTTGATTTTGTCTAATCTTCGCCTCCTCACTACGGACCACGTATATAGGTATCTGATTTCATTCTGTTCCGACATTGCTGCCTATAAAAGCGTGACTCATTCCAACAGACTTTTACGTAAGTTAAATAACCTAATAGATAATAGCGCATGGAATAATCTTGAACAACAAGACAAAGTTTTAAACTTATCCAACACCCCCCTTACTGTAAATCAACATTTAGTTTTAAATTTAGGCTTATCCTTTGCCCTTATGCCAGACCGCAAAAACAACCTAGACTTCATAGTGGCTTTTGATAAATTCATATCTGACAATAACTACAGCCGTGAAGAGATATGTTTAAAAGGAGTGTTACTGAATGCTTTAACTGACCTTCATAAGAAATATCCTGTTCCCCAGATTCATGATAGCCATCCACTCGCTAAAAAAGTTAGATGTTATAATAAGTAGATCCGACAAAGACGGCAAAATTGTAATAATGGACAAAGACTTCTACCTCGACAAAATCAACCAGCTCCTTAGCGACACAAATACTTACGAAAAACTGACGAAAAATCCCCTCCAGAACGTTCCCACAGAATTTTTTCGGAAAGTAAGATTAATTGGCCAAGACAAAAAGAGTATTGAACTATTAGAGAAATTTAAAGTAATTAATCCTAAATTACCCTACTTTTATGGTCTTCCCAAAACTCACAAAGACAATCTTCCATTCAGACCCATCATTTCATGCGCCGGAGCTTTCAATTACAAAATTTCTAAATGGTTAGCTGGCCTCCTTTCTCCTTTTTTAGGCACTTTTTCTCCCAGTCACATCAAACATTCGGAAGACTTTTGTCACAAATTCAGAGAAGCACATATACCACTTCACAACATAAAACTTTTAAGCCTTGACGTAGACTCCCTATTCACAAAAGTACCAGTACAGGACGTTCTTCAGTTTTTAAGAGAAAAATTATCCCTATTCAGATCATTTCCCTTTGGCACTTGACAAAATAATAAAGTTAGTTGAATTATGTGCATCTAATAACGTATTTTCATTCGGGGAATCATTCTACAAGCAAAAATTCGGGTGTAGTATGGGTAGTCCTTTAAGTCCTATTTTAGCCAATCTGTACATGGAATACTTTGAAACTACAGTAATAAATGCAATAAAACCCAAAAACATGCTGTGGATGAGATACGTGGATGACATACTAACATTTTGGGATAATAATGTGGGGTAATTTTAATGAATTCCTCTCAAAATTAAACGCATTAGTGCCCAGCATCAAATTTAAAGTTGAATGGGAAACAGACAACAAAATTCCTTTTCTTGATGTTTTAATAATCAGAGACACGACAGAATACAAATTTACCATATACAGAAAACCGAAACGTTCTCACTTTCATATATTCACTACTTTAGCTATCATGACAATACTATCAAGATAGGTGTAGCTAGCAACCTATTCTTAAGAGCCTTACGAATTTGTTCCCCAGATTTTCCTGGAAAAAGAATTTGAACTAATTCGCAAGCAACTTTCATCTTTAAAGTATCCTGACCATATAATTGAGAAAGCAATTCAAAAAGCAAACGTAATTTTCTACCGACCCCCTAAAGACAAGACCAGAGACACACCCAACAATAAAATAAAAATTCCCCACCTGGAGACGATTAAGAGAGTAACTCACACCCTTGGGAAATCCAACCCTTTTGCATTTACCTACCCAAATACCTTAGCCAAATCCCTGATTAACGTCCAACAAAAGACATCGCCCAAAGACTCTGGGGTATATGAGATCCCATGCCAGGACTGTGACCAATCTTACATCGGATTTACAGGTAAATCACTTCCCCAGAGATTAATACAACACAAACGGTCAGTTAGGTATGGACAACAGAACTCGGCTATTTTCAACCATATAAATGAACATAACCATAGAATAAACTGGAATATGTCACGTGTAATTTATAGCAGCAACTGCAGGTACAAGAGTCAAATGATGGAATCGGCCTTAATAAAGAGAAGCAGGTATGAACATCTCAAAAGGGAATTGGACATCGGACATCGTCGACGCAGTGTTCATTCAACCAACGCTTAAGAAGATTAAAGGAAGATTATCAGCGGGGGTGACCTAAATTGGCTTACTTGTGGACGAATCTCTTGGTATAAATACCACCTTTTCTGTAAACTTTTCTCATTCATATACCTGAAGAGAGAGACAGCAGTCTCTGAAATATAGTACTTTTCTCTCTACATTTTGGTGTTTTTTATGGGCTCCTTTTATTAGATATATATATATATATATATATATATATATATATAGATATATATATATATATATACACACAATGGGTACTTATTATATATTTTGACCATTTATGGCCATTATTTACTCAGAAGTCCGATTGTTAGTCCCTATATCAGCGACCGCCCCCCCCCCCCCGCAAATACACTGACCATCAGTTACCCATCCCTACCTCTCTTCATTCCAGAACAAAAGAAAGTCGAGAACAAACATGAATAAATCACCTTTCTATGAAGACCTTCGTGTTTTCCTCCAGCATGAAGCCAACCAGGGAATTCTCAGTAGATATGACGTCAGTTCTGCCGAAGGCGCTGCTGTGTTTATACGCCGGGTCGTCCTTGGACACCACGATGCCCATCTCATGGATGAGCTGCTTCAGGTTCTCGAGATGCAGGAAGTTCCGTTCGCCCTCGACTTCAGCTTCTCTGCCGGAATTGAGGTCGGTGAATTTTGGAAGTTTTGGTAATGGTTGGTATTGGCGTTGCTAGAGTGTTTTTCATTTTGTCACTTTTTAATTATCTTCTGGTTATTAGGGTGTTGATTTATTAAGACATCGGCATTTGGACGTTTGCATCGTTGTAAGAGAGGTTATTATTTTTGAGGTCGAAACAAACAAAATTCCCTACAGAAATTATAGAGTTTGTAGAGTACTGTGAATCAAGAATGCCAGTGAAAATCTTTACATTACGGATCATTATTCATTTGACAGTTTATTCATTTACCGAATCATTTCCTCGACATTATGAAGGCTCAAGATACTATCCCAGTCAAAGAAGTTTGCGAGACGCAGAGTATCTGATGATGCAGACGGCTCAGAAGCAGTTGAGGACTTGGTAACATTTCCGTTGCTGTTCAGCCTCTTAAACTCGTTCATAAACCAGGTTGTGTCTGAAAAAAATAATTTGTATATATTTTCTCTTTACACTCTTTAACCCCTTTAAGGGATTGGTGTTCTTAGGAAATATGTAGGGATGAGGTTGCTAGCTCTATGACCTTGACATAACTCGTAGGTGATGCTGCTGTCCATTTGTAGTTGGATCTAACACTGGGTGGTTTGCCAGGAGCAAGACACCAATCTTGACTGTGAGCTCAGCTCTAATCACAAAATTACTGCACCAAATATACTCACACACACAATTATATATATATATATATATATATATATATATATATATTATATATATATATATATATATATATTATATATATGAGGGCCTCAGAACCACAGAGTTGTAAACGCCACCCCCACCAATATTGAGTTAGCCGTACCAGTAGATTTGGCAACGTTTCCTCTGTCTATTTGTTGCATTTCTATGCTATTCAGGAGTTTCAAAAAGGTCGAAATCCCTACTTGAGCATTAGGAATTATCGATTTTGTCTACATGAATGAACGTTGTGTCACGCGGAGGTTACAGCCTCATAAGGGCTCAGTTAGAACCACAAAGAAGTACGTGCGCAGCTCAAGAGTGAGCCAATGAGAGCGCGCGTCACTAAGCGGGTAGTCAGCTCTAAGCAAATCAGCATTTTTCCCCATAAGGCGGCCGTAAGTGTCGGCCAATCACTGCACAGTTTACATTCCCCACCTCCCCTTGTTTTCAAGTTCTTTAGCGGATGTACAGTATTTTCATGGTGAGTACAGATTAAAATATTTACTTTTTTTTTTTAGAGAAGTAGTAGTGAGTGTAGTAGTATTATTTTTCTATAATTTTTTTGTTTTGATTATTATTATGATATTGGTGATGATTATTTTAATGGCTAAACATTATGATGATGGAATGTTATCATGGTCAACATCATCAATACTAATATTACCGTATTATCATTATTATTTGCTATTATCATTAATAATATTATTATAAATTTCTCCTATTATTATTATTATTATTATTATTATTATTATTATTATTATTATTATCATCAGTATAACATCCATGATTGTTATACCACGAAAATATTTTCATGGTGAGTACACATTTTATTTCAATTATTATTATTATCAATATCATTAACCAATATTACTGTATTAGCATTATTATTGATATTATTTTTATATTATATATTTTTTTAATATTATTATTATTATTATTATTATTATTATTATTATTATCAGTGCTATTATTATTGATTATTATTATTATTATTATTATTATTATATTATTATTATTATTATTATTATTATTATTATTATTATTATTATTATTATTATTATTATTACATCTATTGCTGTTATAACACGAATATAATAACACTTTATTATCCTTTTACACATTTAATTATGGTTTAAGTGCTGGTTATGAAGAAAATATACACAAATGTGGGGAGTTAGGCGTACATTTTGAATGCTAGCGCACAAGCGCACCCCACAATTTTTTTTAAATTTTCACCAAAAATTTATAAAGGGTAGGGCTTTCATATGAAACTTAGTTTAAATCAATATCTTTCTTAGAAGCAGAGTAATGAATGCTAGACTTTGAGGGCAATTTACTCATTTTTTAAAAAGTGGCGTTTACCACCTTGTGGTTCTGAGGCCCTCATATATATATATATATATATATATATATATATATATATATATATATATATATATATATATATATATATATATATATATATATATATGTGTGTGTGTGTGTGTGTGTGTGTGTGTGTGTGTATGTATGTATACATATACATATAAATATACATACACACACACACACACACATATATATATATATATATATATATATTATATATATCTATATATATATATATATATATATAATTTTTAGGACCAAAGGACACTCGTTTAAGCAAATTAAACAAACAGGCAACTTCACCTACCTCGTTCGTTGCACATCGTTCTGGCATTAGCTAAAAATGCAAACTGGTCTAATGAATCCCCGTAGATACAAAAATATACTTTTTATTTCCCAAATTAGCTAACATTAAATGGAACAAAATGAATACATTAAAGTGGAGTTAAAAGAATAAAGTCTGACCCCCAAAAAACTGTAAACTGTCATTTTCCTCTCCTGAACCAGGTTTAAATAAACACTCCCCTTAAAATCTCACTTTCTGATTAACTATGCCATTTTAATGGTCATTAAAGTCTTAGAGAACCCATTCTTTTATATGGTGCCATGAACCCATCTGAAATAAAGAGACATATTTATTACACCACTCCACATGTAAAAGTTAATTAAAATGAATGTGGATGCAATACACTTCCCTTTCTCTTTTCACTTCAAAGGGTAACTTTTCCAAAGTCTCGTATTACTCTACCTTGTGATGGGCATTCTCAAACCTCCTCCAGGTGTGTTCTGTACAATGACACAAGCAATCAAAGAGTGTGCTCTCTTCTTTGCATCACTTATCACCAAGGCCCATACATCATACGCTACGAACACTCGCACAGACACGCCTTGCGGAGTACCTAGCAACGACGGGCAGCCGCATGATCCAATCATGTGATCTCTGAGGCGTTGATAACCTCAGGTCGCATAGGTTACCATTCCTGGCTGTTTTTCATCTCAGCATTCTTCGAGAAGCCAAGTGCTTATCACTAAGCGCCTCTGTCTCTAACCGGAAAAAGCTGAGATTAACAATTCACTACCACACCTTTTTTTAAGATGGCTCGGCCACCTATGTCTTTTGTGCACTCCCATCACACACCACATCAGCAACTGGTATATACTGGTTCATAATGTTTGCAAGATAGACCCTATAACACATTTCGACCATCACTATGGATACCATAACAGGAATCACTGGGGCTGTGTAGCATTCGTCGAAGAAGAATTCATCCTCGTAATTATCCTCCAATGGTGGGACCGTAACCGTCTCCAAGATAGGTGGAACTTGAGCCGCCTCGTGGTTCCATGTAAGTGTTTCACGAACACCTTTGCCAAATAATTGCAGACCCAGGCTGAGCACGTGAACCATCTCGAAACAATTCAGCATGCGCCATTATTCAGCATCTGCGACCCCTGTAAGTGTATCCAACACCCCCGTCGCCGAACTGTAGATTCAACGTCTTCCGATGAAGGAATTGTAACCACCACCTCGTTGTCAACGAAATATCCTGTGACTCATGTAAGTGTGTCTCACACCCACCTCATAGAAGATTGTAGACTCCTGATTTGTCCTAGAACATATCCTGAGACGATCAACCGACGACATCTCGTTCATTGCAAAGGTGATCCATAACATCGCCGCTCGTGTGTAGATTCGACCTCTGGTACTATAGAAAGCTGTTTCCGTCGTCACCATTGCGTGAAGTTGGGAATTCTTTAAAGTCATTGTGCGTCCGTATTTGAAAATTCTACATGCTCATACAATAACTAAAGTCTTGCTTTACCACACGAATCTGTCATTAACTGATATACCCAATCTCATAGTCAATTATTAAAAATTTCTCACTAAACAAAATATGATTTTTACCCTTTGAATCCTCACAACTAATCCCATATCTGACAAATATAATATCAAAAACCCCCATAATTTTTATACAGCAAAACCCCTGTACTGTTTATATAGTTAACCTCCATCAAATATAATGCCGAATACCCCTTCTATCTGACACATATACCCCTATAAATTCTACCTCCTGTCTAAAATAGAAATGCTATGTAAAGCTTAACCCCGATTACAAATATCCCTTGTAGGAAGAAAAATAATGATAATTGAACTTTTCCCATTACAAAATGTACACGGTGAGAAAAATATATATATATATATATATATATATATATATATATATATATATATATATATATATATATAATCCAATGCTTTTCCACATAAACGCAGTATGTATCGTTACGGAATTTGCTGCCGCAACATATCCCATCGACCGGAATTGACCCCTTACATTCATCCCTATGGAATGTCATAATCGACATCCCTGAAAACAGTGCAAATCTACGAGTAATCAACTCCGAAAGGAAAAATCAGCAACCGGTCTCATCACAGCATTATCAGCATTAATCCACCTGTGAATACCTAATGTGCACAAATCACACTTTAGATTTATCTAGTCAGATTTGCAACCTCAGAAATCATTATTCACCAAATGGCCCATAAATTCTTTACTGATACTATATAACCATATTCCACAAAATTATCCTTAGGACATCCACAAAGGTACCCAGAAATTGTCCTTGAAAACATAACTCATTCACGATACTGCCACAAGTATATAAAACCATATACCCACCTCATTGGGATATAAACCACAGAAAACCACAATTCAACCATTATATACCGCCAAATATAACCACCGGTGAATATAAAAATACAACTTCTTCACAGGGACCCTTAAAACCAAAAGTACCACAATACCCACCTCTCGGCTCGTAAAACCACAGATCACTGCAAAAAAAAAAAAAAAAAAAAAAAAAAAAAAAAAAAAAAAAAAAAAAAAACAAAAAAAAAAAAAAAAAAAAAAAAAAAAAAAAAAAAAAAAAAAAAAACCAAAAAAAAAAAAAAAAAAAAAAAAAAAAAATCAGACCCAAAAATTCACCACCCAAAAAACCGCAAAAATTCAGCCCCAATAAACCCATATGCACAGAAACCACCACAGGCTTGTCATAATATTTCTCAACTTAACAGAAATTTGCCATACTTTTCAACCCGATTTTCCATGTGAAATAATTACCTCTGGTTTTTATGCCAAATCGCCGCAGTTTCCGCATAATAAGAAAAATAGTAGAAGAAATGAAAGAAAAAAAAACATTAAACACATTTCACCATCAATTTGCAAAACCAGAAAAAAATGCAACTGCGCAACATTATATTAGTTACCACAACCAACTCTTTTCCGTTTTGATATATTGGTTAATTTTGACCGACCTGTTTTTTCCTCTAAGACTATAAATCTGTTTCCAGTCTTTTCCTCAACGACTCTAAAAAGACCCTCAAATTTGGTACCCAATTTGTAATTTAGTTCATTTCTCATGTTGATTTTCAGAAATACCTTGTCTCCAACATTGATCTTAGGATCAGATGTTCTGCTATTACTTCTTTCTACCATTTCTCGGGTCGTGGCCTCGAGATAACGGCGGAGACAAGCATGTCTCTCTCTCGCTGTAGATATTAATGCTTCAATTATATCTTCCCCATGATGAGGTATAGTTAACAGATCGAATGTGCCTCGTGCTGGGCAACAAAACAAAGCTTCAAATGGAGACATTTTAATGGAATCACTAACCTTAGTGTTAATATTATGTCTAACAACATTAATATATCTATCCCAGTTTTTATCATTACCACCTACAGTCTTCCTGAGAGCTTTGAGCACTTTCCTGTTTGCTTGTTCACACAACCCATTAGCTTCAGGTCTGTATAGAATAATTGTTACTTTCTGTATCCCCATGACTTCCGCCAAACATTCTAAAGTTTTGTCTTCAAATTCTCTGCCATTGTCGGTCAATAAAACCTCGGGTGAGCCATATCTACAATTGATGCCATTGAAAAATGCTATAGCTACTTCTTCAGCTGTTTTATGTTTAAATGGAAAAATTTCTACTATCCTCATAAGATCATCTATTATTACTAACAAGTACTTATTCGCATATCTAGATTTACAAAAATTTCCTAGGATATTAATATGTATTCTCTGAAAAGGTATCGGATATGACCCTAATTTGCAGGAAGTTATCCTTGCAGGTTTGCAAGCATTGCATACTGTACAGTTTTTACCAAATTTTCCACATCTTTCCCCATGTTTTTCCAAATATATTTAGCGCCCACCTCATTATACGTTTTTCTATCCCCAAGTGTGGACTACCAAACCTGCAATGTACTATATCCAAAACCACTGGAATTAGGACTTCCGGAATTACGATCTGTGTCGTGTCTCCTTTACTTTCACTGGTTCTCAGTTTATATTTAATTTTCCTGGCCAATAGATTACCCTCTAACTCTAAACCCGGAAAAGGTAACTTGTAACGTTTCCCGACTAATTCCCCTCTAAGAAACGCTTTTGCGTCTGCCAAAATTTCATCTTCATCCTGCCTTTGCTGTATGAGACCCATATCCCATTTTATAGAATCCCTAGTGACTAGCACAACTTGAAATCCTTCCGTGTCATAAGAACTTCTACTAAGGGCATCCGCTACTACATTTAATTTGTGTTCTATATATTTGAGCTTTGCGTCGAAGTCTCTGATAGTTAGAAACCACCGAGCTCTTTTAGGCGACAAATCGGGCTTATTAAAAAGATCCAATAATGGCTTGTGGTCTGTAAGGACTTCTACTTTATTCCCCATCAGTAGCATTTTAAAATGAGCCAAACTTGATACTATTGCAAAGGCTTCGTTATCTATGGTAGCCATTGATCTTTCATTGCTGCCCTTTGTCCTAAACTTCCTGTTATAAAAGGCTATTGGATTGAATTTCCCAGCAAACTTTTGCATAAGACAAGCACCTATACCCTCCTGACTGGCATCAGTCACTATTATGAATGGTTTGCTGAAATCTGGAAATTTCAGAACTGGGGGATTCATTAACGTGTCCTTACGTTCGTTTTTGAAAACTATCACTCGGGTTTCCCCCATTGATTGAATGTCTTCCCAAAATATATCTGTTAGGGGAGCTGCTATGTAAGAAAACCCTTTCACAAACCTACGAAAGAAACCGGCAATACCTAGGAATGACTTAATTTTCTTTCTTTGATCTCGGGATGCTAAAATTCGCTATTGCTTTGACTTTATCGTCGATTACTCTAAACCCTTCCTTGGATATGACATGGCCTAAATATGTGATTTGTTTTTTCAAGAACGAACACTTAGCTAGCTTAATTTTCAACCCTGCTAATCTAAGCCTCCTAAGTACATCCTTAAGCACTTCCAGGTGTTGCGCGATTGTGTCTGTTGCGACTAATATGTCATCCATGTATACAAAAACATTTTTACCCAATAACCCATGCAAAACTGTGTTCACCAACCTGGTAAAAGTCATTGGACTGCCCGATAAACCAAACGACATCCACGTAAATTCATAGTGTCCCTTGGGCACTGAAAAAGCCGTATATTCCTTACTACTCTCACTAAGAGGGACCTGCAGAAAACCCTGCGCTAAATCAATTGAGCTATAAATATTATGTCCCCCGATTTCTACAAAAAGATCTGGTATGCACGCAACTGGATACCAGTCAGGGATTGTTTTTTCATTTAAACGTCGAAAATCGACACATACACGGACAGAACCATCCTTATTAGGCACTGCTAACAGAGGAAAGTTGTATGGAGACACATAGGCCTAATGATTCCTTCCTCTTCCCATTTATTGACCTCTTTCTCTACCTGTTCTCTGATTTTTTTATCACCTTGTAAGGCTACTGTATCCCCAAATTCTGCCAAGAGCTAGCTTACCGCTTCAACATGCTCACTATAATCCGCATTAGCTAAATGTTCTCTAAATATTCGCTTCCTTGATTGCATTCCTGCCTCTGAAAACTCAGATTTCCCCTCTACAATAGCCACTGAACCACTGTCATTACTCCAATCTTGGAGATCTACCACATATGGCATTATGGGTGGTGATACTGATACTAATATTGATATTATTATTGATACTAACAATGGGGTTAATGTAATGAGAACCACGGGTGGTGATATTTATGGGATCGTGAAACAGGGAAGTACTAACTGTATCATTACAGTTCAGTAATTCTACCCATGTAACACCAGTGTTTGATACACTGTTCACTGATGCCGTGCTATTAATCCCTCTTCATTCCTCACTGTCCTCAACTACGCACACATCCGCGGGCTTTTTCACTTCCCTCAACTTGACTTTTACCATAGTCTTTGAACCTGGCATTAAAACAACATCCTCTGATAAAACAAATTTATATTTGTGGTTAGTACCTCCCTGTTCCACGATCCCATAAATATCACCACCTGTGGTTCTCATTACATTAACCCCATTGTTAGTATCAGCAATAATATCAATATTAGTATCAGTATCCCCACCCATAATGCCATTGTCACATTCACCAAAATTATTACCACCATGGCCCCCAATATCTTGTTTAATATCACTGCAGTTATTCCCTGTATCATCAGTGTGGGTTTTGATATTACCACTCCTCCATGTCCCCAGTATCATCACCATTAGCACCGCCAAACGCACCCCCTTTTTCAATAATCTCCATATCCTCAGTTCCAATTACGTCCTCATAAGGAAGAAAAACACCAGGTATTCCAACCATTATACCACTAACACCTGCATGGGCCGAAATCTTGTGTCTCCTACATGCAGGATGACCCAGCAAAAGTCTGTTGCCCAACGCAACCCCTTTTATAACCAAAAATGATTCTATTAACACTATCACCGAGAGTAAACCTTATTCTAACACAACCCAGGGTGTTTAATCTATGGGCTTGCACATCACACATCGTCTCCATTGAGGGTTTCAAAGGGTAATGGGAGAACATGGATTGATACAAATTATGATCCATCAGGTTAATACTTGAACTGGTATCAATAAATACCGGGATATCAACATCCTCCACTGTTCCATAAACTATAGGTCGGGGCTCTGGGGCATCCCCCACGAGACCACAATGGCACGTACAAATCATCTGTACCCTCTTTGTTGATCAGCTTTCCAAAAATTTCGCCGATCCCTTTGCCCTCTTAAGTGACCTGCCTGGGAAGTTCTCGTTTAATAACTCCCAGAACTTTGAGGTGTAGGTCTCGCATCTTTCCGTATCTGAGACTCACAAGTTTGCCAATAGTGATCCACACTCTTACACATTCCACAATATTTGACTTTACACACTCTCTTTAGGTGCCCTGGTTTATTACAATTGTAGCAACGCAACTGCTGTTGCCTTTGATCGATCAATCTTATATTGTACCTTTGCACACAAATGGGGAGAAGAAAATTCTGTCTCTTTTCACTCTATTTCCCGGACAGGTCCCATTAAGAAATGTACTATCTACGGTGGGACATTTAGACATGTTTCTGAATTTGGGCATAAATTAATTCTTTGTCTGATGTAGGTTCAATCTCTTCATCAAAACTGTCCACTATTGCGTCCGGTACATCGTGTAATAGCATCACAAAATGGATCAGTTTATGTAAATTGTCAAGTGAGACACTACCGCTGTTAACCCACTTAGAGGTTTTCAATTTTTGTATAGCCCTCTGAAATCTCTCACCATATCCCATGTTCCTTTGAGCCATAAGCTGCTCTTAAAAATGCTTGCAAATCAGACCATGACCAGCATTTTGCATACTGAAAGCTTTGACAGTGAAAGGAAAGATCCCCCTTATTGAAATCTAACATGGCTTACACCTCTGTGAACGCCTCTATATCATCTGTAATCCATTAGGCCCTTAAATAATTATTCACCCCTTTAATAAAAATTTGCACCGGTTGTGAAAGAACTCCATCCACAACCCCGAGGAATGGGCTCACACACGCATTAACATTTGTAATCCGGTGAAGCAGAGTTTGCATACCACTTGCCTCAGCCATTTTGCTCTCTTTACGAAAACCCTTATACCTCACGATCTTCCCCGATCTTAGAAACATTAATATATTTATGCACGCACAAATCCCAATCTAGAAAAATTAATAATAATCATACACCAATAAAAGTTGAAAATAAACATGCACCGCACCCAGCAAACCACCATAACAGCTGTTAATATGAAATACAAGGTCGCACTGGGAACAAAAAAAAAGGGAGAAGAAAAAGAAGGAAAAAAAAAGTTCGAGAGAAAACCGCTTCATTCAGCATCCATTCGCACGGTTGCCTCTCTCTCTCTCTCTCTCTCTCTCTCTCTCTCTCTCTCTCTCTCTCTCTCTCTCTCCAGGGCGTAACCCACAGTACTAATTTCCCCGTATATCTTACCATAAAACCACTAATGTCCACTGA
The DNA here is from genome assembly GCF_015104395.2 of Macrobrachium nipponense. NCBI lineage: Eukaryota > Metazoa > Arthropoda > Malacostraca > Decapoda > Palaemonidae > Macrobrachium > Macrobrachium nipponense. Next base: position 97,271,446 of record NC_061108.1, read on the forward strand.
ATCTCGAGGGACATCAAAATAAAACACTTATTAGCAAATTATCACCAATAAAAAGAGAACAAAAAGAAAGGAAAGGAAATATAAAATTATACACTCACGTCTTCATAGAACTGGGACCAGAACTTGTTTACCCATTGCAAATGCACGTAATTTATTCACGATACCCTGTAAACACTTTAATATGCCAAAAATTACACTTCACCTTTCTGAAACCCTGAGACACGACTTCACACAAACCGTTGCTAGAAAGACTGGCTGGCACACACAGAGATACACAGCCACACCCCCGAGTATCTACAATCAACAATAATGCGAGTTGCCGTGACATAATACAAACCTTCTTCCAAAAAATATGCCTAATCTATAGTCTCTTCAGAAGCGTACCTACGGCCTACAAAAACCTTTTAACGCTGCCACCAACTATTAAACGAGTTTTTAGGACCAAAGGACACTCGTTTAAACAAATTAAACAAACAGGCAACTTCACCTACTTCGTTCGTTGCACATCGTTTTGGCATTAGCTAAAAATGTAAACTGGGCTAATGAATCCCCGTAGATACAAAAATATACTTTTTATTTCCCAAATTAGCTAACATTAAATGGAACAAAATGAATACATAAAAGTGGAGTTAAAAGAATAAAGTCTGACCCCCAAAAAACCGTAAACTGACATTTTCCTCTCCTGAACCAGGTTTAACTATGCCATTTTAATTATCATTAAAGTCTTAGAAAACCCATTCTCTTATATGGTGACATGAACCCATCTGAAATAAAGAGACATGTTTATTACACCACTCCACATGTAAAAGTTAATTAAAATGAATGTGTACGCACTACACTTCTCTTTCTCTTTTCGCTTCAAAGGGTAACTTTTCCAAAGTCTCGTATTAATCTAACAAGGGCGTTCTCAAACATACTCCAGGTGTGTTCTGCACAATGACACAAGCAATCAAAGAATGTCCTCTCGTCTTTGCATCACTTATCACCAAGGCCCATACATCATACGCTACAAACACACACACATAGACACGCCTTGCGGAGTACCTAGCAACAACGGGCAGCCGCATGATCCAACCATGTGATCTCTGAGGCGTCGCCAACCTCAGGTCGCATAGGTCACCATTCCTGGCTGTTTTTCATTTGAGCATTCTTCGAGGAGCCAAGCGCTTATCACTATGCGCCTCTGTCTCTAACCGGAAAAAGCAGAGATTAACAATACATTACCACACCTTTTTTTAAGATATATATATATATTATATATATATATATATATATATATATATATATATATTGTGATGAAGTACCAAGTATCTGGTTACTACACTTGCCAATCATTAATTGTTACCTTACAACAGCCAGACACCTGAATCTTCACCACAGGTACTAAACGACTGAATACTCTAAAGGCAACAGTGATCCCTTAAACAACTTACCAGTATTGCAGGAAATCAGACTAAGTTCATTGAAACAGGTGTGAGATAATCTCATATGCAATTAAATTAATTAAAGGGCATCACTCCATCAATAACTTTAAAAGTCAAAGTATTTCCCTGATTTCAGAAGTCTGAGTACTTCCCTGGTTCTAACTCACTTCAAGTAAATTGAAGGAAAACAGCTCAATTACCACTCTAGGTTTCTACTTATACAAATCATACAATTATTTACTTATACTGGTGAAAAAGAAAACACTTATAAAAATTTAAAATACAAAAATTTATTATCAAACTCAAAATTTATAAGTGAAATTCACATTATCATGGAAAATTACTGTTACTTGAAAACAAAGTAAAGTTTAATTAATTCTTGAATTGAATTAATAAAATTAAATCAAAATTAGTTTATCACAAAATTCAAGAAAATTAATTGAATCGAAATTCAAAAGTGTTAGGCAATAATTAAAATTTGGGAATTAATTCACAAGGGCTAAACAACAACAAAACTTGAAAAGAATTCTAAGTAAATGCAAATTAATTCATGTGTTAAATTCAATTAAATGTGCAATGATTAAGTAATGAAAACAACTAAGTTAATTAAATTGTGAGCGCAAATGAAAACACAGAAAAAGGTGTAAAATACCAAAATTGCAAAAAGCACTAATCACACTGAATATAAAATAAAAACACACACTTCAATAAGAAAAAATAGATAAATGCACACACAAAAAAAAATCACTTCAACAAGAAAATGGATAAATGCACAAGAATCACTTCAATTGAAACAAACACAAAACATAAAAATTTGCAATGTGTAAAAATTTAAACTTTCACCAAACCATTGTAACTATTAGTTCTCTAAACCATTGTAACTATTAGTTACAACTAATAAAGACTATATAACATTACCTTGGTACCAATTTTCTTTCTGCTGAAGCGCGTTTCACAATTTCACCAATTCACAATATTTCTCAAAAGAAAAGGCGCCGTTACACACTTGTACAATGTTTGTTCAGATTCCAATACTGAATAACTCTAAGAAATCCAAAATCTAAAATTCACGAGTGACCGATGTCTAAGTATAAATCTTTACGTTACGTTAATATCAAGTATGGCGAGAGAGAGAGAGAGAGAGAGAGAGAGAGAGAGAGAGAGAGAGAGAGAGAGAGAGAGAGATCTAAATGCTATGAGGATTTAGGTCTGAATAAATATTTCTCTTCGCACGAAAACTGAACAGTGGATATCACACAAAACGTTTAGGCTTGCAAAAGATTATGCAATCTTTCTAGAAGCTTCTAATATGATGTAACTTTACAGAAAAACCGTGAAATCTCCACGTGCTATTCGGCAAAGATGTACGAGTATGAAACCAGTCATGAACGTATGCTCAACAAAGACACTCAATCGAAGCAAAAGTCCCTTATCAGACGTGATGACATGTATGTATATCTTTCTTGCAGCATAAGACCCTACGAAGTTGAAATTGTCTTGGACGCCGTTCTTAAAAAAGAGATCTGAATACACTTAAGAATCTAGGTAAACGTGAAGATCTAATCACTTCCAGACCTGATAAAGGTAAAGGTGTTTTACTGCTTAATAAGCAGGAATATATTGATAAGGTTAGTCACTATCTTGCAGATAACTCCAAATTTCAGTCTCTCGGTGAACAAAATTTGTTAGAAATTTAGAAGAGGGAGGATAAAATTAACAGATTCTCAAAAAAATATAAAAATGAGGGCATTTTAGATGAAACCACTTACCAAAAACTATTTGTAACAGGCTCTTCATTTATTATTTTACATGGTCTCCCTAAAAGGACGATGTTCCCATGAGACCTATTATGGCAGAGTACAATAGTCCAGCCTATTCAATATCTAAATATCTAGTTACTTTACTTAATGAATTCGCTTATAACCAAATCTCACTGAAAAATGGATACGAGTTCCCAGAACAAATAGTTACAGGATGGTGATCTACATATGACCAGTTTTGATGTAGAATCACTCTTTACAAAAGTTCCTGTAAATGAAACTATTAAGATGATTTTAGATAAGATTGGTTACGAAGATCATATAACTTTTCACGCTTTTAACAGACAACTCTTCAAGTCGCTTCTTGAGCTTTTTGGGCAAGACTATGTTTATTTTCAACTGTCAACTTTTCTCGCAGGTGGACGGAGTTGCTATGGGTTCCCTTTTGGGACCCGTGTTTGCTAACATTTTCATGTCTTCTTTAGAAGAAACTTTTTTTAACTTAACTGCCCAGATGTGTGTTAACCCGCATACTATAGACGATATGTCGATGGCACTTTCATGTTATTCAAAGAACCTTGGTAAAAGGAGAAGTTCCTAGATTATATCAACACACATCAAAATATGAAATTTAATTTGGAAAATGAAAGTAACAATTCTGCCTTTCTTAGAAATTAGTCAGTAGAGATAATGGGGAATTTACCACGTTGGTATACAGGAAAAAATCCTACACGGAACTTGCCAATAATTTTTATAGTTCATGTTTTAAGAATTTTAAATCGAACTCCATTTACAATATGGTTTACAGGGCTATCCGTTAATCTTCAAGCTGGTCCCTTTTCACAATGAAATAGAGTTTTAAGCAAGTTTCTTTTCACAGAACTCATAACCAGACAATTTGGTTTATAAAATTATTAACAGACTGCTTTCACAAAAAAATTTTAAGTCGACTCCCTCTTACAATGAAGAAAAGAAAAAACAATTAGCTACCATCCCTTTTATCTCATATAATAAGTTTTTTAAGTAAAGTAAAACGTATTAGAGTTTGGCTGCCTTAATATGCATCTTATCCCTATCATATTTTTCAACCACATAGACAAACTGCCGACCTTCAGGTGATCCAACATTATTTACAAATTTAAGTGCCCGGGATGTTCCGGTATTTAAGTTGGTTCTTACCGAAGGTTGTTGCAGATGATATTGCTTTCACATGGGATATAGTTTCAGAACGGGATAGAGAATTAGCAAACCTGAATTCTGTAATATTAGGAACTATGAGTCCATATGCAGGAATCAAGTCGATAAGAAACATTTTTCTATTATTGGTGGTACAAGCCACAGTAACTACCTCACCATCCTTATCTTTATACATTAAACCGCTAGTTCCGTTTTTAAACTCCGTGTCTGCTGCTCCTCTACATCTAGCATAACTAAAGTCTTGGGTAGGTCTGCAGTCTTGGTCATTCGTTCTTCCTTCTCCACTCTAACAGGTTGTTAGGCACTGGGTCTCTCTTTTACTATTGACACAATTCTTATGACTTTTTTTTTTAAGGTAAAGTTAACTATTAAGTTTTTTATTTAATTTTTTTTATTTTTATTGTACTGTCATTTATAATATTTTTAATGAGTATATTTTAATTTTATAGACTGATGATGCACTAAGTTTATGTGCGAAATGTTTCTTTTATGATTACCGATATATATATATATATATATATATATATATATATATATATATATATATGTGTGTGTGTGTGTGTGTGTGTGTGTGTGTGTGTGTGCGTGCGTGTGTGTGTATGTGTGTATGTATGTATGTATGTATATATGAACAAAGTTAAAGCCATGAAGGAAAATTGGAACACTGGAGATGCTAAGTACTTTCGTCCTATTACCAAGACCTGGTCATAGCAACTAAAGATATGCAGAAGCAAAGGCCAATGTAAATGGTGGGTACAAGTCATAAAGGAATACAAAAAGTTTGGGATATCACAGAACGGTTAGCAGACAAAAGTCGAAATCTACTATCTCTCAGTTCCTTTTGCAACATATGTTTTATGACTGGGTCAAAAGAAAGTAATCCTTGACTTTCATGAAAATTATTCACCCAGGTTAACTGAATAAAAACAATTCTAACAAGTTCCTGGGTGAATAATTTTTATGTAAGTCAAGGATGATTTTCTTTTGACCCGGTCGTAAAACATGTTCCAGAAGGAATTGAAAGATGGAATAAAGAGGATTACCAATAAATAGATTTTTTTTTATAATCTGCTGACTGTTCTGTGACCTCCCGAACTTTATGTATTCCCTTATTACTTATACCCACCATTTATATAGGCCCTTGCTTCTGTATATCTTTAGTTGCTGTAACCATATCTTGGTAATAAGATGAAAGTACTTAGCATCTCCAGTGTTTCAATTTTCCTTCGTGGCTGTAACTTTGTTCGTACAATCATAACGTTTTTTTATTTCTTCTGATTTAAAATTAAACATATATATGTATATTTTATATATATACTATATATTAATATGTGTATATTAGATAAGTATATGTACCGGGTGTTTCGAAATTAGAGGCCCCCTCCACAGAACAAATGGAAAGTTATGAAGTTTTCTGCTATAGCCTATCTCCAAGTACATCATATTAAGTTTCTATTCAGCTATTTTTCATTTTACATTTCTTGTATTTTCAGACTGAGTGACGGAGTTAGATACAGCCATGGCGAATGACTCGGAGGAAATCAGACACAGGAGCTGCTTTGAAACAGTGGTATTGATTTCTTCTCGTCAAGTCAATTTCCAGGTAGCTCCCCTGACCTTAATGTGTGTGAAAACATTGGTAATATCTTAAAGGATTGTGTTGAAGCGTGCACAATGAACTATACCAAGCCTCGACGACCTGCGAAGCGAGGTGACAGAAGTGTTCAGGGAAATGGAGTTCGAGTCTCAGCTTTTTTTGCGATTTTGTGTGGTTTCCATCTGCTTGTACCACAGTCTGCATTCTTGAGGGATATGATTTCAGTAAATCACAGAAACGCTGAGAATCGAACTCCATTTCCCTGTGCACTTCTGTCACCTCGCTTCGCAGGTCGTCGAGGCTTGGTCCATCATACTTCATTGTGCATGCTTCAACACAATCCTTAAAGATATTACCAGTGTTTTCACACACATTAAGGTCAGGGGAGCTACCTGGAAATGGTGGTCAGCTGCCTGCTGTTGGCTACAGCCAAGGTGAAGTGTATGAGGCTAGTAACGTCACCCCAAAAGACTTTGCCAAATACTGAAAAGATTGTTTGTATATATATAATATATATATATATATATATAGATATATATATATAATATATATATATATTATATATATATATATATGTATATATGTATATATATATATATATATACACAATCTTTTCAGTATTTGGCAAAGTCTTTTGGGGTGATGTTACTAGCCTCATACACTTCACCTTGGCTGTAGCCAACAGCAGGCAGCTGACCACCATGTGCCTATTTCATGATAAAGTTAACAAAGGCATTGTGGTTTAATCTTGACTCTACCTCAGCTCTAAAATACTCTTGTTGTTTTTTTACTCAATAGAAAAAATGAATTAATTCCCTTTATTTGAAGTAAAAAACAAATTAACTGTCTAATCTAATTTACTATAATAATGATTTTATTTCCTTACCTTTAAAAGGGAGGTCAAGATTCAAGATATTCCTAAGGTTAGCGTCCTGAGGAACACCTCTATTCTCTTGAAGACATGTATAGGCACTCAAGCACCTTTGCCCCGCGATCCCATTGGGGGATTGAAGAAGCAGCAGCAGCAGCGACGAAAGGGGCGCCAATGTAAACAAAAGCTTCATGGTCCCGTTCGTTCCGAAACGCGATTAAAAATTGGCTCGTTTTCTGAAAGTTGATTTTGGTTGAATTGATTTGGAGCGGGAAGTGACTAAATATGCCAGGATGATTGTTGTTTGTTGTAGATTGGGAGAAGTTCGATGCAGTTATTGTATTCGTCAAGGAATTCATAGGTTTTATTTGACTGAAATTGAATATGCATTTGCATGAGTCTGGGTTATTCTCCTGAGATAATTGAAACTCTTCATAAATTATTTGTATTAGTTCTATTTTTAAAAGGTTCATATGATTGTGAAGTACTAATATGTCTATATATATATATATATTATATATATATATATATATATATATATATATATATATATATATATATATATAATCCCATAAGAGGTCAAGGCTAGTCCCTATCATGTAACAGGTGAAGAGGCAAAACACAATACATCAGTTGCTTTATTGTTGCCAACATTTCAAGACTGTGGTCTCATTTTCAATTTCTAAGGCCTACAACCTGAACCTCGGGTTGTAAGCCTTGAAAATGAGACCATAGTCTTGAAACGTTGGCAACAATAAAGCAGCCGATGTATTGAGCTGTTTTGCCTCTTCACCTGGTATAAATATATATATTGTTCAAGATTTTAAGCCAGAACCAAGGAAAGTAAGGTCTTTTACCAGTTTCAGGCACCCTTGTCTATATGCAAGTTGCCCCTTTGAACTGAAAGCATGCATTCTCTAGAAAAGCTATCTCTTCTCCCAATGGCTGTTGGAATTACCCCCACAGGGACGAGGACGGATCGTACCAGGAGAAAGTTTTAAAAGGGGCAGAAGCCACTGGCTCGGCCTCAGAACTATGGTGGAGCTCGGAGTGCTCAGAAGCTCCCTACCGCGCCCTGCAGACCACACTTTGCCTCTTTTGTCTCCTCTGGGAAAGTCCAAAGTATTTTTATATGTCCATAGTGCTCAGAAACGTCAAGGAGAGAAAGACGTTCCAGCCCAGGATTTCCAGGTACTGTGAGAGTAAATTCCAGTACAGCCAAGGAATTGCTTTACCTTTGTATTTCATTTCCATTTTTCCAAGGCGACTCCCCCCTTCCTTTATTTAGCTTCTCATTCTCCCCATCTTGGTTGAATGCTGTGGTTACTCCCCTTGTGATACTAGTAAACATCCCCTAGTAAATTCAAGTAATGAAATAGTTCTCTTCGTGTAAATTCCAGTCATTTTCCTTCCCCCCCTCTGAGTGGCCTGTAAACTTTTGATTGAAAGAAAGTAGGGTGTAACGTTCGCCCTTGAGTGCCCCCTGCCTTATGCCAGTGTCCCATCTCTTTGCAGACAAACACCGTGCCTGATTGTGGTAGAAATTGGAAACCCTTGGAGCAAGCCTTGCATTTTTCAATAACCCGTTCACGTAAATATCTGAACGCCGTGTCTGGTTGCTCCAGCCACGTGTTTCCAGTGGATTGACCAATCGATCCCCTTATTAGTCTCCTGGACCTCTGTAAATTAATGTAAATACAGTGCATTTAAAACTAAAGTCCAGCTTTTATGTAAATTCCTCCTTCCTCAGTAATATCGGCCTTCTGCCCTAGTAGTTTTTTTTCTCTTGGTTCTGATATCTCGTTCCTGCATTCAAGGCCAATTTTTCCACTGTTAAACTACCTTTTCTAGGAGTGAACGAGCAGTTCAGAATAATATATATATATATATATATATATATATATATATATATATATGCCTTTTAAAAATAAAACTAATACAAATAATATATAAACAGTTTGCAAGTACTTCAGTAGAAACCCTGGATCATGTGTATGCATACTCAATTTCAGACAAATAAAATCTAAAAATTCCTTAACGAATACAATAACGAATAACGAAAATCTCCTAATATATCTATATATATATATATATATATAATATATATATATATATATGTATATATATATATATATATGTATATATATATATATATATATATAGATATATATAGATATATATATACTATATATATTATCTATATATATATAATAATATATATAATATATAGATATATAATATATATATATATATATATATATAACTGACTACGAAATTTGGAACGTTGATAAATCCATAAATAAAGGTATAAGCCATGAAAGAAAAATAAACAAAGAAAATAACCCTATGCGGCCTATTATCAGTACTGTTGGTTCAATTTCATATAAACTTTCGAAATATATCACTAAGATCTTGTCCCCGTTACTTGGAACCATCTCCGATTCTCATATATATAATTCTCTGGATGTAGTTGATAAATTAAACAAAATTACTCTTTGCCCCACTGATAGATTCATTAGTTTTGATGTATGTTCTCTTTTTACTAAAGTCTCTTAGTGATGAACTAACTCAGCATGAATTACCTCTACCTATAAGTCACATTATTTTACTCACTAGGTTGTGCATTTGCGATTGTAAGTTTATATTCAATGGTGAATTTATCAACAAACATTTGGCATGGCAATGGGCAACCCTTTATCACCACTCCTCTCAATCTTGTACATGGAATTCTTTGAAAAACGCTACTTACCTAATATCATTTATGTTCCTGTAAAGTGGTATAGATATGTTGATATTTTAGCTGTTCTGGCTGCTGGTATTGATGTAAATGATTTACTCTCTAAATTAAATAACCAGGTACCATCGATTAAGTTTACTCTAGAATTGGAAAAAGACAATTGCCTCCCTTTCTTAGATGTTTTGATACATAGAGAACCATTTCAATGTAAATTCAGTATTTATAGGAAACCAACCAACAACTTAACTTATGTTCAGTTCTATTCAGGCCACCATCTTAGCATCAAAATATCAATTTTTTCTTCTATGTTTTTACGAGCATTGCGTATTGTCAGTCCCCAATATTTGGATCAAGAAATTGAATACATAAGAAAAATAGGGAAAGATTTATGTTATCCCTCACATATCATAGATATTTGTTATAATAAAGCCCACAAAACGTTTTATAGTGTAAGTAACACGGAGAAAGAAACTTCTAAGAACATTCTCAGTTTGCCTTATTTTAATGGATTTGAAACCATTAAATCATTGTTAAAAGCCTTTAAGGTCAACCTTGTTTTTTCCTATAATAACACACTAAAAGGAATGTTAATAAAAAATGGCCCCAGAGAAAGCAACAACATAATATATAAAATTCCATGTATGTACTGCCTCTCATTTTATCTCGAACAGTCGAGCAAAAGCTTAGAAGTAAGATTAAGCCAGCATAAATATTCTGTAAAAACTGGGCAACATCTATTGCAATATTCATTCATTTAAGTGAAAACAACCACTGAATAAATTGGATTGGTAGTCCAGTAATTGCAAGGTCAAAAGATGCCTTATCACGAAATATTTTGGAATCTGCCATAATACAACTTACTTCTCATTATAATTTTAATATTAGTTGTGGCCTGTTTCATTTAGACCCTTGTATTTGTAACATGTTTAAGAATGACCTCAAAGATATAATTACAGACTTAAATACAAATTGGTTGCCTTGGAGATATCTTCGTTGTATTTGTATGTTTAATATGTATTGTGAATATGTTTTTGTTTACCAAAGTTCTGAATAGCGGTTGCCCTTTCTAATCCTTTAATTGTCTTGTCCTTGTGTCTGAGCAGATTGACTTAATCGTTTTTTTTTAAATTGTACCCATGTTTATGCTTGTTTGGGAAGGTTTCTCATTTTCCAGGTGAGCCGGATTCTAGGTACTAATCTCCTTATAATCCCTATCTGTCAGTTACACGACCTTTCTTGTACTGTCAATTCCTCATGTAAGTCAGTTTATCTGCTGAATAAAGGACGGCAAGTCAAAAGATCTTGCAGGAACTCCGTTGTTTATTTTTCCTTCGTGGCTTATATTTATATATATATATGTGTATATATATATATATATATATATATATATATATATATATATATAATGGTATAAGCCACGAAGGAAAGTGAAACGCTGGATTAGCCGCAAGATCTTTTGACTCAACGTCCTTTACTTAGCAGACACACCCTGACATACATGAGAAACTGAGAGGACAAGGAAGGGTCGTATAAGAGACAGATAGGGATTATAAGGAGTTAGTACCTATAATCCAATACACCTGGAGAATTAGTAACCTTCCCAAACGAACATAAACATGGGTCTCCAGGTGTGTTGGATTCTAGATACTAATCTCCTTATAATCCCTGTCTGTCACTTATTCGACCCTTGAAATGTCCTCTCAGTTTCTCATGTAAGTCAGTCAGTCTGCTAGGAAAGGACATTGAGTCGAAAGGTCTTGCAGCTAATCCAGTGTTTCACTTTCCTTCGTGGCTTATACTTTTATTTATGCACTTATCACGATCCAGACTTTCGTAATTCCGATATACTACGTTCACACCACACACACACATACATAAATACATATATATATATATATATATATATATATATATATATTATATAATATATATGTATGTATATATATATATAATATATATATATGTATATATATATATATATATATATAATATATATAATTATATATATATATATAGAGTATATAATGTTCACAGTTGTCTAGTCATTTGGAGAGAAATACATGTAATTGTCAAGTCGTCCGGTGAGAGACCGGGAAAGCGCTGACTAGCTGGAGAGAAGTGTTTCAATGGAAGGGCTTTAGTTTGTATAATTTCTGCAAAAGAGGACCTGTTCCTTGGTTGGTTTGTCTCTCCATCTGTCTGTTCACGTACATGTCGGTTGTTACGATATACGTTTAAAATACTTATGTTTAAAGAAATACTAGGTTACAATTTGATGAAAGTACGGGTCTGGATTTAATTTTGTTGCTTTGTTTTTTTCACATATGTGTGCATTTGCTAAAGGAAAAAAAAAACTCTTGCTTGTTTGTCCAAGAGAACACAAATGACGAGAGTTCCTCGGGAACTTAAATCATCCCATACTCGCCCAGTTGATCTGAGGCGTTAACATCAGAGTGCTTTGGTAGCTATGTTAATTGCATCCATGTTTTTATAAGGGAAAACGTAATTATCAGAAAATTGGCAACTATGTTAATCCCGTAGACGGAAGTTTGCATCCTCAGACAGCTCTTGTTAATTAAAAATGATATAGTAGAAAACAAGAACATTGATTCATTTGATTTGAAAATATATAAATGTAAATAGAGTGCTGAAAATCTCCACCAGAACTATGAGATCTATAGTTATGGAGAGAATCTACTGGCCCCTTATACGCGATGAATGTGTAGTTTTATAGTCGCAATACCTTGCAAGTTTATCGAATTCAACGACTTTTTTGGATACAAGCCTATATCTGAGCGGGATATGAACGACGATTTATATATATATATATATATATGATATACATATATATATATATATATATATATGTATATATATATAAGATATACGATATATTTGTAGTTGTGCAATTATATGTAAAAATTATATGTTAAAGAAAACTTGAGCCACAATATTTCGTTGAATATACGAAGCCCAATATATATTGGCTAATTTTATGGAAATTTTTAAAATATATAATATACCATATATATAAATGTGTATGCATGTGATGTATATTATGTGTGTAACAGTGTATATGCGAGTGCATATACTCGTTCGGTTGAATAGGTTATTGACCTCAATAACAACAACTGTAATTCAAACCAGTTCACCTGATTGTTCGCCAAACGTTGTGACAGACTGATGTCATATCAACAGAACATTTCGAATTGATTATTTGTAACTCTGAATGGAATGTCCTTAGTGAAAGTGTATCTATTTCCTGGGCTGAGTTCAGAGCTCCACACCAGGAGTTTTACATGCTTCGAATCCTTTATGACAGTTACAGACTACCATTGCACGTTGCAGTGGCCTGTATTGGGGATCATTCTATGAGAACTTGATTATCGCTACAATTGTTTCTGTTATAAATATAGTTAAGTGTCTGTTTACGAATAACACTTTCGTTTGAACAGACGCAAAGTTTGACATGAGTTGAAAATAGGTTCATAAATGATTATGAATAAGAATCACAAATGGAACATGGATTATGAAAGAGAATATACTTAAAATTATATTTATTTAGAGATAAAATTTGAGATTTTTGTTTGAGGTCAAGAAATGTCAATTAAAATTCTTCATAAAATATTCAAAGAAGAAATTCTTAAAATCTTACTACAACTCAAGAATGAAATATAATTAGGTCATGAAATTTATTACAAGGAAAAAAAATAAGGAACAAAAAGAATATGGAAAATTACTTACGAAAAATATTAAAATTAACATTATTATATATAACTAAAAAAATTGTGAACTAAAAAAGTCTTGGACAAGAACTATTCAAACTTAAAGAATAAGGAAATTCATTATAATAAACAAAAACAAAAAAATTATTCAACCCATTTACATAAAATTAATGAACCTAAAAAAATCGCTTCTATTTTCGTTCTTGAGAAATGAATAACGGCAGTAACACCATTAGAGTTAGCAGCAACTATTAGTATATGCATAATAATACAGAAATTAGGCAAAGTTCTCACAGGATTTATATAGACACACCGAGGCTTCCACCAGCACAAACTCAGTCCAGCGTGAAACTGAATGAAATGGAAGCTTGCATCATTATTTAAAAAGATAATGTATCCTTTATGAGGACACACCTGTCCAAGAATGTGGGAGCATGGGTGGTAAGTAGGCAGGTGTGGCTGGGTCAATGATCGATATTAGCGTAAAGCCAGGTGTTTTGGTCAACGCGATTCGATTGTTTGCCATTGTGCTATGATAGATAGTGGGCTCATTCTCTCTCTCTCTCTCTCTCTCTCTCTCTCCTCTATATATATATATATATATATATATATATATATATATATATATTGTAACAGCTATATTGCCCTCTTATCAAATTCTTCACACGTTTTAGATACACTCATCACTTCAAGGCCTAAAACCCAAGCTTATGAAATATGAGGCAATTCTGATGTCTGGTAGCTTTAATCAAACCCGCATCCCGAGTAGTTAGAACGAGATCTATTACCGAGGATACATACATACATACATACATACACACACTTGTCAAATTCAGCTATATTGATTAGAGCTAGAACAGACTCATCCTCACCAGCGATTGCCCTCTCGGCTTCGATAGTGAGGATGGGTCTGTTCCAGCTCTGATATATATATTTAAATTTAAAAGTTTTTATTTAGTGCATAGGCTAGCGTGAATCGTTCTACTTGACCTGTCGAAAGTTCTTATCATTCAAGAACTTGTGAAAAGTCGACTAAAGATTGAAAACAAAGCACACAATGTAATATATTTTAGTAAAATCTACAGTTTTATATATAAGAAGAAAAATATATTTTCATATTAAGTTTACTGCTGCTGAATCAGATTGACTTACCATTTTCTGTCATCAAATCTTCGGTAGAAAATTCTTATAGAGAGTCAGCAGATTGCAAACCCAAGTAGACTCGAAAGAAATCAGCCTGCAAGTTGTAGGAAATGATGATAAGTAAAGAAATATGAGAGAATTAAAAATAAGCAAGTAAAAAATGCGCGGCAGTTTCTTCAACGCAGTCAAGTTTTCTGTAGTGTATAATGCAGTATGCAACTTTCAGCCACAGCCCGGTGGTGACCTTTGTTATTGATACCTAAATTAGTGCCAGACGCATGATCATGGCTAACTTTAACCTTAATTAGAATAAAATTTACTGAATTAGAATAAAATTTACTGAGGCTAGACAGCTACAGTGTGGTATTTTTGATGATTGGAGGGTGGATGATCAGCCTACCAATTCTTGATATTATGTAGTTTGAATTCCACAATAGGCCGTTGGTCCCGTTGCTAAGTAACCAATCGGTTTCTAGCCACGTAAAAATATCTAATCCTTCATGCCAACCATAGGAGAGCTGTTCATCAGTGGTCTGGTTAAACTAAGATATACTAAAATGCTTTTTACAGAAAACTAAAAACCGATAGGCACACCTGAATCCAGGAGACAGCAGCAGAAAACAGGAAGGAGTTTGCTCTTTGTATAAACAACCAAAGATCAAAAGATTCTACAACTATACAAGACAAATTATTCCTCATGTTTTTGTAGCCTAGATAAAACTCTTAGCAAACTTAAGCCTATACCCTTCCTCTCCACTTCCTCCTTCGCCTACCTTCCCCCCCTCAACAATACAGGATTATATATATATATATATATATATATATATATATATTTATATATATATATATATATATATATATTATACACACACGCGCGCGGTAGTGCCTACTCTGTGGGGACCTTGTAAGAGATAGGTTCCCCTTAAGCGGTCCCAGTATAACAAATATTTTTCTTTTTTTTATAGCGGACAATGGTTGTATGGGACGGATGGGAAGTCAAGTCACTGAACCTGTGAATTGCCCTGGATGGGGTAGATGCTTTGAGCGATGTTAAAAGCCGAGTCTTTGCTGTTAGTCGTTAATTAATTACAAGTTATATATGATTACCTTTGCTTCCTGATTCTTTGCTTATAATGCGTCTGGCAGTGATCAGGGGCGGATTTAGGGTGGCCGGTGACCTTAGGGACCCCTCTCATTTATGGGTAAGCAAAGAGGGCCCTTAGAGAAGGGGGTCGGGAGGTGTTAGGTTTCCGGGATTTATTTTCTAGTTAATAAAAATCTGCTGTAATATTTAGGGATGAAAATGAAAAGATATTAAATTTTTAAACTATATATAGTATATTATATATATGTTTAATATATTATTATGTAATTGATTAATTTTGATATGTTGTAAATTATTATTATTATTATTATTATTATTATTATTATTATTATTATTATTATTATTATTATTATTATTATTATTATTATTTTGCTGAGGTCTGGGGCCATGACCTGCTCGGCCTCTCCCCCTAAATCCGCCTCTTGGCTGTGATGCTTAGAGCATTGTGGAGATACGCTTTCTACGCAAAGGTTGTTTTTGAAGAAAACTTATTTCGTCAGCTATCCAAACGCTTGGTAGATCGACTACTGAACTGTAGGCCTATTGAATACACCACAATACTGTGACTTGAAGTAAAATACTGCGCATGTAATTATATGTCGCATGTGACAAATATTATTAAGATAAAATGAAGAGATAAGTTGATCCAAAAATGATACGTACTGTTTCCTCAAAATTTGCATGCCAATTATATAGGCATTTGACACTTGCAGGGGTCCAGTTCCTTCACATGGCAGATTTTCTTTGTTGAAATCTGTAAACTGGCTCTTATTTTGTTATATATTGGAAGTTACCAGTTAGATATAACACACACATTATATATTACATACATACATAATATATATATATATATATATATATATATATATATATATATATATATAACCATATTAATATTTATATATTATATATGATATTATATATATATTATATATATATATATATATATGATATATATATAGTATATATATATATATAATTATATATATATATATATATATCCAATCCCAAGTCTAATGGTAACTTACAATAAATACAAAATAGTAGCCAGTTTACAGATTTCGACAAAGACAAAATCTTCCATGTGAAGGAACTGCAAGTGTCCAGTTCCTGTATATTTGGCAAATAATTTTGAGGAAACACTACCTATCATTTTTGGATCAACTTATCTCTCCAATCTCTTCATTTTATCAAAAACATATTTCTCATATGATACATATAATTACTTGCGCAGTACTTTACTTCAAGTTACTGTTTTGTGATGTTTTCAGTAGGCCTACAGTTCAGTAGCCGATATACGAAGCGTCTGGATGTCTGACGAAATAAGTTTTTTTTCAAAAAAAACATGTTTGTGTGTGTTTTTCTTTCTTTTTTTCGTCTTATCACATCAAGCCTTCAGATCCAAGTGCAAGAAATATATATATATATATATATATATATATATATATATATATATATGCGGAAAAACTCAAAATGTAAGCTTACAGAATCCAATGCATCAAATGTCATACATAACCTACTTTATATCATCAGTTCAGTGAACGAATGGATACTGGTTATGCATTTCAGAATAATTTAATGTTCTTTGGACGAAGCAACATTCCACATAAGTGGAAAGGTCAACAGGATAATCCGTATCTGGGGAAATGTGAATGAAACCACTTGAATCTATTTTTCATTATGATAGAAGATGTCAAATTGGGTTTACAGTAAAGCCGTAATTCAGCTGTTCGAAGGGGGCTTTAGGTATTATTCCTCTCTTGATGATTTTTGTAATCGCCTTTTTCTCTTCCTCGAGTCTATCATTATATTCAGTTCTTTGGTAAATTATGATGTTCTTATCAATGTCACCTGGTTTCTTGGTTTCGTTGGTGTAGAACAGCTCAATGTACGGCTTTACTGTAAACCAATTTGACATCTCTCACAATAATACCAGCCCGAACCAAGACAAGTGGAGAACTCACCAACGTCGTTTACCGTTTTATCTGCGCCGAGAGGATGTGCCAGTCCTCCGGAAAAACGTATGTTGGTCACACTTCCACAACACCTAAAAAGAGGGTTGCAGGCCGACAGGAATATTGGATTCATCCACCAACGCCGCATAGACCATCACAACCGCAAACCTACGACACAAGAACTAGTAAAGAATACAGATATCATTTACCTAGAACATAGCAGTCACCAAGAAGCAAAAAGTTCACTCCCATCTAGCAGACGCCCTACAACACAACGCAAACATAGAAAAGAACACCTAAATGCACGGTTTCTCAACAACCCCTCCCCACTTCCACCACAATCCTTTCCACTTTTCCTGCATTCCTAATACTGTTTTGTTTGTTGGTGGAGGATAATATCACAGATAATCAAGGTAATTGTGCAAATCGTGATACAAACATGAAATTTTGCACAAAAGCCCACTAAACTATTTTATACACTTTCAAACTCCTTGCCAAAAAAAAAAAAAAAAAAAAAAAATCAGTTTTTTCAAAATGGCCACCCAATTTTTCAATATGGCGGTTTTTGCAATGGAAGAAATCTGAATTGTCGACTTCAGGTTATCTGGTAACGTTCTTTTCAATAAAACTGATGAATTAATTTATGTACTTTCTTTCTAGAATGTCCAATAATCAATAATAAGTTAGTTCCTAATAGTTTTGTACTGTGCATGCTAAAAAAAATAAGAATAAAAACACAATTTTGACTGCTTAAACATGACTTTTTTTGGTATTTCAACATCATTTGAAACAAAACACATGAATATTTATTTTTTTGTTGCCCTTGCATTCAAATTTCAGAATGATCTCAAATAGTATTTGCGCATGAGCATTAAAATAAGAACGATTTACATGCACTACCAGGGCACACTGGTGTAAATCGTTGCTTGTTGATAATCGGCATGGGGTTCCTTGTAAGCTCATTATGAGTCTCCCAAATACTTTATGGTTTGCCCCTTTGCACAACCATAGAGTCGTGCCTGAATTAACAGGGTGTGCTGACGCGGGATAGCCGAGCCAAGGAGGAATGGGCATATTACCTCCGGATGGTGTACAGATTAAACGGGAGTTAAATTACAATGGATGAACGATCGGGCTGAGTGTAGGAATGCCATCGTCAAACTCAGTCGAATCCCTTACAAATAATGTGAAGTTTCAGGTGGTAAAAGGATAAACCCTCGGCCTGTAAACACTTATCTTAGTTGTGTATTTATAGTACTGTCCCTTTGTGTATAGATTATTTTGCATTTAGATTTTCATTTAAGCATAGCGAAAAGAATGCGCCTGTTTTCAGTCTCAACAGATAGTTGGGAAACTAATTGGTTTTAAAATGTTGTTTGTGTCTCAAGAGTGTTTAAATGAGATGCAGTGCAAGTTTCTTCCCTTCATTCAAACTAGAATGATACAGTCACAGATACAAGTTCAGCAATGAAGACTACGAATCAATTTGAAGTTCTGTTGACTTCAACTGCTCTGGCTCTGCGTAGCTGACCTACTTTCGTCACGGCTGTGCGGCGGTCCTTTCTTTTTCCAACTGGTGCTCTCCTTTGCTGGTGTCCTTCTAGAATAGGCGGGGATAAGCTTTTTGTCCCTCCTGTTGGTCATTCATATTGGTTGTAGATTATCGAACGCCGTCCTTTAGGTGTGATGGATTGACTTCATTCCTACCCTTGTGGGTGGAACTAATGACGTCACCGGAACTGTCGAGTTTCTGACGAGAGTATAGAGGTCAGGTCACAGGTGAAGATTTTTATGGGAGCGCTTAGATTAAAACTTTGTCCGTATTATGGCTACTGTTCAAGACTCTACCTGTGACTAATTCTCTCTCTCTCTCTCTCTCTCTCTCTCTCTCTCTCTCTCTCTCTCTCTCTCTCTCTCTTTGTCTTGTTTCTCTCTCTTTGATATTTACACTGTTCCTAACTAACATTCTCTTAGCTATCATTACATATATATATTTTGCATGATTGGGCCAATATCTGTAGAGAAGGCAGGCGATTTGGGTGATAACACCCAATGCCAGTTTTTGGAAACTTACAAATTACGGGGTTAGTTCCTCGTTGGACGAGTGGTTTTCGCGTTCAGCCACCAATCCGGTGGTCCGAAGTTCGATTATCGGCTTGGCCATCGAGGAATCAGAGATATTTATTGCTGGTGATAGAAATTCATTTCTCGATATAATGTGGTTCGGATCCCACAATAAGCTGTAAGTTCCGTTGCTAGGTGACCAATTGGGTCCTAGCCACGTAAAAATAACTAATCCTTCGGGCCAGCCCTAGGAGGGCTGCTAATCAGTTATCAGTTCAGTGGTCTTGTAAAACTAAGATATACTTATGTTTTACAAACTATGGCTATATGTAGCTAATTTTTTAAAATACTAACGCAAAATACAAGCTGGCATCTTGAAGATGCAGATACTTTCACCAGTGTAACAAATTCATATCCAATAAAAAGCTAGAAAGAGAGAAGCACAGCAAAAATATCAATAATAGCACAGAGATAAAGACAGAAAAAAATTGATAGAGAGAGAGAGAGAGAGAGAGAGAGAGAGAGAGAGTGTGTGTGTGTGTGTGTGTGTTTCTGGGTAAGTGGTAGCCAAATAAACGTAACTACGAATATTTTTTCTTTATGTATTGTTTGACAGTTTTGTTGGCGGTCGGAGGTTCCAGCAACGAAAATGCGCTGGGAATTGAATAGTCTTTTACCTGTCCAGTTGTTATTATTCTTAATGTAGAATGCCACGATCATGAAAACTACTAATCCACAAACAATATTATGGTGAGGACACTTTTTAAACTAACAGAATAGCCTATACCAAAGGTTTAAAGATAACGCTGCCCATACGTGCGGTAAGTGGTATGTATACCTTTGATAGAAAGTGACTTGGGACAGACACGCACAAAATTTGACAGTGACTTGTTCCGCACCCTACCATCTACTGCTACTGACTTAAGCCACTTGATACCATGAAAACGTTGTAGAATAGAGCCTGACATCGACATCAGGAAACGTAACGTCATATTTACTTAGTTCTTTACCATTATTCAATCCTTTCAATTGCGATCATAGCAAACTAGTATTATTTGAATGGATGTTGTTCATTGTTAACACCGGTTGATCTTTGACTGGCTAGCATATATAAACCTTAAAACAGCTATAAGTCCTTCTTTTCCTTTGCATGAGAAGGTTGCACAGCATTTGACACTAAGGCTAGAATACTGAAAGGCGATCCAAAAAATAGAAGAAATAGACCCTGATAAAATTTGTTGAGCTAAAAGCTGCAGCCTAAGATTGGTCATATAATACGCAACCTAACTCACCAATGCCAAGGAAGCAGATATTGGTTCCAAACCCTCCCCAACACAAGAACTAGTCAGGGAAGGGAAGGACCACTGCAGTTGAGTTGACTTTCCTGGAGGGAGAAGTTAAATTCCTACTATAACATATTCGCTGGTAATAGCTTTTAAAATATTTCAATCAAAATTGTCAGCGATAACTAACTCGTTTACACATTAGCATTAGTTACAACTCCATCGGCACTAGAAAACTATTTTGCTCCTTGAAACAGAATCTGAGTTAAGTTATTGCTTATTACAATGCATCGTGAAAACAATGAAGAAGATATCATTAAGAAAGATATTTTGCGATTGCCCTCGTGATAAAACGAAATTAATAAGATGAGGCTTGTTCACTACGGTGTTAAACTATAAAAGAAATTGCAAGTCTCTCTCTCTCTCTCACATAATTTTTTGTCGTTATCTCTGTCCTACTATTAATATTTTTTCTCTGCTTCTGTCTTTCTATCATTCTACTAAATACGAATTTGTTACATTGGTGGTGGAAATATCTTAATATTTCATATTGTGTTAGTATTTCAAGAAAATCACCTATAGCAGTAATTTGCAAGTGAACTGAAAATTTTGCTAATTTGCTGCTATAGATACTGGGTTTGAGTGTAAAATGTGCAGCTAAGGAAATATGCGAAATGTATATGAGAATAAAAGTGCTCAGGAAGTCAGTATTCAGAATTAGCATTTCCTATAGATTATTGTATCCTATCAACAGACGCGACTGTCCACAAGATCGATACAAAGCTTTCACCAACAGTGTTAACGGTGGTGTTCTGTAATCTGCAAGCCACCTCATATGTAGTGTCTGTTGATAAGATACGATAATCTATAGGAAATATTTTTTTTTTAAATCATGAATACTGGCTTTCTAAGCATTTTTATCTTATTCATTTCGCATATTTCATTAATTCCATGTTTTACACGCAAACCCAGTATTGTCAACAGCAAAAACTTTACGCTCACTACCTTAATTAACGATATTAGATTATGGAGACTATTATTTGTTCAAGAAAAATACCTGCTTCCACTCCTCCTTCCTTGGCCTGACGGTGCGACATCTGTTGATTGCTTAATTAGTTACTTGTTCAACTGCTTCGGGGTTTCATAGTCGCGGACTCGTGTTCACTCTGGATCAACGGAGGGAACGAACTATTGTGCGCGATAGTACATGCTGTGGAGCCCCGTATTTGCAGACTCACCAATTTGTGGGATTTTCTGGGTAGTATACTAGCTAAAAATTAGTAAAAAAATCGGCGATTCGCGACTTTTTGTTGAGAAATATTCACCAATTAGTGTATTTTGATGTTTTCATGACTAAATAAATTTTATGATAAAAAAAATTATTTACCAATTTTCAATTATTATTAAGATGAATGTTAACTTGAATAAAATTAAATATTTTTATGCATAAGGAATTATGTAGTGTATTTTGGTGTTTTCATGACTAAATAAATTTTCTTATGATAAAAAAAAATTATTTACCAATTTTCAATTGTTATTAAGATGAATGTTAACTTGAATAAAATTAAATATTTTTATGCATAAGTAATATGTATGTTTGTTTATTTGTTTTTTATGATAAATAAATGATTTACCTAATAAGTACTAAATTTCAACTATTAGTTAGATTAAGAAGATTAAAATTATAATATTTTCCATGCTATAGTTACAATTTTTTGCATGTGTATAGTGAATTATTTAAAATTTTAGACAAACAAATATAGATTCCCAGTCCTTTTTCTGTGGACTTCGAGCAACTGGGGGGTTAAATGTTAATTTAATTGACTGTTTGACATACATATTGACTGCAGGGGAAGAAGTGTTGCTGTAATGACAATGCTTTTTCTATATTTTTATTGCATCACATCATCAAGCCGCGTTGTTCTTTTAACCATTCTATAGAGCATTCTGCGGCCTTTCTGCCGATGTATAACTCCTGTAATTTCATTATTTGTATGCCTTATTATCTTTAAATGTATGTCTGTAAGAAAACACAAATCTACTGTCTCAGAGTCATTTCTAGTCTCGGTGCGAGTCGTTACTACTTATCCGTCCGCACCTATCTATGTCAACCCAGTTCGTTTGTAATAAATTATTTTTACGGGCTGCTCTGTGAGCAAGAGCCCGTGCTGACACAAGGTCAGCTTAATCATAAACAACAACATAATAAATTATCAGTACCTAGCTACCTGTCTTACTCTCTGGTCCTCACAACTGGTGACCTCCAGAAGTCGGTGACACAGCAGTTTAGGCCCAGGCTTTAACAGACTAATTACTGCCGCTCACCTTCATAGAACCTTTAGTGGACTCAATATGGCAACACAGTTTAGGTCTCTGAAAAGCTCCATTCTGAGGATGACACCGACACCATCACAGCACAGCTTCCAAGCGTGTTTTGGCGTTTTACGAGGATGGGTAGCTGGGTGCTGGTCAGCCAACAAAATCAGGTGGCGGTCTATAAACGTCCATCCAACTTCGCGGTCTCCTTGGTTCTTCCCCCGGTGCCATTGCCATTGCTGCACCTGCAAGTCCCCAGGCAACCTCCCAACGCCACTGCTGCACCCCGGGTCCTGCTTTACCCATCCAATGATGCTGCCGCACATGTGGGCCTGCTCGGCCCCCGATGTCGCTGCCTGTGGGCCTCCTCAACACCCTCCCGACGCCGTCGCCTGTAGTCCTCCTCGGCCCACCAACACTGCTGCCACACCTGTGGGCCTCCTCAGCCTGCTGACACCACTACCTGTGAGCTTCCTCGACCTTCTGACACTGCTATCTCACCTGTGATTCTGCTCTGCCCGCCGTGCGCCGCTGCCGCGCTGGGGACTTCCTCAGCCCAACCTACGCCGCCGCCGTACCTGGGGGTCCCCACAGCCCGTCCCACACCACCACCACACACAATGCAGCTCCTTCTGCAGTCTCGGTTGCCTGTAGTCGACAGTAGAACCCCCCAGGCAACCGCCAGAGGAGGTATCCTGTCAGCCAGCAATGCCGAAGGACTCGGCATTTGATAACTCCCCACAACAAGTGTCACAAGGATGCGGGGTTGCCTCCTGCCTCCAAGATATTTTTAATCCAATCATTATTCCATAATCATTGTTTTGGGGGGGAGTATTTGTAAGGACAACTCTTTTTCTATATTTTTATTGCATCTCGTCATCAACCCACGTTGTTCCTTTAACCATTCTATAGAGCGTTTCGCGGCCTTTCCACCGATGTATAACTCTTGTAATTTCATTATTTGTATGTCTTATTATCTTTGAATGTATGTATGTAAGAAGACACAAATCTATTGGCTCAGAGTCATTTCTGCTCTCGGTGCGAGTAGGTACTACTTATCTGTGCCGCACCTATCTATGTCAACGCAGTTTGTCTGTAATAAATTATCAGTACCCAGCTACCTGTCTTACACTCTGGTCCTCACATTGCCACTGAAGCACATGGATTTCCCTTTTGATATCGAAGAAGTTATTCTCCTCTCTCTCTGTAGACCATAATATATTAGCAAAGAAAATTTTTAGGAAGATGGATAAAAGAAGTTTTACACAACAGAAAACAGATAGCTATTGCAAACGATTAGAAGACGGATGAAGCTAAGGTAATATCTGGTGTGCCACAAGGTACGGTGTTACCTGCATTGCTGTTTGTTATTATGATTGCAGACATAGACAGTAATGTTAAGGACTCGGAAGTGAGTAGATTCGCCGATAACACAAGAATAAGCAGAGAAATTACTTGTGATGCTAGAATAGAAGAAGTTAGGGATCTTGGCTATACTGGGAAAGACTACATTTTTTAAAATTATATAGTCTAGAAAGGAGAAGAGAACGCTACATGATAATACAGGCATGGAAACAGATAGAAGGAATTGCTGAAGACATCATGGAGCTAAAAATATCAGAAAGAACAAGCAGAGGTAGATTAATAGTGCCCAAAACTATACCAGGAAAACTAAGGAAAGCGCACAGGACATTAATCCACTTCACACCAGCATCGACAATGCAGCGTCTATTCAATGTGTTGCCAGGCCATCTGAGTGAGCATAGATGTGTTTAAGAATAAGCTCGACAAATATCTAAGCTGCATCCCAGACCATCCAAGATTGGAAGATGCAAAATATATCAGAAGATGCATAGCAATTCTCTGGTAGACAATAGAGGTGCCTCACACTGAGGGACCTGGGGCAACCTGAACAAGATGTAAGGTCTGTAAGTTATTCTCTCTGTCTCTGAAATAATTCAAATAATTTCTCTTGATATAAGACAACCTCATCTTCTCTCTCTTGGTACTGCAATGAAATATGAATTACAGTAAGGTATTAAGATAACTTTTAAATGAAGTTAAAGTGTTTTGGGATCATGATTTTGTCATATTTAGAGTTTGAACTCCAGAAATAAGCATTTACTGTATATATTAGCATTCTTTATATAAACGTTTTTAGAAGGGGTGTCGAGTATTTGCGGATTTGAACTATTCGTAGGGGGGTGTCTGGTCCCTATCCTCGTAAACACAGGGCGTTCACTGTATATATAGTATTCATTCCCATTTCTCCTTGTTTTCAAGCTCAGGGATACAAAAGATCCACAGTAGAACTATACTATAGGTGAGTGCAACAAAAATTGTTTGAAAAAGGAATCCAAAACTAAAATTGAACACAAATTTTGCAACTCAGAGAAAAGATAACAAATATCATAAGCGGGCTGTGCCCAACACAGTCCCTGTCAGTTGAAAATGTAAACTGTACTGGTGCCAGCTATTTGGATTTCTTAGGCCAATGATATTTTTCATCGAAGGATGTCCGTTAGGTTGACTGCCAACTTCCTGAAGTGTTCGCTTGGCGCTATGGTTTCCTTTTCTTTGCCACAAAATAGCTTGTAACATTTACTTTTGCTTTTCTGGCATTCTTTATACTATTCCCATCAAGTGCCAATGCACGTGTGGCACCTACAACTTGGCAACATTTCACAATTCCTGGTTCTTTTTCATACTCACACACACATATATGTCAGTTATTATAATTTTCATTTCCATCTTACATAGTTTAAAGCTCACTTCAAGTGACTAAAACTGGTTATAAAGTCCAATATAAAAAATGTAATAAATGTGCAAGTAGGATGAGTCAACCTCACTGGGATACCTACCATTTCTGGCCCTCATTGAAAGACTGGTGCCTGGTCGAGTGACGTAACTCCATGAGTTATCAACCATAAGTTTGGTGTTTGGAGTGACCCTACCTTCTAGCACTTACACTGGGACATTTACTCAATGAGCTGAATAGACACATACTTTCCCTGGAATTGATCACGTATCCGGATAGGGAGTTTGTGATTAAAATGCTACACGAATTTCTAAAGAATAACAGCTGGGTTTTTAAATACTTTAATTATTTACAAAATTTTATTAAAGGGAAAAAACGATTACAATGTGTAACATGGAATATCACATTTAGTAGTCAACACCTTTGATTATTATTACTCTGAAAAGAAGGTGAAAGAATGTTTCACCAATATTTCATGAAATCTTACACCATTACCTGCCCACAAGGCTTGCTGTTCTGCATGATGCAGTATATCCAAGAAGAAAAGGTGTTTCATAAATGACCATGTATAATTAGTACTCTCTAGACAGTATAACTACATTATACAATAAGGCATAATTTCTCTCAGTACCTTCAGAGTGAACTTTTTGTATTGCGATTCACTCAAGAACAGCAAACCATTCCATCTGAAATGAGTGGGGGATTAAAACATATTCTTCTGCCACTTAATATTCCAGAGCATGACTTCAATTGTATACAAATATAATGGTTTCAACAAAACTTGATTCAAATAAAAAATACTGGATGGTTTTAATCAATTTAAATGCTGATGAATGGTCACACTAGAGACTAGAAATTACTGTTAATTTTATCATAGCAGATATAATAACTTTATCTGGTTGATGAAACACCACTTTACTCTCAAGTGGTTTGACGAGTTCCAGTATGAATCAGTTCATATTACCTGATACAAAAACGTAAAGCATCACATTGCCCAAAAATACTGATTTATATTTTTCTTGTATTATGACTGTAATTCCAGTGGTCTATGGACTCATTAAAATATAATTTTTGTATTTTCTACTCCAAAATTACCCTACATGCTTGTTTAGGAGAAATTGCTATGATTATTATAGCTACTGTGCAAAGAGGTCAAATTTCCTTTAGAATGCTTCTCTCATTACTCTGCACCATTTACGTACTATGTTTAAGAGAGGAAATATTTTGTCAGTGACAGCGCTATTGGTCTTCGGTTAATCCTGTATTGTGCAACATCGTTTACTTGATAATTTCACTGAATAAATTGTTGGTCGGCACCACTGGACAAAATCAGTTTCCTTCTGAATAACAACTTTTTCTGATAGTATATGCAGGACTGAACGTTGCCACCTTTTCCTTTGGCACAAAAAATGCAATCTGGTCAATACTTGCTAAAATATAGGATGCACATGTTATCAGATACAATTTGAAGTCCTCTGGGAAATATAATCTCATGTTCTCTGGTATTAAATATTTCATTAATAGCAGCCTCCATGTAATTTTGCACTAAATATCGTTTAATCTCAGTTTTTTTCACACAACAGGAACGTGTACTGCTAGCATGGCACTAATTTTAGCTTCAGTATTATTAAGAGACATTAAAAGAAATTTTTTGTATAGTACTAGTGCATGAGTCTGTTTGGAATAAATAAATTAATCATGCTTAAAATTACTTCTTCAAGAGGCCTTTCTTTTGCTTAGTTTACTTAAAATATTCTATGTTACAGTGTTCAAATTGTATCTGATAACATGAGCATCCTATTTTTAAGCAAGTATTGACCAGATTGCATTTTTTGTGCCAAAGGAAAAGGTGGCAACATAATAAAAGAAAGGAAATGCTAGTTAGCCATTGTTTCCTTACACAATAAAACTGCTCAATCAAATTTGTTAAAGCTTTACAGGGCATGCATTTACTTTCTTTATTCTACGTGATAGCAATTAGAAATGATACGTAAGTAAATATTAATGACTTCGTTTTGTTACATAAGTATATTCAGTTTTATAACAAAATTGATTGCAAGTGAATTCACACGCTATACACTTTAAAATTGTTGAAATCATATCAAAGGTGTGCTGTGGTTATTTCTTTGATATTCACTCTGCCTCATTTTCTTTGTTAAAGCTCGCTACTATGAAAGTTAAGATGCCTTTTGCCTTGCTCCTAGTAACATGTGAAGACTATGAATATGTAATAAATAACGATTATAACATTTTTATAATACTGATCGTGATAAAAAAAATGATTACTGATTTGATGATTATATATGCTAATATGATGCATTTCAGCAGTAACTGTAAAACAACCACATTCATACAGACAGCAAACCATTGCCTCATTAGGGTGAGTTCACATCTGTGTAAAGAGGATAGCCATTTTATCATTTACCAAGATTTTGTTTTCTTAAGGGGTGAGAGATTTTCTGTGTGAACTGATGGAATTCATACATATTTTCATGTGAGGAACATCCTTCTTGCCCTTATGCAAGTCATGCCATTTCTAAAGAAATAAGGTGTTTTTTTTTATATAAAGATAAGTGTAGCACAATAATCTAAAAGGATATTTGTCTCTATGGAAATACCGTATGTTTCTTACGAAGGTATGTCACTATTTGCTCTCATTCCAGAATTAGCATAGCATAAATCTCGCATGCCTCTTGTTCTAGTTTAAGAATCATTGTGATTAAATTTTTAAAGACATTTATATAATACTGTTAGACAAGGAAGATGGTTCAGGCAGTTTTGCATGGTCTCATTCTCCCCTTCTCTTCATTGTGCTATTTCATCAAGTTTGCTGGTTCATCATGATTGCTGCCTCACCATTGTTTTCAAGGCTTGCCTAAACATGAGTTGAGGAATTCCATGCAGGTCCTTTGTGGCACATGGTGATGACGATGATGCCGATGGCTTATTTTTTTGTTCTCCATACCATTACTTCTGCTCACTGCTATGTAAATTCCAATTTTCCAGAAACCTCCTCTCATCCAAGCTATTGCTATAAAGCCAATTTTGAAGTTGCACAGTTCTTAACACCTTACTGAGATGGGGAACTGCACACAATAGTAATTTTTTCTAGTTTTCTTCACTGAAGGTATATGCTCTTGTGCACAGATCTTCACTTCTGATATGTGGCTGACTGGATCAGTGATAATAGCAGACACTGCTGAAGTTTACGGTCCCTCCGACAGTCCTCATCCTGAAATGTTTTCCTTTTTAAGAAGATCACTAAAGAACCATAGGGTCCTCACGAACTCTGTATTTCTTACCTCTTGAAGTGCCTTTCTCATTTTTTATTAGTGCGATTATATATTGCTTGTGAAGTTATGCAGATTTCACATTTAGTTGCCTTGTATCTAACGAATGAATACCCCCTTGGTCTCTTACAGCATCTGGTTTAGGGTCCCTTGTTGTGGTACATTTTAGCACACTTGCATTAATTAATTTAATTTCCCTTTTATTATTTCACAAATATATTTTTAATGTTGAATATCCTTTGCCTTTCTTTTTGCAGTTTTTGATTTTTACACGTTAGTCTATTTTTATAATTCATAATTAATAATAATAATAATAATAATAATAATAATAATAATAATAATAATAATAATAATAATAATAATAATCCAAGAGGTCGAGCTTTCCATAGTTCCTCAAATAAGTCATGATCCTGAGACACTCCATTACTACTCTGGTTTCCACGGAACCTCAAGATGTTACCCTTGATCACTCGGCAGCTGACTCAGGTGAGGTGTCCCTTGGTTTTCAACCTAAGTCCTGGAGTTAGTTAAGGAACTCTCTCCCAGAACCAGTGTCTCTGTTGGAACATCTAGTTTTGACAAAATTTCTTTGTTGCTGCAGGGCCTCTTGTCCAACTGGAAACCTAACCCTGTCAAATATACAACACTCATACTGTTCCCCTTAGCTCAGATAAGACAGTTTTTGTTTTCTGGAGACTAAGAGGACTCTTCATGCAAGTCTGGAGCACTTAAGCTCCTTTCTTGAGCACTAAGGGCCTGCTCAGGAAAAATTTGAACAATTTAATTTTTAATTTCTGCTGCACTCTTATCATCTCTTTATTTCCTCTACTTAACTCCTTCCTCAAGATAAATGACTACATCCTAAGGGTGGAAAGGATCTTCATTTCATCTGTCAGTAATGTCTATTTTCAAAACTGGCTCTCCTTCAAGGTTATGTGTCACAGTCTTCTTATAAGGTACCTGACTAACCAGACACTTGTGGACAAATACAAGACAGGGTTTCTTCACATTCCATTTGAATCCATTTAAGACCGAGGACCTATTGATCTAGAGATCAATACATCTGTCCCTTTTCTGGATTCTGACAAATAACATTTGATGAAAAAAAATCTAATGCTGAAATATTTATTCCTACTACCTCAAGAATTTCATAGGTCCATTGTGTCCACTAGTTGTCTTTCCTACAGACACCACTACCATAGAGATATCAGATTACAGAGCACCAGATTCTCAACTGCAGAATATTGGATTCTATTCCAAAGTCACTGGGAGAAATAACTTGCATTGACAAAGACTTTGGATAACTCCTTTGTTGCCTTTTTGGATACAGACCATGTAACCATGGGTGGTAAGTCCTACAACCCATTTATAAGCTTCTCTTCATAAAAAATCTCTTCTGCTATCACCTTCCCAATCATTTTCAAATTTAGAGGTATTAAATCACATTCATAGAGCTCCCTTCAGGATGGAGAATGAATGTACTCAATTTACAAGGAAAACTGCGCAGCCTCTCTTGAGATGCAGAAACCATACCTTCTTGCAAAGCCCAGTTATTAAGAAGACCCCCAGATTCTTTCAAGGACCTGTTTACCTGTTGTCCTAAAAACTTTTCTCAAGGTTACTTCATCTTTCAACTCGTCCTGCCCCATTCCACCTCTACACAGACTTTATCTGGGGATGAATATTACCAAGGTGTCTACTCTGGTTTGCCTCTCTAAAAGGAAAGGGACAAAATTAAATCTGTCTGTAACCTCTTCCCAGAGAAGGAATGTTTGCTAGTCAAGGAGTGATAGATTTTGCCAAGGCCATCTTTCCTTATTTGGG
Source organism: Macrobrachium nipponense (assembly GCF_015104395.2). NCBI lineage: Eukaryota > Metazoa > Arthropoda > Malacostraca > Decapoda > Palaemonidae > Macrobrachium > Macrobrachium nipponense. The sequence continues at coordinate 97,302,495 of NC_061108.1, forward strand.
AAATTGATTTCACAAGGCAAATGAAGTACATTCTTTAGGATCTCTTCAAACAGAATTGGAGGACTTTACTCTTTTTTTCCACACGCAGACTTGAGAAATTACACCCTTGATGGTTACTGGACTGCAACATCTTCAAGAAAGAAATTTTCCAACCCATTTCCATAACTAGTCTTGTTCCTAAATACTTTTCCAACAGGTTGGGGTTCTCATATTTCAGACTTGACAGAATAAGTCCCCAGGACAACTACATCTATTAATTATACCTTGATCTGTGTAGGTTCTCCATAGGAAAAAGTTCAGACTTGCTTTTGCTTTGTCACAGGTTACTATGTTATTGAGGACTTCCTTAACCAAGAGCGGCAGATGATGACTTCTATTGTTTGTGAGGAGGTCTTGACATTTGGGGTTCATCTCAGGTGGGTGTTTCTGCCCAACAATTCCTCCCCATTTGCAGATGAAGAGGTTGTTGATAACATTATTCATCTTTTTGATGAATAATGTTATAATGGCTTGTGCCATTTTTCTTCTAAGAAAACAGATCTTTACTGGACAAGAAAATGCTTTGCAAAAACTACCAAGTGACTCAAGACCCTGTAGTGGTCTCAGCAAAAGGTGCTAAGTGAGCTTCCCTGACAGACCTATCCTTGGAACACCGCTGTGGAGTAGTCTCTGCTATTAACCATCTGTCATCATTTTCTATTAGAATTTAAAACCCTCCTGCAATCTTAGAGAAAGGCTTTTCTGACAAGGTTATTACCTGACTACCTCCACCAATATGATCCCTACATTCTTGAAATGTATACCTAACCTAATGACAGGTTTACACAAATGGTGTATTGGGAAGGTCCTCTTTTCACGGCAATACTTTCCCTTACCAGCATATTTTCTATTTAGAAAATATGCTAGACAAACTTTTCTTGTTAATCTTGTAGTTGTTGTGAAAAATAGGTGGCACCCATTTCCAGGTTCTCCTCTGTGGGACTGGACCTCTTTTATTTTTTGTAAAACTGACAGAGAAAGAAAGGTTATAGTATAACTAAATGCTACACATACCAAATTTTTTTATGCCCTCACTCCAAAGACCAACTGGTAAGTAATCCAGATGACGTTTGGGATCCCTTTTCATCTTTTTTGGATCAAGCAGGGACAGTTTTGAGATGTTTCTATACCTTATTAGAGTTATTATAAGGTTTATCAATGCTAACAAATTGCTAAGCCTTATTATAGATGCTTATTAATTACCAATTTATTTAATGAGTCCTTCGGTAAGGATTTCCTGTAGGAATTAAATAAAATCCTTCCCCTTAGCTTTTGCATGTGGCAAGGTATCAGAGCAAAGATCGTAAATAATTTCACATATCACATAGTATGCCTTTCATCTCTTAATTTCATTACAAAGAATGAATTGCAACATTTTATTGATTATTTCAAGGGATCCTTTCCCAATCCATCTCCAGCATCAAAGCTATATGTAATGGGAATGGGATTCTTTTGTGCACTATTGAAGCCCTGAAAAGGTAGATCCTTACCACCAAATTGGTTTCACATTAACGCTGTTACTTTTTTACCTTTCCATAACCTTCACGCACATTAATGTTGCTATCTTATTTATGGAATGCTTACTAAGGGTGAATTCTTTCTTCCTAAAAGGGATGCAGCTCTTCACTTTAAATAAATAATAGGTCAAACAAATGTGACCAATTTAAAGTTAGGACAGAATGATTTCAAATATTTAATAATAATCTTATACTGCACAGTCTACATGCAGAAATTCAGTAATTAGTGGGTGGCCATAAATTAAGTCTCTAAAAGATAATCCAAAAAATAATACCTTTTACATTTGATGAAGAAGAAAGACAATGCTGGACGGAACATTTCCGTGACACCATGAATATGAGATATGAGGAGAATAATCTGACTGAAATACGTAAATGTGGAGAAGACCTGTATATACTTATCAATGAACTCGCTGTTTCTGATGCAGAATAAATAATAAAGAAACTTAGGAGATCAAAAACACTAGGCAATGATGGAACCACTGTGAAGATTATTTCAGCTGATAATAAAATGACATCTTGGATACTAACTGGACCTCTTTGTTTCTTCTTTCAATATTCTCAAAAAAATTCTAATGATTGGGCACTGGAACTTACTGGAACTTATACCAAAGGTATCCAATGAAAGGTGACCTGATCAAATGTGATGACTAAGGAGGTAATGAATTTGTGTTAGTTGTGGTGAAATATTCAGTATGTATTCTTATGTTCAATATGATGGAGAATGAAACAGATAAAATACTTAAAAGAGATGAAAAAGCTGGTTGTAGACAGACAGGAATTGCACAGATATATTGTCATGTTGTGCAACAATTTATGAAATTTAAAAATCCCCTCTGTTGATTGCCACAACAAGAGGCATTTAACAAAGTCCACAGACCAGTATCACGGAAGGTCTGACAACACTATGTCATTCCTATTAGTAAATTATCCATCCATAAATGTAATAGATAGTAGGTTAATGTTGATGGGTATCTTGTCAAGTGAATTTGCAGTAATTAGTGGACTTTACAATGTAGAAAGTGATTAAAGATGGAAGAGAAGGTTGAGATTTTAGTAACAATGGAATTAGGATGTGAAGATGATGCTGTCTTAACATGCAAAACTCCACAAGGTTTACAAAGCTTGCTGAATATAATGCATCATATATCATATTAAATTCTATGCCGTGTTAAATAGCTTATACAAGATGAGTAATGCTGAAACAGATGATATACCTTGGTAAGAACAATTCAAAGCCTATAAAAAGACAAAATGAAACCGTGAAATTTTAGTGTCAAGAAGGAACACAATGATGTTGTAATGAATATGAGGCTGGCATCAGGCACCTAAACATGTATCTTACAAAATAATGAAGGTATACAAAATGATTTAAATAATGCTTACAGAAACATAAAATACCTTTTGCAAATAGATATTGACAACAATAACCTACTCCCTTTGGGCTGTAACAATATTTTCCTTTTCAGAAGTAAAGGTTGAGAGGTTTTCCTGATTTTTAGAGGACAGTGTACAAAAAAGATAAGAGTAGCTGATGCTACACATATCTGTACATAATTCATTCCATGATACTGCCAACAATTAAGTGGTCCCTTTACTAATTATAAAAATGAAGTTTCACATGGTTTGCAAAAATGTTTTGCAGGTACGGTTATTTCTGAGATATCAAATAGACCTATCTTAGTTTAAGATTTCATTTTAAAATACTGACGGTGTTTCAGCCAAAATATTTTTGGACAAGAGTGATGCATTTACAACAGAGATAGAAACAAAAAGTATTCCCTGTCTACATATCACAATAAAACAATTATTACACAGCCATTTGTACAACAAAAATGTCATTCATCCTTGCAGTTCACCAGCACAATTCTGAACAAAAGAAAATTTCTCCCATAAAAAAAAAATAGACAAGGAGCATAAACCTGACAAGGTTATTGGACTAACAATAGCTGTTAATGTTTACTGGATGGCGTAAAACCCACTCTTGATCCCTAGTTAACCCCTCTCCAACTCCTACAAATTTTCTAGACCTTATATTATAAGTTTCCACACTTAATCTTATTCTTAATTCTATTTTGTTTCCAGTGACTTATTTTTTACTTTTGGACATGGCACCATCTCATTACATAGTAAACACGAGAAAAGATCTTAAAATATTTGTTTAGGGATTACAAGGAAGGCAATACTAAAGTTAGTGATACCTGTCATAATGGCCAAAAAAGTAAATATTTATAAAGTATGCAAAGAAATTTACTGTGTCAAAGCCATTTTAAAATTGACCACCTTAAGTTTACATTATTCAAGGTTACACCTCTTAGTTTTGTTTTGCAGTTCTTGGTCCTTGCTTCAAGTATTGTCAAAATATACAGCTATCTTTATCTGCAGCACTGATAGTATAAAAGATTGTTCTTATACACATATCTCACTCATTTTTCATTGAGGCAAATTTTACAACAAACGTATGTCAAAATTATCATAATTCACAATTATTAATTATATATTATTTGTATTCTTTATGACATCTTATGCATAACACTAACACACCACAAAAACATCTAAATAAAACATGCATAGATGAAGACAATATTACACATTGCATGAAATCATGACATTGATACTCACAGTCAATATCTTTGTACAGTACAACATCATAATTCCAATCTAAATAAAACTTTTGGCATATTCTTTTCCTCAGATCTCATGACACTACTACCTTTACATGCATGAGTTTACCTACATACATACTTACATAATAATATATAATGACATATATACTATTGTATTTATGTATGCACAGTATATTTTATTTAGTTTCAGAGCAGCATGAACTTATCCAGGTGTCATACCTCTTGTAGATAAATATTTTACAGTGCATTCCTTAATATACATGAAAAGGAACAATAATACATCAAAGACGAATCATCTCTTGAGATAAAAGTACCAGACAACTTGGACTGGAACCCAAGAGACTGAATTCTCAAGTCTCCAAAATTCCAACTAGCCAAATCACTGTAAAAAATACTCCAGCTAACCTACAGTAGTAAAATAGTGGATTCTCTTTTATTGCATATCTATATACACAACTTTCTGTGATGCTATATAAAATGCGGGAAAGATAGATAATAGTTAAAGGATGCATCCCAAGGGAGAAATATATCGAGTGTCCTATTGTTGAATAACGAATTCTTGACAGTGTATTATGTGATCAAAACAGCACTGTAATTTGAAAGTACATAATCTATTTTTGTGTTTCTGGACATCTCACAATCTAATAATTTCACCCAAAGAACAGTGTTATATATCTTAAACTAATCTGTTTTCCACACTGAAACTTGTGTTTACCTTGGTAAAATAATTTTGTTCTTAAGCATAACAATTTTCTCTGGAAAACCGAAATGCAAACCTTGGGGCCTACAGACATAAGGAAATCCACATGCAAAGACCTAGTTTGATGACAAAACTTGTTTTTAGATTAGGTAAATAATACTAAATGCACCAGAATAAATTGAGTTCAGATACCTACCATGGGGTTACTGAGGGCTTTAAAAAATGAAAGGTGTATTTGAGATTGTTAACATTTGGCGAAAAATGGTAAATTTGAACATTGGGCTGTAGTAAAATCTTAGGTAACCCTCACTTCACTATGATCTCTCTGAATAAGTTTAGGCTGAAGTTATTTCATGTCAATACTGTGCACATTTTAGCAAACTGAAAAAAATTTGCCCCATGACAGAAATGTGATATATATAATTTTTCTTGCTTCAAGTACTACCCTTGTATTTGATTAACATCTTACTATTCACTGGATATAAATAACATGGAAAGTTATAGAAATTTATCCAATTCAGTACCAATCAATTTAAATATCATGACTATTGGGACTCGTGAATATGTAGTAGTCAAGCTTATTATATTAGTGATGTACTAAGCAGTAGGGAATTACATTATCATAGAATGACCATTATATTCTAGAACCGGAGTGAGAGATCATACTACATATTTTTAATCAATAACTGGTCTTTTTATTTCATTTTTATTTCGTTGTACATGCAATTACACCTTGAGCTGGCGTGCCTTATCAAGGGTCTGCATTGAATGAATACATAAGGTTAATTAAAAATATATTCCTTATAGTACATATTTCATTCAATCTTTCCCCAAAGAATACTTGATAACTATATGTATCTGTCAATTGACTGACAACATTGTCTCTACAATTTTGTTATGCTAGGACTTGAAAACATCAGATTAAAACACAAGTGTGCATTCTCTTTGAATATACTAAGGGCAAATCTCTAAAAAAAACTATGTAAATAAGTGTTACTAAAAACCCGCAAACACTTAGGTATTCACAGACTTTGCTTCCATTCTTGCAGTTATATGTATAAATAAAACTTGGACTACAACAATGATGCTAATAATCCATATGCCAGGTACTTAAAGATTAAAATAAAAATATAAATAATTTCTATATATATACTATATATATATATATATATATATATATATATATACTATATATGTATATACGTATATGTATATATGTATATGTATATATATGTTTGTGTGTGTGTAATTATATAAACATACTGTAATAAATAATTTCTCGTTCATATTTATACATATAAATGATTTATGTACAGAGAAATATTATGAAAAGGTCTCAGCAAAAAAGGACCACTTTCAACTCGATATAAAGGCCACTTAATAAATTTCCTTCACCTTTGAGATGGGTTCTGATGGTTCTCTTAAATGAAGGCACACAGAAATGTTAGGTCCTTTTATTTAAAAATTTCTTTTTTTCTTTGTAATCTATTACAGACCTTTAGACTTCTGCATGTCTAGTCTTGTTGTCAACTCCATATTTTTATCTTTCAATAATTGGAATCACTAGTGTTGAAAAGCAAAGGAACTTGTTCCAAGATTATGTATGTAGGTACATATTTATTAAATATTTCAGCAAGATCATACCTATCAATTAAATATTTAAGCAAGATCATACCTATCACAAATTATTAATTCTAATGTTATCCTCATTTCACTAAAAACCAAAAATTCTATAAGAATGTTTCATTTTGTGGGGCTAAAGAAAAAAGATTAACCTAAGAGATTTGATATGGTATGCCAAAAAAATTTACTTTTATTTCATTAGCATATTTTAAAGAACCAGCAGCAGTACAATGTTACATCATTACAAACACTTGTATACCAGAGCTAAGAGTTCGTTCACTGGAGAAGAGGGAACTGTATGAGCAATCTTGGACAGTAATTCTGAAAATATTTAATTTTTTACCAAAAAATTCAACAAAAATCAATGATGAAAGTCAGCATAGAGAAATTTACAGACACATTAATGAATTTTTATCACATTATCGGAGTTCATGCTAGGGTTATAAAGTAATTCATGTGAAGGCTCAAAGCTTGTGTTACAAAATCACACAAGCTGTATACTGCTTATATGAATGATAAGAGGTAAAAATGTACTATAGTTTGAAATGCCATAAATTTAAAAATAATAATTATATTTACGAAGGAAACTCTCCTGTTTACACTTTATTAAGAATTATGGTTGCGTCAGCAGAGATTAACTTTCAATGAAGTTTTTGTATTTTCCCAATAATTACTCTTTCTGTAGGGGAAAGATCATATAATAATTGTCATATATTTATTCTCCAAATTTTGTGGAAAATGTGCTGGGGTGAATTGCAGAAAAATGTTAATGGCTACATTTTAATGTTTTTTATTTTACAGGAAATTGTACATGTATGATGGTAAAATGAAAACATTCCCAAATGTCTATAGTATTTCTTCTCAACATGAAGTGAATTCTATAGGACAATTGTTATGTGACCTTTCTTCTACAGAAAGGGAAATTATTGGGAAAATGGATAAAGTTTTCATTAAGCTCTGCTGTTGCAGCCATAATTTTTAATGAATTATTAATAATAATAATAATAATAATAATAATAATAATAATAATAATAATAATAATAATAATAATAATAATAATAATAATAATATTTTTTTAAATTCTCTGCAAGTTCCAAATCAAATGATCAAGAAGCAGTTCTTTATTCTATTTCAGTTACTATTCCCATGGATAAAGGAGTATTAAGACACTCCTCCCATGAACTTGGAAGGTCTGCAAACATTTTAATGTCTTGAGGCTAAAGCATCACTGGAAAATTGTTAAATTACTTCAGAAAATTGTTAAACTACTTATAACTGTATCCAGCTGAGAATCATCTTATCCCATCTCTAGAACATTCAGACTAAGACCATCTAAACTTCACCATTTGTCATCATACCTTATTTATTATTAAATCAAAGGATGTAATAAAAAGTAACATTCTGTAAAACAGTAGTACTACATGAAAGAAACCTAAAGAATTGACTTGAGGGGCTCTTCTCATCCAACAATATAAAAAGATAAAGAATGGTTTATTGTTTCGTGGAGACAGACGAAAAATCAAGATGAGAATGACCTCACCGTGGTACCACATCCGCCATTAACAGGCTTGTACTTCACTAGAGACCTTGGGTCTCCCCTCAAGGTGACATGAGAGGAGCTGCCTTTGTTACTGCTACTACTGCCAGAGCTATGCTTTGCTGAAGGGCCTGCTCGTGATGGACCCTCTGGAGGGCCACACTCTGGATCAGAATCTGAACTTCCAGTGGGTGACACTAAATGATCCTTCGGAACTTTGGAGAGCTGTAGTCGCCTAAGGAACCTGCAATGAGACATCCATGTTTCAGCAGCCCCCACAACACACACAGAAACTGGGGCAAGAAGTAAGAAGCTCAGGTAGCTGGAATTAATGTGTGGGGAGGAAGGCACTGAGGTGGCTGTGAGGATAAGGGAACGATATTTATGGTAGTTACCTTCCGTACAGTTGAAAATATCAGGTAAAGTGTTCTTTCATGTAAAGCTACAGTCTCTACCCAAAATGTAGTAGTAGAGTAACTACAGTTCTGTACTCTGATTACACCAAGTTAAAGAAAATTCTATAGTGTATTCATTTAGGAAGAAATATTGAATCCCGTGTAAGTGGAAAGCACACTCATCTGTAAATATAATGCATTAACTCAACTGTATAACTATAACCTCCATCTGACTTATGGAGTTTGTAGCAAAATATGTTCCTCACTCAAAACTATTCAAGTGGAAAATTATGAGATGAATCTTACTTGTGGCAAGGGAAACCGATTCCTAGGTTTTCTATGATGACATTCACGGTAATTATTGAAAATCAAATGTAAATGAATGTTCTGATAAGGAAAAGGCATGCTTGATTAATTTAATAAGTATTTTCCAGAATTACACTGAATGTGCCCAAATCTAGAGAGAGAGAGAGAGAGAGAGAGAGAGACTCACGGTAAAACTCCAGTTAAGAGTATATCTTTCGTTACTCAAGTTAAAACTCCAATTAAGAGTATACGTACGTATATCTTTGGTTACTCAGGCTAAACTTCCATATGTATAAAATTGGCTACTCTAACTAAAACTCCAATTAACGGTATCTTTAGTTACTCAAGCTAAATCCCAAATTAAGAGTGTATATATTTAGTAAGTCAAGCTAAACCTTTTAATAATTAAGAGTACAGTGAGCTTACAATTTATTTCCCTAAATTATGAGATCCTTTCCAGGTGTAAAGGAGACCATCACTTGATGTATGATATTGTATTTTCCTCTTGAAATACAGTACTTTTGATGCCTACTTCAGTAACGTTATTGTGCCATCATTTAATGATAATTTCCACCACAGAGGTTAAATTGCTAATTCTACATTTAACTACGTACATACAGATCTAAAACGTTTTCTTGGGTAATAATGCAGTTCCAGCACTATGTGATGGAATTCAGGCAAATCTGTAATCCAGTACTTTATTTCAATACTGGAAAAACAATTCTAGCTTTTCAGAAGAAAGATTCTCATTTCTATCCTGAGGAATTTTTAAAAGAAGTCACATAAATGAAGCTGAGAAAGTGTTTCACAAGAATACAAAATGAGGCAATTCTATTAAATACAGCAGCAATAAAAATGTCTTTCCTCAAAATATCTACAACTGGAAATAAAACCTTTAAAAAAATTTGATACATAGAAAATGTTCGCTTGGATGTGAAATAAATTCCTTGTTTTTGGAAGGTAGTATGGTTACTTATACAATTATTGTATCATACATGTACATCATGAGGTAGCTATTTATTTTTCTTAGAAAAAAAAAAAGTCTCTAAAGTTTTGGTGATTTTGAAAGATATGAGTTAAACTATATTTTTATCTCCCATACTTAAAATAGATTCATGGATGATGTTCAAAATTCATGTTAGTTTGTACTATCATTCTGACTGAGTATTTCTTGTGTAATGCACAATATCTGATTCAAGTTACATTACCTAATGCAGTGAAATTGTTAAAGTGTATGTGGTAATTATGGGAGCAATTGCATCACTTGATTGAAATAGTTCTCATAGAAGCGTATTTTGGATTTACTTCAGTATCATCTTTAAGGATACGTGCATTGTACCTTTAGAAAGTTGATTAAAATCAGAAGTTTCAAACAAGGTTACCTACACTGCAAAGTTGGCCGATATATAATTTCTAAACGCTTATCAAGGCCTTAAAAAAATTTCATAATCATTAAATTTTCCAGGGTCTTCAGAAAATGTCCATGAGAAGTTGGTTCATTGAAACAGCTTGCCTAAATTTTGATATAGTAGTTGGATAACTAAGTAGTTAAGAGGCCAATGGATGAAAGGCAGAAAGCAAGACATGAGAACCAAAGAGATGATGCAAAGAATCATTAGCACCTAGTACAGTATGAATCGCAATGTAAGCCTGTATATAGTGCCTCTATGGGAACTGTATCTAATGAAACAATAATTAACCTATGTATGAAATCCATTATAAAGCCAAAGGATTTCTTTGGGCTCTTTTACACAACTAGACATACAAGAGAAGCAATTAAGAAGATATACACTGGCTTAAGTAAGTTTTCATTTATATATTTCCATTGATCAAAAATGATTCCAGCTATTAAATAAATTGCTTTTCACCATCTCATTAGGAAATTACGATTCTCGGCCATTCCATTGAGGAGTGAGTTATGTGTATTTCTGGTGATGGAAGTTCACTCTCGACGTGGTTCGGAAGTCACGTAAAGCCGTGGTCCCTTTGCTGAATAACCCCTGGTTCAATGCAACGTAAAAACATCATAAAA
>NC_061108.1:97318270-97490770 GCF_015104395.2 Macrobrachium nipponense
CCTAAAAGACATAACTCCCCCATGACATTAACCCAATTATATAAAACCACATTACTACCTATTCGCGATAAACCACAGAAAACCACAATTCTACAATTATATACTGCCAAAATAACCACTGGTGAATATAAAAATGCAACACCTCCATAAAACCACAATGCAGTAATGCCACCCGGCCCCAATAGCCACAACACCAAAAGGAACCACAATACCCCCCTCTGGCTCGTAAAACCACAGATCACCACCAAAAATTATAACCACAGAAAATCCACCACCAAAGATTATAGCCACAAAAGAACAACTCAGCCCTCCAAAAAAATCTTCAGTAATAATATAAAAAAAACACCTACCTATCACCATATTAATAAGAATAATACCACTCAGGCAATAAAAATATTCCCCTCCATTTCACTAATAACCACATATCACCATATTCCCCTCTATTTCACCAATAACCACATGTGGAATAAAAACCAAGTATCCAAAAAATATCATTACACCTCCAAGCAGGGTCATCAAAAATGAAACTCTGTCCCCGAAGAATGTACTCAAAGCATCTAGCTGATACACTCGAAAATATTACCACATATCTTCTTTCACAAAGGTTTCCATTTGCACCAAAATAACTGCAAAAATAACTGAATCCAAAACAGCAAACTAAAACAGCTCTTACCACCATAGGCCTAAACTCTGGACTATCTCCAACAAAACTAAATATCACATGGCCAAAATATTATATCTCCAATTCTCCTCATAATCAGAACCTCGAAAAGCATCTCTAAGGAGCTCAATGTTACAGTAAAAAACTATAAACTCTCTGTTTAGATCTGTTTAGCATAACTGCAAATACTTGGCAAAAAAAATTGCCAAAGAATTCTAAAAAATATGTGTGCCATAACTCATTACAACAAAACCACAAATCCGAAGTGTCTAAACAAAGGCTTCCCCATATTCACTACAGCACAGGCCACCAGAAACTTAATCAAGTTTCCTATCTCTGGCAAACTTGCCACAAACACAACAAAGGTATTGTAAGAGGCCAACAATTTCTGGGACACAAATATCCAGAAAAAAAATGTAGTGCCATAATGTAAACATTCAAAAATGCAAAAAAATCTCCCCTTAAATCTCTCTGCAGCATCAAACGGCTGAAATTACAAACGCATTCCCGAAGAATGATTCTAAGTCATGAACTGAGATATTAAAAATCTATACAAACTGTTCTGAGAGAAAAATAAATTCAAATTCGCTCATGATAAAAAAACTTATGTCAGCGATGGCTAACGTCCAAAAAGGGAAAAGAAAAACCAATGGCACTGTTGACTGTTCCCGTGACACCTGTAACATCTGTGACTCACGCAGACTTCAAACAATTGTCTACTGAACCCATAAAAAAAAAAAAAAAAAAACTAGGGCTATCACAGAAAAAAAAAAAAAAAAACTTCCCTCAATTTGACTTTTACCATAGTCTTTGAACAGGGTATTAACACAATATCCTCTGATAAAACACCATTATATATGTGGTTAGTACCACCCCATTCCCACAAGTATCACCACCCTTAGTTCTCATTACAAGCACCCCATTGTTAGTATCAGCAATAACACCAATATTAGTACTCGCCAGTATCATCAATATCACCCCCAAATCATTGTCACATTCACCAAAATGATTACCACCCTCTCTCTCTCCATCGCATAGCAGTTTTGATCTTATTTGATATTTGTTAGAGTTTAATTAGTGTTAAAAGTGTTTTTTGTGGAATCTGAACAAATATTGTTTTGTAACGGCGCCTGGTTTTGTGAAAGTGTAAAACAAGCTGCATCAAGAAAGAAAGAAGTTGGTATACCAAAAAGGTAAAGTGTGTTATATTTTTATTAGTTGCAACTAATAACTGATAGGAACAGTTGTTAGGTAACAACTAATAACTAATAACTGATGGGAACAGTGGTTTGGTAAAAACTGATGGTTACAATGTTTTGAGTGAAAAGATTTACACCTTTACACATTGCAAATTTTTGTGTTTTGTGTTTGTTTCATTTTTGTGCATTTGTTCATTTTCTTGTTGAAGTGTGCATTTTATTTTGATATTGACCACATTTTTCTGTATTTTCATTTACATTCACAATTTAATTGATTTAGTTATGTTCATTAATTAATCATTGCAGATTTAATTAAATTTAATATTGTGAATTAATTTGCATTTAATTAGAATTCTTTTCAAGTTTTATTGTTGTTTAGCACTTGTGAATTAATTTCAAATTTTCAATTATTGCCTAACACTTTTGAATTTTGATTGAATTAATTTTCTTGAATTTTGTGATAAATTAATTTTGATTTAATTTTACTTAATTTGATTCAAGAATTAATTAAACTTTACTTTGTTTTCAAGTAACAGTAATTTTCCCTGATATTGTGAATTTCACTTATAAATTTTGAGTTAATAATAAATTTTTGTATTTAAAATTTTTATAAGTGTTTTCATTTTTATACCAGTATATTTCCATTTGATTATATTGATGTTAGGTAGAAACATACAGTGGTAATTAATCAGTTTTCCTTCAAGTAACTTGAAGTGACTTAGGACCAGGGAAGTACTTAGACTTCTGAAATCAGGGAAATACTTAGACTTTTAAAGTTGTTGATGGAGTGATGCCCTTTGATTAATTTAATTACTTAAAAGATTACCTCACACCTGTCTTGATGAACTTAGTCTGATTTTCTGCAATACTGGTAAGTTGTTGAAGGGATCACTGTTGCCTTTAGAGTATTCAGTCGTTTAATACCTGTGATGAGGGTTCAGGTGTCTGGCTTTTGTGAGGTATCAGTTAATGAATGGTAAGTGTAGTAACCAGATACTTGGCACTTCGTCACAATATATATATATACAGATATAGATATATATATCTATATATAGATATATCTATCATATATAGATATCTATCTATCTATATATATATATATATATATTATATCTTATATATCTATCTATCTATCATCTATCTATCTATCTATCTTCTATATATATATATATATATATATATATATATATATATATATAATATAATTAGATATCTATCCATAAATATATATATATATATATATATAATAATATATATATATATATATATATATATATATATATATATACACAGTAGTACCTCAGGATACAAAATTAAACTGTTCCAAAGCTGCCTTTGTAACCTGATTTTTTTGCATCTTGAACCACATTTTACATGTAAATTGCCTAATTCATTCCAAGCCCTACAAAAACACCCCAGTAAATTTTATAATAAAGCTAAATTGACCAATAAACAATGAAATACAACAATTTGGACCATTCAATACCTAACTTAAACTACATATACTACTAATATGTACTACATACCTGTAAATAAAGTGTATTAGTGTACATGGTACAAGAAATACTGTACGTACATACATACGTATTTAGTAAAATGTGGAACCTTACCTTTCGAGTGAGGCGATCTCCGAAAGTGGCGACAGAGGAGGAGGACAAATGGCAGAAATCTTGAACACTTAACTTTACGAAACATTAAAAAATGACAGGAAACATTAACACTTAACTTTATGAAACACATTAACAAATAGCAGAAAATGTTACCACTTAACTTTACAAAAAACTTGAAATAAATTTTTTTTTTCTTTTTTTGATCTTAAAATTTTTTTTTTTACTTTTCTATACTTTACGTTTTTTACAATATTTCAATTTCTTCACCACTTTCAACTTTCTGTATTTTTGTATCACTTGGATCTTGCTGTTTGCTTACTCCTACTAAATGCCTCTTTTAAAAAATAACTATCCAAGGAAGATTGCTTCTGCTTGCTTTTCACAATGTTCCTAGAACGACTCAGGCAAACGTCATCGAACTGCGCAAGCATACGACCTGTGTAAGACTTTTCGGGGTGTCTCTTTTCTACAAATGATTGCACCTTATCAAAGCAGCTAGAGCATCCTTAATTTCTGCAGTTGTCATAGGGTCGTCCTCCTCCTCCTCGCCGCTGCTAGAGAACTCTTCTTGAACGACGTTATGTTGCATGGCCTACAACTCCTTCAGGTCATCCATTGTAAGCTCCTCTTGGTGCTCCTCGAGAAGGTCATTGATGTCGTCCTCGTCGATGACCAGTCCCATGGACTTGCTGAGTGCAACGATCTCGTCAAGATCTGGTTGCAAAACAGTTTCAGGATCATCAACTGCTTCTGAGTCTGCATGTGCTTCGACCGCGTCGAATCCGTCAAAGTCTCGGGCGGATACGGCATCAGGCCAAAGTTTCCTCTACGAAGAATTCACAAGAAGAATTCAAGGTTCACCTCGAAACCTCCTGCCAAGCTTGATCGAAATCCTCCTTCCAAAATTCACGCAAGGTGAGGTTTGTGGTGTCGGTGATGTCGAAACATCTCTTGAAAAGATGTTTCGTATACAGCTTCTTGAAGTTCGATATCATTTGCTGGTCCATGGGCTGGAGGAGAGGGGTAGTGTTAGGCGGAAGATAAAGAACATTGATAAAAGAATACTCCGCTAGGACATCTTCCTCGAGGCCATGGGGGTGAGCAGGGGCATTGTCCAACACCAGCAGACATTTCATAGGGAGGCACTTCTCTTCCAAGAATTTCTTCACTGTCAGGCTGAAATACAGATTTACCAACTCGGTGAACAAAAGTCTCGTTACCCAGGCTTTCGCATTAGCCCTCCACATCAATGGAAGCTTCTCCTTAAGCACTTTGTGGGCCTTGAAGGCTCAAGGAGTCTCCAAATGATAGACAAGTAGGGGCTTCACCTTGCAATCCCCACTGCGTTCGAACAAAGTGCAAGCGTAAGCCTGTCTTTCATAGGCTTATGCCTGGGTAGCTTCTTCTCTTCCTCCATGATGTATGTCCGACGAGGCATTTTTTTTCCAAAACAAGGCCAGTCTCATCACAGTTGAAGACTTGCTGAGAACTGTAGCCTTCCTTGATCATCATCTCGTCAAACGTCTTAATAAAGGCTTCGACCGCTTTTGTGTCCGAGCTGGCAGCCTCCCCATGCTGCACCACGGAATGGATGCCAGTCCGTTTCCGGAATTTTTCAAATCACCCACGAGAAGCCTTGAAGTCTGGGGTTGGCGTCGATGTCTCTTCTCCTTCTTCGTCTTCGGCCTAGGCAATCAAATCGCTGAAAATAGCACTGGCCTTGTGGCAGGTTGCCATTTCGGTTATCGCATCGCCAGCAATTTCTCTGTCTTTTATCCATACAAGAAGCAGCCACTCCATCTCATCGTGCACGTGGCTCCTCTTGTTGGACAAAATAGTCATGCCATTGGAAGGTGTAGCTGCTTTGATGGCTTCCCTCTGCTTAAGTATGGTGCCTATTGTCGACGGATTTCGGCCGTATTCCTTAGCAATCACACTCAACCACATGCCAGCCTCATACTTCTTGATAATCTCCATCTTTATCTCCATAGAAAGAATCCTCTTCTTACTGTGAACTTCAGCAACTTTCTTGGGACCCATTACTATACATATGTAATTAAGTTACTAAAGTTCTCACACAACATGATAAAGTACAAAGCAAAACCACTAACACAAATTTACATTAACAAATGAAATCATATATGAACGAACGAATTTTGCGTGCTTACGATAATGATGCTGCTACCGAGTGGCCGAAGAACGCCTTTACGTAGAGCATGATGAGGTAGATGCTGACCAATAGAAGAGTAGGATCTTACGGCAGTGACTAGCATCAGGAACCAATAGAAGAGCGGGACGATGGTGGCGAGTCTACTCAGTTGGCGGCGTGCGAGTTTTAAAATTGTTCTCAGTGGTCTGGGCGAATCTCGGGACTTTACAGCAACAACCTTTTGTAACCTGAATGATTTTCGTATGCAGAGGCAAAAAAATCTTCGTATTTGCTTTCGTAACTTGAATTTTTCGTACACTGGGACTTTCGTATGTCGAGGTTCCACTGTATATAGATATATATGTATATATAATGTATATATGTATATATATATATATATATATATATATATATATATATATATATATATATATATATATAGATATATATATATATATATATATATATATATATATATATATATATATATATATATATATATCTATATATATATATCTATATATATATATATATATATATATATATATATATATATATACATACATATATATTTATATGTATGTATGTGTTTTCAATATTAGCAACAGACAATATAAACTAGGTAATAACTGGCTTACGAAATGTATTGTTGACAACCTCGTAACTATGTAATTGACTGCTTAGTAGTTCCATTTGTTGTTGTCCTTTGAGTGTAATTTTTAGGCTGTAGACCATTTGCTTCTTGACAAGGCTGTTTGATTGTTCCTGTATTTTATTTTTTGTTTTTATGTTTCACCTTTGATATTTCGAAGCTATTTTTCATTCTTTTATATTTTGTACCCTCATGAGGTGCATCAAGAATACACGAAAGCGCTAGGTACTGCTGCTTTTCATTTTTCCTACTGGATCTTGATATATATATAATATATATATTATAATTATATATATATATATACATTTACATGTATATATATGTGATGTATTGTATGTATATATTGATTCTATATAAATACATGTTATTATATTATACATGTGTATATGAATATTATTATATATATAACATGTATATATACATAAATATTAGATATATGTTATAAACATTAGTTATATATATGTCTTCTATAATAATACATGTGTTATATAGTTATTTATATAATTATATACGTTGTTGTAATATATATATATAATTAAATTAAATATTATTGAATATAACAGATGCTATTTACATTTTGTAATGTATATTATAAATATATATATATATGTAATCATATATGTACATGTGTATACATATTATCATATGTATATGTATATATACTACATGGTATAGTATATGCATATATATAATAATGTATATATTATATGTATGTATATATATGTATATATATACACTGTGTTATACATATATACGTATATTTGTGGATATGTATATATGTAACCATGATATTATGCATATATATATATATGTATAATAATAGACATATATATATTACATATACATAATTATATAATATTATATATTACATTGTTTATATATCTAGTGTCTAATGCATGCTAATATATATAGATATATATAGGATTATATAAATGTGTATCTATTATATATCTAAATATATATATATATATATTATATTATATACATGTATATATATAAATAAGTATTTATATTATATATATATGATGAGATGAATTGTATATTATGTCTATATGCATGTATTATATCTAGATATATATAGAATTATATAAAATGTATTATATCTATATATATATATATATATATATATATATATACAGTATATATATATATTATAATATATATATATATATAATATCTATATATATATAAATATATATTATATATAAATATATACATATATCTATATATATATATATATATATATATATATATATATATATATTCATATATATATACATACTATATATATATATATATAAATATATATATATATACATATATATATATATTTGATATATATATATATATATATATATATATATCATATTATATATATATATATATATGTATGTATATGTAAATAATATTATATATATATATATATATATAAATATATAGATATATATATAATAATATTATTATTATAAATATATTATATTATATCTATATATGTACATGTATATATATACATATGTATATATATAAATATATTGTTACGGCCTCTGAGAAAGGTCCGCTTCAGGTTCGATATGAAATAAATAAAAAAAAATATTTCAACACCAACAGTTGAAACTGTGGATACGAATATAGAAAGAAACACTAACACAACAAAGATTTATTTACAAGCTTACTAACAAAGGTAAATGTAGAATGGTATCTCCTATTTACATAAAAAGGCAAAATCTTACACTGTATGAACTAGGGGAACAGTGAGGTAATTCAAATACTTGCTGCTTAGTTTAGTGACTCGAAGCGATGGCTTCACAAAAGGAAAACGGTGATTGCAGACGTCCTCTTGACTCCGTATTGCAGAAAATAGTCTACTCTTGATACTTGAAAGGCAGGAACTCCCCAAAACCTCTAACAGGACCTTTTCTTCTCTGAAGTCTGCTCAATGTCGAGATAACTCTGTTGTCCACTCCGGAAGATGAATAGACCAGTATCCAACCAACTCTCGAGCAACTATTCTTCTGATCCTTCGTCGGTTCCTTTTCTCTTATCTCTCTCGGATGATCTCTGCTGATGCTGATCTCTCACTGATAATCTGATATGTGGCTCTTACTGAGGATATCTCTCTGTGACTAACTGGTGATCTCTCTCTCACGATCTCTGCTCTCTCCTGCTCGTCTGTCGTATTTATACGGCACTCTGGGGGCGGAGCCTACGGTGAACGTCACAGGCTCCCGAGATTACTAGAACTTCTTAGAAGACTCTCGACGGAATATTGTATCATATTTCGCTGCGTTCCTACCGACACTTTGGCGCGGGTTGCGCTCCACAACATGCCCAACGATTCCAGAAAAGGCTCCTCCAACACGGGCGCGAAAGCCTCCTTATTGCCGAACTTCTCAAAAATGCGTTTTCCTTTCCTTTAACTTCCTTTGCTATGAAGCAATTACCATCACACGCCCTCCCAAAAGAGAAGCAAGAATTAAACAGCGGGGAAACAATTCTGCATAAAGCTTTAATACTTCTTCATTCACTCAACCACTCGTGCCAAAACAGAAAACGGTCATTAGGCTACTCATGCTGAGAAAAATCTCTAGAGGCTACTTCTATAACATTATCCTTCTCACTTACTTTTTCCATTTTCTGAACTCTGATTAAAACTTTGAAAGACTAAGACACCTCTTGCGTCTTTCTCAAAACTAATTTTTCTTTCTGGGACACAATTACCAAGGGCAAGGGCGGCGACCAAGGTACAGGGCGTTCTTTATAATTCTGAAGCAAATTTATATTCATTGCCTTTGCTCTACTCTTACCCACATTAACTCTATAATGTATATTTCCCCTCTTCTCTAAAATTGAAAAAGGACCTTCGAACTTATAAGGTAAAGCGGAACCTTCATGGACTAGTACTAAAACTTTATCTCTTACACACAAACTTCTCTCTTTTGCTCTAAGATCATGTTTTCCTTCAGTTCCTCCTTGACTTCCGTTCGGGCTTCCGTTCTCCTCCGCTAGTTGCCAACCATCTCTTAAATTGTTTTTATAATACTCAAGATTAGTTATGCAATCATCTCTATCCTTACTTCTAGGCAAAGTTCCGACCATATTGATAAATACATTCTCAAAAGATTTGCCTACTGAAGGAATATTACACAACGGAACTTCGGAAATTACTTGAATCGGTTTCCCTGCAATTTGATATTCATGACAGCTTAAAACATATCTCTTTACGTCATTTTTCATTTTAGGCCAAAAGTTCGCCCTACTAATAGACCTGAAAGTTTTATTTACTCCCAAATGTCCTTGCTCATCATGTGCTAACTTTAAAACTAGCTCACAAAGCTTCCTAGGAACTACTAATTGTTCTGTGACTTCCCATTTACTACCTGACTTCGGTCGAACATAACGACACAAAACTTCGTCCTTTAAACAAAAAGTTTCCTTACACACATCATCGAGATGAGATCATCATCCATTTAAAAATTTGGGTTAGTGTCTCATCCTCTCTCTGCAACTTGATTAGCTCATCCTTATCCAAAATGTTAGAGCCTAAATCATCACCGTAACTAGTACTAGATACTGGTACATTTACTACGTTACTCTCGACAGCTACACCTTCTGTTTGGCTATCACTGTCAACATCGGTAGAGTTCGGTCTCTCAGCTATACTCATGCCAAGATCAACCTCGCCACCTCTATCACACTCGTTCGAATCCATGAACTCACTCACGTTCGAATCCCTGAACTTACTCTCGTTCGAATCCACGAACTTACTCTCGTTCAAATCTACGAACTCACTCTCGTTCGAATCCATGAACTTACACTGGTTCGAATCCACGAACTTACACTCGTTCGAATCCACGAACAAATTATGACCGTAGTACATGTCTGTATCTAAACCCGACCTAGTTACTACCATTTCAGGCACCAGAATATTACTCACAACAGGATTCACATTCTTGGATAAAGCTAAGTCATTACCGACAATAATGTCAACGCCTTCGACGGGCAAACTGTCCACAACTGCAAGTTTCACTTCTCCTGACACTACCTGACTTTCTAAATTCAACTTCAACAAAGGACAAAGAACACAAGTGTTAGGAAATCCACCTAACATGACTTTCTCTTCCATATTGATTTCTGCCCTGTTCGGCACACACACTCTCCTAATCAGTGAAACAGCAGCTCCTGTGTCTTGAAGCAAGACTACTTCTCTCGAATCTACTCCTCCAAGAGAGGAAACTACGCCTTCTGACAGAAATTCTCCAAAAGTTTTACTAGTTTCTCTCATCACATCATTCCTACTTGACGAAAAGTTAACTAGAGATACTGGTTTCTTACCGTCCTTCCTTTCTACTGCGCAATTTCTTGCTAAATGCCCTTTCCCATTACATCGAAAACAAGTTAATTCTGAGCCACTAGATGCCATTTTACTCTTACAAACCTTCGACATATGACCAGGTTTACCGCATGCATAACAGGAGTAGTCACTTTTACTCGCATTGCTATTACTAGACTGAAACCTTTACTGCTTTGTACTCTATCAGACGAAGGATCATTTTGTTTCTTACTAACACTCAAATTATGAGTTAGACTATATTCATCAGCTAGCCTAGTTGCTTCTCAAAAAGATACTTCTCGCCTATCCTCTATATAAAGTTTAATCTCAGGGGATACGTTATCTGTGAAGTTTTCTAACAACACTAAGTTCTTCAAACTATCAAAATCTTCAACTTTAGCAGAAGTTAACCAATCAAAAAACAGCCTTTCTAACTTCTTACCGTATTCTACGTACGTAATATTTTCATCCTTTCTCAAATTTCTAAATTTCTTACGGTATGCCTCAGGTAGTACTAGCCTATACGCACTAAGAAAAGTTTCTTTCACAATATCACAATTATCACATTCCTCTTTAGACATGCAACTATACACAGTAAGTGCCCTACCACTCAAAACTGACTGCAAATATAGTCCACGTTTCTTTAGGAGAACCTACTTGTTCCATTAACTTCTCAAAACACATGAAGTATGTCGTAACATCTCCCTTATCAAACTTTGATACTAATTTTAGCACTGTATTCATACCTAACCTATCAGTTCTGTTTTCGTTCTCGCCTGTCCGACTGTTACGAGCACTTTCCCTTAACTGAGCAATTTCCAACTCATGCATACGTTCTTTCTCTCTCTCTCTTCCTGCTGCATTACCAACATTTCTCTCTTGCTGCATTTTCATTACTTCTCTCTCAGCCGCTCTTTCCTCTCTCTCAGCCGCTCTTTCATCTCTCTCATACTTTTCTCTTTCTTTCTTTTCAACATACTCATGGAGATCATTCCCCTCTAGACCTAGTAGCTTACCCAACTCAATTAACTCTTTCACCATCTCACTCATTCTGACTCTTTCTATATTTTCCCTGTTTCAAACTGTTAAAGTGTTGATAGCCTAAGCAAGGTCGCCACAATGTTACGGCCTCTGAGAGAGGTCCGCTTCAGGTTCGATATGAAATAAATAAAATAAAAAAATTTCAACACCAACAGTTGAAACTGGGGATACGAATATAGAAAGAAACACTAAAACAACAAAGGTTTATTTACAAGCTTACTAACAAAGGTAAATGTAGAATGGTATCTCCTATTTACATAAAAAGGCAAAATCTTACACTGCATGAACTGGGGGAACAGTGAGGTAATTCAAATACTTGCTGTTTAGTTTAGCGACTCGAAGCAATGGCTTCACAAAAGGAAAACGGTGATTGCAGACGTATTTCAGAAAATAGTCTACTCTTGATACTTGAAAGGCAGGAACTCCCCAAAACCTCTAGCAGGACCTTTTCTTCTCTGAAGTCTGCTCAATGTCTAGATAACTCGGTCGTCCACTCCTGAAGACGACTAGACCAGTATCAAACCAACTCTCGAGCAACTTTTCTTCTGATCCTTCGTCGGTTCCTTTTCTCTTATCTCTCTCGGATGATCTCTGCTGCTGATGATCTCTCACTGATTATCTGATTTGTGGCTCTTACTGAAGATATCTCTCTGTGACTAACTGGTGATCTCTCTCTCATGATCTCTGCTCTCTCCTGCTCGTCCGTCGTATTTATACGGTACTCTGGGGGCGGAGCCTATGGCGAACGTCACAGGCTCCCGAGATTACTAGAACTTCTTACAAGACTCTCGACGGAATATTGCATCATATTTCGCTGCGTTCCTCCCGACACTTTGGCGCGTGTTGCGCTCCACAACATGCCCGACGATTCCAGAACAGGCGCCTCCAACACGGGCGCGAAAGCCTCCTTATTGCCGAACTTCTCAAAAATGAGTTTTCCTTTCCTTTAACTTCCTTTGCTATGAAGCAATTACCATCACACACACACACACACACACACACACACACACACACACACATATATATATATATATATATATATATATATATATATATATATATATATATACGACATAGTACCTGGCTTCTGCATATATATATATATATATATATCCTATCTATCTAGTCTATCTATCTTCTATCTATCTATCTATTATCTATATATATATATATATATTATATATAGCATATCTATATATCTATATATATATATATATATATATACTATATATATGCTATCTATATATATATCTATATAATATATATATCTATATATAATATATATATATATATATATATTTAGTATATTTCTATATCTATATATATCTATAATATCTATATATATATTATAATATATATATTATATATATATCTATATATATTATATCTATATATAGATATATATATATATATATATATATATATATATGTATATTATATAACTATATATATCTATATCTATATATTATAAGATATATATATATATAATATATATATATATATATATATATATATATATATAGTATATATATATATATATATATATCTATATATATATATATCTATATAGATATATATATCTATATATATATATATATATATATATATATTATATCTATATATATATCTATATACGATATATATATATATATATATATATATATATATAGCTATATATCTATATATATATATATATATATATATATATATATATTCATATATCGATATATATCTTATATATATATATATATATATATATATATATATATATATATATATATATATATATATATATATATATATATATATATATATATATATATATATATATATATATATTATATTTTATATTATATATCTAGATATATAGATAGATATAGATATATATATATATAATACATATATAATATACTATTATTATATTAGCATATATATATATATATCTATTTATATTCTATATTTATTATAATTATAGCTATATATAGATATACTAATAATACTAATATAACTCTATATATATATAAGATATATATATATATATATATATGTATATATATACACATATTTAATGAGGAAACATATCCAACGAGGTCAAATGACACTCCTTTAAGCAAATGAAAACAAAACATCTAACTGGTAACGTAGCCTACCTTTTTTCTGTTGAATGCTATCTCTGGAGTTGGATGAAAATCAGTTAAAATTATTGGGAAATTTGCTTTTTATGTGAATTGTTATTGCTTTTACAAGTAATATTTAAATTCTCTCTTCTCCTCTCCTCAACAATATCAAGACTCCCTCGTTCAACCTGAAGTCAGCTGCGCATGACGTCACCGCGGTTCTGTACGATTTTATACATCTTTTATGTCAAATGTTATATTGAAAGCTATTTTTTTTTATTAAATGCTTTATACTTTTATTTATTTTGTCGAATATTGTTACCATTAAGCTATATATTGTAAATGAAAAAAAAAATTTAATACAGTTTAACCCTTAAACGCCGGAGCAGTAAATAAAAAAATGACTCCCGTATGCCGGAGGGGTTTGGAAGTGAGCGCGTAAGCGGAAAAAATATTTTTTTCAAAAATCACAGCGCGCTTAGTTTTCAAGATTAAGAGTTCATTTTTGGCTCCTTTTTTTGTCATTGCTTGAAGTTTAGTATGCAACCATCAGAAATGAAAAAAGTTATCATTATCATATATAAATAATGCGATATATGATAGCGCAAAAACGAAATTTCATATATAATTGTATTCAAATCGCGCTGTGCGCAAAACGGTTGAAGGTAACAAGTTACTTTTTTTTTCGTTGTAATGTGCACTAAATTGCGATCATTTTGATATATAACACATTGTAAAACGATAAAAGCAACACAGAGAAAATATTATCACAAAAATAATGCATGAATTCGTAACGCGCTTACGTAAACACATATTTTTTTTCTTTCAAAAATTCACCATAAATCTAAATGTTGCCTAGAGACTTCAATATGTTTCAGAATGAGACAAATGATTGAATATTACTATACTGTAAGAATATTAGCTTACAAATGCAGTTTTCGGCCATATCTGACGAGCTAAAGTTGACCGAATGTCGAATTTTTTATATATATATTGTTTTATATGCAATTATTTCGGAAAATAAGAAAAAGCTACAACTTTCAAATATTTTTCGTTTTATTCTACATGAAATTGCGCACATTTTCATATATAAAACTCTATGAAATGCCTAATATGAAACGGAGCAAATATTCCGAGAATGGGACTTACGCATTTCGGAGATTTGTGGCGGAGAATCCGCGCGCGGAGGGAAGAAAGTTTTTTTAAAAAATTTTTTTAAAAAATTCACCATAAATTTAAATATTGTGCTAGAGACTTCGAATTTGTTTCACGATGAAGATAAATGACTGAATATTACTAGACTGTAAGAGTTTTATCTTACAATTGCGTTTTCGACCATTTCGGTAGAGTCAAATTTGACCGAACGTGGTTTTTTTTCTATTTATCGTGATTTATATGCAAATATTTCGAAAATGAGAATAGCTACAACCTTCAACTATTTATTGTTGTATTATACATGAAATTGCGCACATTTTCATATATAAAACGTTATGTAACGGCTAATTTAAAATGGTGCAAACATTACCACAATCGCACGTATGATTTTTTCGGAAGAGTTAAACCGCGCGGACGTAAAGAAAATGTTATTTTTTTCATAAATTCACCATAAATCGAAATATTGTGCTAGAGACTTCCAATTTGTTGCAAAATGAAGGTAAATGCTTGAATATTACTAGAATATAGGCGTTTTAGCTACAATTGCGTTTTTTCGACCATTTCGGTAGAGTCAAAATTGACCGAAGGTTGAAAATTTGTCACTTATCATTTTTTATATGAAAATATTTCAAAATTGATAAAAGCTACAACCATGGGTTGTTTTTAGTTGTATTGTGCATGAATTGCGCACATTTTCATATATAAAACTTTATGTAACGGCTAATTTAAAATGGTGCAAACATTACCACAATCGCATGTATGATTATTTTCGGAAGAGTTTACCGCGCGGACGTAAGGAAAAAGTTTTTTCATAAATTCACCATAAATCGAAATATTGTGCTAGACACTTCCAATTAGTTGCAAAATTAAGATAAATGATTGAATATTACTAAAATATAGAATAGCTTACAATTGGCGTTTTTTCGACCATTTCGGTATAGTCCAAAGTTGACCGAAGGTTGAAATTTTGGCACTTATCGTTATTTATATGAAAATATCTTAAAACTGATAAAAGCTACAATCATGAGTATTTTTTTGTTGTATTCTACATACAAATGCGCACATTTTCATATATAATACTCTATGTAACGGGGCTAATTTAAAATGGTACAAAAATTATGTCAAAGTGACGAAATAATTTCAGAGATGTGTCACAGATACTTTTTAGTGCGGCAAGAAAGAAATTCGCGCTTGCGCGCCTGCGTAACGATTGTAAACAAAAACAACACCTTGATCCGTGAACTCCAGCACCCCCAAGGCGCGTGATTCAAGAGTTTTCGGGGGGGGCTGGTAGGCCTAAAAGTATTTTTCCGCGAATTTTTAAAAAAAACTTTTGTATGTCGACGTAAAATACGTCAGTCGGCACCCGAGAGACAAAAAATGTCGACGTAAAATACGTCCAGTCGGCGTTTAAGGGTTAATTTGTATGACCCAGTAAGCCGTCGAATACAAGTATAAACTAGATAATCAGTCCGTTCGAAGTATGAGCAATTGTTCGACAAATGATACCAAATTTTCTCAAAAATTTTGTTAGAAAAATGGAAAGTTCAAACGTTCGACAAATGAGGTACCACTATATATATGTCTGTAAAAAAACAACTCGGCTGGCCCAGAACCAGTTTTCTCTCGCTTTGGGATGGATACTACACATCTGTCCACAGCCTCCTTTATAACCCATGTTTACCTGTAATAAACATCAGTACCCAGTTATCTGTCTTCCTCTCTTGTCCCCACAAATGGTGACCTCCTGGATTAGATGGTGACACTGCGGTTTTGGCTCACCTTCAGAGAACCTTTAACAGACTTCATATGGTGCACAGTCTAGGTCTCTGAAAGTTCCTCTCCGTGGGCAACACCAACGCCGTTAGTGGACTCACTACGGCACATTTTCCCCAGGTGTGTTTCGGCGTTTAATGAACGGTTTGCCTGCCATTCACGACTCACATCGACCGTTTTGGTGTGAGACAAGCCACGCAGATGGGTAGCTGGGTGCTGGTCAGCCAACACACAAAATCAGGCCACGTTTCGGACATGTGCACATCAATGTCGTGGGTTTCCCTGCCTCAATCGGGGGACACCAGATACCTCCATGCAAGTCTCCAGGCAACCTCCCAACGCCACTGCCACACCTGTCTCTTCTCTCCTCAACAATACCACGACACACAATAACTTAAAATCATTCATTCATTATTCGTCAAAAATATAAACTCTCCCTCCCTCTACCTCAAGTTTGCTGTGTATCACAGCAATGACGAATGATTTTGTTAATCATTTATGCTAAATTTTATTGTGAAAAGCCTTGTTCTCATTTAATATTTTGTTAATATTGTTCAACTAGACCGTTTCACTTGGCGCAATGAACACTGGCTTAATCAAGCCTTTTTTTCTGTATTGCGTGTTTTCATATTTTATCATTGTTAAAATTATTTTGGAAATTTGCTTTTTATATGAATTGTTATTGCTTTTACAAGTAATATTTTAACTCTCTTCTCCTTCTCTCCTTAACAAAATCAACACTCCCTCGTTCAGCCTCAAGTCAGCTGGGCACAGTTAGATGGTGCACAGTCTAGGTCTCTGAAAGTTCCTCTCCGAGGGCAACACCAACGCCGTTAGTGGACTCACTACGGCACATTTTCCCCAGGTGTGTTTCGGCATTTAATGAACGGTTTGCCTGCCATTCACATCTTTTATGCCAAATGGTATATTGAAAGGTAAATTTTTATTAAATGCTTTATACTTTTATTTATTTTGTCGAATATTGTTATCATGAAACTATATATTGTAAATGAAAAATAAATTAATAGTTTAACTTGTAAGACCCAGAAGGCTGTCGAATACAAGTATAAACTAGATAATCAGTCTGTTCGAAGTACGAGCATTTGTTCGACAAACAATACAAAATTTTCTCAAACGTTCAACAAATGAGGTACCTCTGTATATATGTCTGTAAGAAAAGAACTCAGCTGGCCCAGACCCAGTTTTCTCTTGCTTTGGGATGGATACTACACATCCTTCCGCAACCTCCTTTATAACCCATGTTTACTTGTAATAAACATCAATATCCAGTTATCTGTCTTCCTCTCTTGTCCTCACAACTGGTGACCTCCTGGATTAGACGGGGACAGCAGTTTTGGCTCACCTTCAGAGAACCTTTAACAGCTTAATACGGCGCAAATTCTAGGTCTCTGGAAGTTCCTCTCCGCGGGCAATACCAACGCCGTTAGTGGACTCACTACGGCACATTTTCCCCAGGTGTGTTTCAGCGTTTAATGAACGGTTTACCCGCCATTCACAACACATCGACCGTTTTGGTGTGAGACAAGCCACGCAGACGGGTAGCTGGGTACTGGTCAGCCAACACACAAAATCAGGCCATGTTTTGGACATGTGCACATCAATGATGTGGGTTTCCCTGCCTCAATCAAGGACACCAGATACCTCCTTGGCTCCTACCCTGATGCCACTGCGAGTCTCCAGGCAACCTCCTGACGCCGCTGCCACACCTGGGGGGCCTGCTCTGCCCACCCGACATCACTGCCGCACCTGTGGGCCTGCTTGGCCCGCCCAACTGAGCCTCCTTGGCCCCTCCGATGTTGCCGTTGCTTCTGGGGGCTCACTCGGCCCTCCTGACATTGCTGCCGCACCTATGGGCCTGCTTTGCCACCCGGCACCACTACCTGTGGTCCTCTTCGGCCTGCCGACACCGCTGCCACACCTGTGGTTCTGCTCTGCCTGCCCAACACTGCTGCTGCACCTGGGGACTTCCTCTGCTCAACCGAAGCTGGCACTGCACCTGGGGGTTCCCTTGGCCTGTCCCATGCTGCCTATGCACACAATGTAGCTCCCTGCGAGGCCTTGGTTGCCCACCGTTGACAGTCGAACCTCCCAGGCAACCGGCAGGGGAGGCATCCTGTCAGCCAGCAATGCTGAAGGACTCAGCAATCAATGATGTCCCACAACAAGTGATCACAGGTACACGGGTGGCCTCCTGCCTCCAAGATATTTTTATCTTCCAATCATTATTCCACAATAATTGTCTTGGGGGGGGGAGGGGGGAGTATTTGTAAGGACAATGTCCTTTCGCTATTTTCATTCCACTACAACAACATGCTAAATTCTAATGTACCTCATCTTATGTAGAATTCTCTGGCCTTTCCACATATATAATTACCAGGTTAAAACTCAAGAAAAACCCACTAAAATGATTAAACTTGGTTTTTTTAATAGTTTTATCACAAAAAGTGAATTTGTGAATACTTCTCATAAAAAAATAACGTGAATATGCGAATTTTCTGCGAATAATGCGGGGAAACGTTCCCAAGAGAAATCCGCAAATGTGTGAGTCCGCGAATCCGGAGCACGCGAATACGGGGGTCCACTGTGTGTGTGTGTATATATATATATATATATATATATATATATATATATATATATATTATATATATATGTATATATATATTATTATATATATATAATAAATTATATTATATATTATAATATATATATATGATTATATTAAAACACTTTCTACACTCTTGAACCTACATAGATTTAACCAATAAAATGCCACATGGGTACTCACCAGTGAGTTATTACAACTTCAATGATTATGATGGTGATGAATTAACTGCAGTACTGATGACGATGAAGGTGATGAGGATGAGATGAATGTACTCCACAGCCAAGAAGAGCATTACAGCTCTTCTGAAGGTGCCACTTCATTCGGTATTACAGTATCTTCTCCCTCTTCCATAACTTCTGTTTTTTGCTAAAGGCGTAGGCATAACTGGTGTCTTTTTTGAGTGAGGAACATAGTTAAGGGAGTTGCTGGCATTGCTTTTTCTTCTAGGCAAGGTTTTTATAAACTGAAATGCCACCCTTGATTGTATTTGAAACTGCAATGAACAAAGCATCTGGGATCCCATTCTTGAGCCACTCACTGAAGTTCTTTGGTCATTCTGACCATGGTTGCTAGGCAATCAAGTGTTAGGTCAACCTCCTCCTCTTTTTCAACCCCTAGTTCCTCTTCCTCTTCTTTGCTTGCTGACTTTATCATCACTGTCAGGTCTTCATCCGTCAACGGTTGTGAGTGGGCATTGATCACATCATTAACGTCCTCGGGAGTCATATCACTGAAGCCACCTCCTCCCAGTAGTTTTGTCAGCTTCACGTCTTTATCTATCCCATCTATCCCAGAGTGATGGACTTCGACAGGAGAGAAGACTTACAATCATGGACCACTTCTGGCCATAAATTTTTCCAGCTGGCATTTAAAGTTCCACTCTTCATCCCCTTTATGACCTTCTGAATTTTTAGGAGACGATGTGATGGTATATTCACACCAGTACACCTATAGTGAAAAGTCTTCGTCAGAGTCCATAGTTTCAATAAGGTTTTGCAGGGCGTTTTCCATACAGAGAGCCTTAAACGCACGAATAACCCCTTGATCCATGGACTGAATCAGCAATGTGGTGTTCATTGAAAGAACTCTACATGACATCATATGACAGATCGACAGCATGGCCTCCAGCATTGTCCATGATCAGAGGCACTGAATTTGAGGCCTTTCTCTGCCAGATAAAGCTTGACCTATGGGATAAAGCATGGGTGGAACCAATCCAAAATGAGGAGTTTTGTGATCCAGGCCTTGGGGTTGTGCATCCACTTCACAGGCAACACAGTCTTATTCTTGTTTTTTTAAGGTCTTTGGGTTTTTTACTTATATATAAGCCCTGGCTTTATCATAAAGCCCACAATATTCCCACAAATAATCAAAGTTACATGGTCTTTTTGTGCATTAAATCCAGGGGTTTTGGCTTCGTTCTTCATAATAAAAGTGTGAAAAGGCATTCACTTCCAAAATAATTCAGTTCATCTATATTAAAAACTTGTTTAAGCTTATAATCCCCTTCCTCAATGATGGTTTAGAAAGTGTTGCTCACATACTCCTCAGCCCAGGCCCGATTTTGTCTGCAAAGACAGCTTCTCCATGCAGAGAAAAGGTTTCAAGTCCGAAGCACTTCTGCAACTTGTCAAACCAACCCTTGCTGGCACCAAATGTCTTTAGTCTGGTGGGAAAGCACTCGATGGTCCTGCTTCATCATCGTCGTCCTCATCCTCATCACCGTCACGAAAGTTTTGCAAAACTTCTGTCTTTGTGCGAATGGAGTTGGTATTCAGCAAGATATTCTTCTTCCTGCATCATTATCCACAGGGCCAATGCAGACTCCATCCACACAATGGCCTTATTGCGGGAAGTTACCACACTCTTCGCAATCTTATTAAAAGACATTGCTGCCGTCATCCTTATATTCTTTTCGTCATTATTCATGTAGTGAACTGAAGATTCACTGATCCCATAATAGCCACCTACAGCCACGTAGCTTCTCCCTTCCTTTAGCATGTCAAGGAGGTCCACCTTTTTTTGTGATAGTAAGCAGCTTTCTCTGGTGCTTAGGTTCAGTGCCAGAAGCCTTAGAATGTTGGGGTGGCATCGTAGAGCTTGAAATAAATCCAATACAAAAACACGACACAGCTGCAACACTATGCACAATGATCAGGCATCAATGTGAAATGGACAAAGCAAGATGCTGCTATGCGGGAGATGAAGGAGACTGATATTAGTCGCTAAGCCAATCAGTGCCCAGGATACAGAACCCAGTGCTCTGGTTGGTCGCCTCCCTTCCATCAGCCAATAGTGTGTCATATACGATCTCACAGGTGCAAACTAGTTCAAGCTGAAGCAGGCATACTGCGTTTTCCATATGTGCGAGTGTTTGTCTACTCGTCTGCCTTACACTACATATTTTATTTTGATTAAAAATTCTCTGCATTATGTAATGT
The DNA here is from genome assembly GCF_015104395.2 of Macrobrachium nipponense. Taxonomy (NCBI): domain Eukaryota; kingdom Metazoa; phylum Arthropoda; class Malacostraca; order Decapoda; family Palaemonidae; genus Macrobrachium; species Macrobrachium nipponense. Next base: position 97,340,028 of record NC_061108.1, read on the forward strand.
CAAGATCAACACACAGACTTATCAAATATTTATTGAAACATGGAAAACAATGAAAGAATTAGCAGTTTATATGCTGTATGCTAAGTATTTTATTTCTATTTAATATTCTTTTAATGTTTTGATATTTTTTAGATTTTTTTGGTAATCCTAAAGTTTAGAGGTCTAAATTCACAGCAAACAGATTCATCGAGTATTTATTGAATCTTGGAAAACAATAAAAAAAATTTGAGATTTATCTGCTTACAGAAGCAGAGATTGTAAAGAAAAGGGAATAAAGGGGGAACGTAAATATTGTTTTCAATTTTTTAATCTAGAAAATGCTTATTTTACTACAAAAATAAAAATAATAAGTACTGTAAAATCCTGTGATATAGCGAAAAATCTGTGATACAAATTTAGATATAGTATATTCAGTAGCTATTTCACTGGTGACACATGTATACAGTCAATAGACTGGTTACCATATATTTAATAAGGACTCTCCTATGCCAACTACGTACAGTGGACCCTCCCCCCCTATTCGTGAGGGATGGGTACCACACCTCCTGCAAATAGCTAAAAGCCATGCATTACTTAAAACCCCTCTAAAACACTTAGAATTGCCTATTTTCATAGTTGAAACACCAAAAATACCTAAAAATGCTTATACCTGATTATTTTATTAGTTTTATCACAAAAAGTGCATCTAGTCATGAAAATTATATGAAAATATACAGTAATTTGTGAATACTTCGCAGTGAAAAATACTGCCAGTAGGTGAATTTTTCGCAAATAATGGGTAAATATGGTCTGTAGAAAAATCCGCAAATAGGCAGGTCCACGCATTGTGAGTCACGAATAGTGTGGAACGACTGTCATAACTTGTGAATATCAACAATCTGACTATTTTCACTGCTGCATTTAAGAGGAAATTTTTTAAGTAATGGCAACAATTCAAAATGAATTATACAAGAGCTATTGGTATGATAATATTCTTATTATACTGTACAAATACTATTCCTATGCATGAAGCTCATTTTAATGAGAACTGCATTTATGTGTACAAACTATGTGGACACAATGGATCCCAAGTTATACGTGATGTCTACAAAAACCTACTTTACACAAATTTCTGTAAAACATTACCACTACAAGCAAAATTTGTACAATAGGGCGCATTCAGTAATAGCCACCTACTTAAACTGGAACAAACAGTATCTGGTACAGCATCTACAGGGTTTAGCTGCTTATTATGTATTTCAAAAAGCAGTGTCCATCAGAAAGAAGGGACTTCAAGTGGTCTTAGGAAATTCAGGAAAGTCATAAGCGTAATTTCATACTTTTTTCCATGATACAGGGATAGGATGCATATTTTTGATGTGACATACTTCAACACCAGGAAACAAAATTGCAGGCAAACATGAAAATTATTTCACACAAAAAGCAAAGCTACATTGCTGTAGTATGGAGGCCAATTCTACAATCCTGAGTGTTTTAATTTACAGTGCGCTGAACGGAATTTATCATGATCAGATGCACAGGTACTACTCTAGAGAGCAAGGCATTTATTCTTTCACGATTAGCTCTTACTTCATAACATTTGTATCTAAGGGCTGACAGTAACAAAATAGATATAAAAAAATAAAGAAAGAAATAAATAAGAATAAATAAAAACACACAGAAAGAGGCTAAATGTGATGCTGCAACAAGATTAGAATGAATGCCAACCTGACAAGCCCTGAGCGTTAATATCTTAAACCCACGACCCATCATCACGGGCAGAAGGGGTGTGGGTGGAGGAAGAGGAGGAGGAGGATATCTTTAGGCGAGCGTTGTGCTTCATTCTGTTCAATGGAATCACATGGTTGGAAGAAAAAGAAAGAAAATGCAATCAGTGAAAATAAACAAAAATACTGAAAGTTCAAGAAAGACAAGAGTGTCTGAATATCACTCGCCTGAGCAACTGAGAGAACTTGTTCACTAGAAGGAGGACAAAAATCCTTTCTCTGGACTAATGAAAATTTAACAGTTACAGTAATGAAGATACTACAGAAAACTGTGCTTTAAGAACCATGCAAAAATAAAATCCAAATGTCTAAGAAAATTCAGTAGTTAATTTTTCTAAAAATGTCATCATTCAGTTTTCACCTAATAAATGCTGGATCCTACAATTAAAAATGAGCATACACCAAGCCTTGCTCATTTTGAAAGTTCATGGGAAAGAGCATGAGAAATGTTTGAGCTCAGCTATGAAGAGCTGATTACATATACTGTTTGAAATTCTAATGGCCACCATCTTTTTACTTAACCAAATCTTTGTTTCCAAGTACTGTACACATTTTATTTTCTATGGCAAACAACAATGAAATTTCTCATAACATTTAGAATACGATACACACTAATAAATAAATAAATACAGTAGCCTTTTTCCGTGCAATAGCTCTCACAGCCACACCAACTTGCTAAATTCTGTGTCCAGGCCACGCTCCATTATCTTGCCTGGCCTCATTCTTCTAGGAGACATTTTGAGCTGTTTACACAGGATTAGTATCTTTTTGCATTTTGCATGGTGTCAACAAGCTTCATTTATTGATTTACCTCTTTTAAATTCTGCTGGATTTTTGTAGTAACTTGTGAATTATATTGAGTTTTATTCATGTTCGTTGCCTTTTGAGCATAAGACATCGCTTGCCATCAGCAGTTTACTTTGAGTACTATTTTATTTTTTCAATAAGTCATTTCCATTATTCCTTTGCACTGAAGATTGCTTGTTCATCCCTTTCTTCAGGATTATTTTTCAGGGTTCTTTCAGTAATAATTTTCTATATTGATGTTTCAATAGATTTTTTCCGAATATTGTGGTGTTGTTTACCTTGCCATTTCAAAGTTCTATCCGGTCACTTTACTTCTGTTTCCTGTTCTCAGCATTCTTTACTGCAGTGATGTTTTTAACAATCATAGTTATTGGTTTATTATTCTTTCATGTAGTTAATGAATGTTGATTAATTTATGCTCATTTTGATCTTTTAAGTACTTTTTCCCAATAGTGGGGATGTAAATGGATGCTTGAAGCGCTCTCCCCACAGAAGATACTCTGTGTGAATGAATTAGTTTGTTGATTCGTGGTTTCTCGATGTGCTACAGAGATAGCTTACACACAGGCCCCTGCAGAATTAATTTGAATTAGACTTCCATTGTAAAAATAATATTCCTCAGGCCTTTGTTTGATTTGTCAAGACAATGTTTTTTTTCCCAGTAGAAGATTGCCTCTTTGGAAGTCCCTTTTCTTGAGGCTCACACTACCACTCCAGGGAGGGGTCTTATTTTTGTTTTCATGCGCCTCCCCTCAAGTCTTCAGCTTTGTGCTGCCTGCTTGTTTTTCACCTCCTTCACCCCAGCCCCTTTGTTAGAGGAATCTATTGTAGATAAATAGAAGAAATTGTTTAAAGTAGTGTTTCATGATCAGTTTAAGACAATTGTGGGAGAGTCTGTAGGCAAGGTGAATGTAGGCCTGTTATCTTGAATACTGTCTATGACTTTATTTCATTCATCTCCAGAGATGCTCATGATCTCAATACGATTTTCTATGGTATCTACAACATTAACAGTGAATAACGCAGCTGACACAAGGTGAGGTCCCATAATCCATGCCACCCATGACTTTGACTGCATCTGTGGCATCAACTGCAACCTTGCCGGAGAACTCTTATCCTGAATCTAAGTCTGCTTTTCTTTGATATTTTTGTCTTCTGTTGCTACTCATGGGACTCATTAGGAAGGTATTTATCCTACTGTTGCCTCTGTCAATGGAAGCACTGCCGAAGTTACTTTTTACAGTAATTTTTTTGTCCTGAAGACATTGAGAGGTTTGAGACCAATTATATAGCTCAGCCATTTAAAACCAATAGAACTCCTGGATTATTGAATAAGCATGTGGTCACGTGAAGCTCAGCCACAGCACATTAACTTTTGAGTTGTGGACTTTCCTCCCCAGCCTCCAGGCATTGGGGTCATGCCCAGCAACACTATCACTGTCACTGACCTGCAGAAGCAAGGAGGTATACAATCAGAAGCCCTGTGTTTTATGCTAGTTAAGATCATCACTTAGGGAAAGGAGCACACATCATTATAGTACCAGGAGTTCGTAGCAGGAACTGTCAAACGTTTCTCTCTGAGTGATCTCTTTCACTTATATGTCTGTAAGGACCTCTAGCAAGAGTGGGAAATTGGCCTTGCTGGATCTGTTTGACAAGCCACTGAATATGTCAGATTACTTTGGTAATCTGACATATTCAGATTCTTTGCAGCTGGACCCAGCAGGTTGGGCAGCTGCCCAAGTGCTTCTAGGATAGCCTTGATACATATTACCTGACTTCTAAGTCTTCTACATTAGGTTCTCAAGGTTTTGAGGTTCCACAACTTTTGGATGATATTTATGGATCCCTTTTGGCTACAGTAGGAGTGATTTCCAAAATGTCAATAAATCATTACAGATAGCTTAAGAGTTCTCCCTACTTGGAAGAGCCTTCTGAAGCAGCCACAATCATCATTTTCACAGTGATTCAAAGTAATTTCCTCTTCATCAGTGGAGGTTGTCCAATGTAGCCTCCAAGACAGATCTTCCACAATTTATTTTTATTTTTGCCCAGGAAATTTTTCAAACTTCAATGCCTGGTGTTTCATGTAGGGTACTTCTCAACCTGACATCCAGCCTTTTCCTTCATCTTAGCCTCAGGAATATTCTGCTCTTTAAAAATACTAAAATTTACTGACTGTTAACTGATTCTTTATTAACCTTTGATTTCAATCTGGAGCTCTTGGCTATCCTTGGACTGACTTATGAAATTTAGGCTGTCACACCAAGCATTAAGGCACTTTCAGACATTCATCATTGCTTTGCCATCATTACCCCAAGTACTACCTGTGGAGAGAAACACTTCTCAAGACATTATCCATGTGACATGACCTGCAAGTCTTCTGATGTTTATTTGCTGGTACTGATCACTATTTTATTGGCTTGTAAGAATGTTTTTCTGGAGTATCTATCTTTGCTTCTTATGTAATTATTGAGTGGCTTTCATTTAGATTTTATAAACACTATATACAACCCATCACATTATGAACGCTCCTAGTCTACCACTGATGATACATCTTTTGCTCTACAATGCTTGGTATTATCCTTCCATGGAGAGAACAACATTCTACTTTTATAATCTTTTCTTCTCCTTGTACTCCTATCTTTCTCTTGTTCGTTCTCCTAAATAGTGATTGAAGCTACTTATCATTAATTGGTTTGTAATGAATAAATGATGATTTACAAAACAAGTTTTCATTTAACACCATCAACCATCACTTAAGTGTCCGTCTACCTTGACTGTACTCTGTGGTTGAAATTGGCACAAAAGAATGGTGCCGTGCAAGATGGCAGATCATGTTCTGGGCATAGACAGTGGGATCTTTGCCTTCCAGGATTTAAGAGTTTGGTACACTACGAGAGCCATTGCATGTAATAAGGTAAATTTATGATTAACGGATTTGTATGTAAAACGTTTTAATTTGAAAGAAAATGTATCTCAGTAGCACTTTCAAAGGGCACAAAACATGAGATTTGATACTTGACAAACTGCACTCACATACAGATAGGTTGACATTTACCCTTCCAGCTTTACATAACTCTTTTGACTTTTTATCAGCCTGTCTTTTAGGAGAAAGCAATAGACTTAGAGGCTTATCTGGAGATTTTAATTCTTTTACCAAATACCATTAGTGTGGTATTGGCTTCTCTGAAGAACTACCCAAATACCTCTTTCATAAACCACCATTTTGAGTCATATGAATGCATTTAGCTTTCAATAGCTCACTATCACTTACAAGTTTCTTAATTATACATATGCATTTCTGCTAGGTCTTATGGTTTTAACCTTAGTTACACTGCCTCTGTAGCCTCAAATTTGTAGTTTTTTTTATTGAAGATATCAGCCACATTATTTCTGTAAGCATTATTTCATCTGTTTATTCAAGTTAACTGCATGCAAAATTCACTTAACCATGTTTGTCGAAATTTATGTCATCCTGCTACGACAATTATCCTTAAGGACTTTTTTGTATTCACAAGTAAATTAATCATGTTAGTTGCCTTTAAGATTTGGGCCTTCACCTCATCTTTGGTATCAGTAGGCAGTCACCTAGCCCTCTTACGCCGGAGCCCTAAAAATCAAAACGTCTCCCGTATGCCGGGCCTGGTTTGGAGTGAGCGCGGAAGTGGAAAAAATAATTTTTTCAAAAAATTACAGCGCGCGTACTTTTGAAGATTAAGAGTTCATTTTTGGCTCCTTTTTTTGTCATTGCCTGAAGTTTAGAATGCAACCATCAGAAATGAAAAATAATATCATTATCATATGTAAATAATGCGATATATGGTAGCGAAAAAAAAATATTCATACATAATTGTATTCAAATCACGCTGTGCAGAAAACGGTCAAAGCTAACCAGTTACTTTTTTTTGCGTTGTATTGTACACTAAATTGCGATCATTTTGATATATAATACATTGTAAAACAATAAAAGCAACACCGGAAAAAAAAATTTATCACAAAATGATGTACGAATTCGTAACGAGCGGACGTAAAAAAATGTATTTTCAAAAATTCACCGTTAATTCTAAATAATGTTCAGAGACTTCCAATTTATTTCAAAATTAAAGACAAATGATTGAATATTACGATACTGTAAGAGTTTTAGATTAGAATTGCAGATTTCGACCATTTCGGACGAGTTAAATTTGACCGAATGTCAAAATTTTAATATATATATTTTTTTTATATGGACCTATTTCGAAACTCGATGGGAAAAAAAGCTACAACTTCAATTATTTTTTTTAATTTTTGTCTTTTTTCATGAATTTGCGCACATTTTGATATATGAAACTCTATAAAAAGGCTAATATGAAAAGGAGCAAATATTAGGATAATGCCATGTACGTATTTCGGAGACTTGCGGCCGCGAATCGGCGCGCGGAGTGAAGGTAAATATATTTTTCAAAAATTCACCATAAATCACAATATTGTTTTTAGAGACTTCAAATTTGTTTCAAATGAAGAAAATGACAGAATATTACTAGTCGGCCGTAAGAGTTTTAGGCTTACAAATTGCGGTTTTTCAACTATTTCGGTAGAGTCAAATTTGACCGAACGTGGTTTTTTTTCTATTTATCGTGATTTATATGCAAATATTTCGAAAAAGAGAAGCTACAACCTTTCAATCATTTTTAGTTGTATTCTACATGAAATTACGCACATTTTCATATATAAAACTTTATGTAACAGCTAATTTTAAATGGTGCAAACATTTCGACAATCGCACAAAAAAATTCTGATTTTTTCGGAAGTTACCGCGCGAACGTAATGTTTTTTTTTTCATAAATTCACCATAAATCGAAATATTGTGCTAGAGACTTCCATGTCGTTGCAAAATGAAGGTAAATGATTGAATATTACTAGAATATAAGAGTTTTAGCTTACAATTGCGTTTTTCGACCATTTCGGTAGAGTCAAAGTTGACCGAAAGTTGAAATTTTTGCACTTAACGTTATTTATATGAAAATATTTCAAAACTGATAAAAGCTACAACCATGGTTTGTTTTTTGTTGTATTGTGCATGAAATTGCGCACATTTCCATATATAAAACTTTATGTAACGGCAAATTTAAAAGGGTGCAAACATTAGGACAATCGCACGAAAAAAAATTTATCGGAAGAGTTATCGCACGAACGTAAGGAAAAAGTTTTTTCATAAATTCACCATAAATCGAAATATTGTGCTAGAGACGTCCAATTTGTTGCAAAATGAAGGCAAATGATTGAATATTACTATAATGTAAGAGTTTTAGCTTACAATTGCGTTTCTCGACCATTTCTCTAGAGTCAAAGTTGACCGAAGGTTGAAATTTTTGCACTTATCGTTATTTATATGAATATATTTCAAAAGTGATAAAAGCTACAATCATGAGTATTTTTTAGTTGTATTGTGCATGAAATTGCGCACATTTTCATATATAATACTTCATGTAAAGGATAATTTAAAATGGTGCAATAATTATGTCAAAGTGACGAAATAATTTCCGAGATGTGTCACTGATACTTTTTAGTGCGATAAGAAAGAAATTCGCGCTTGCGCGCCTGCGTAGCGATTGTAAACAAAACAACGCCTTGATCCGTGAACTCCCAGCATCCCCCAAGGCGCGTGATACAAAAGTTTTCGGCTGGTAGGCCTATAAGTATTTTTCCGCGAATTTTTAAAAAAACTTTTTTGAGCGGACGTATGATACGTCCAATCGGCATACGGGAGACATTTTGACTCGACGTTTAATACGTCCAATCGGCGTAAGAGGGCTAGCTACCTTGGGAGGCCTCCATGGACTGTAAAAGACAGCCACATGGTTTTCATGATTGTTTTCCCCCAGTGGGACACAGTCACTTTTCTTTTGGGCCTGCTGCCATTTAATACATTTTTGTTTTTTTAGTGCTATCTCCATATGTATATGAGAGACTGGGGTAAGTATTGATTAGGTAACTCGGTGACTGTTTCTTTACCCACATTTTCTCATCAATCCTGCTAATGAGGGAGCATTTCTAACTTCAGCTAGTGGTTTGGAGTAAGTATTGATTAGGTAACTCGTAAATGTTTCTTTACACACTTTTTCTCATCAATACTGCTCATGAAGGAGCACTTCTAACTTCAGTTAGTGGTTTCTTTTTAGTATATTGACCGGTCTCTTCACCTTGCTACCATATCTCAACCACAAAAGTTAACTATTCTGGCTTCGTATCTGTCTTTTTATTACTGCTTTTCCTTTTCGTATCTGCCTTTTTATTACTGCTTTTCCTTTAAGTAACATGGCCTGTTGATCAATCTACTGTAATGCTAATCTGCTTGCTGCCTTTTAGATTTAGAAATGCTAAATTCTTAAATGTTGGTGGTTATTAGCCCTGGCTAATTACTGAGTTCCTCCCACTCCCCTTTTTATTACATCCTTGCTTCTCTATATCTCTTGCCGCCAAAGCCGTCAACTACGTAAAATTTTTGAGGTCAAGGATACAGCTTTTAGGATTTCTTCTTAACCATGGAAACTCATACAATCCTCAAGGCTACCATTAGCCCAGTGTTCTCAGTAACCTATATTTAAAGTCAGCAGGTTGCCCAAGGTTGCTATTTCTTCATGAACTATACCACATCTAGAGAAATGAGTACTAATTTTGAGAATGGAGCACCTAAACCGAATGGATGAAAGACAAGAAAGATTCTCTTGCTCTTTAATAACAATCTGTAAGTAGATTGCATTTTAGTAGCAACCTGTAAGTGGATTACAATGATTTTATCACAATGATTCCCAACTCCATTTTTTTTCATTTAGTGAACAGGTCTACAACTCAGAATTTTTTTGGAATGCTGTCACAGATTTGTTATAGCTTATGCACTACTCACAACCAGTGCAATGAGTCTCCATTATTTTACCAGTAAACCATTCTTTTTCTCAAGTCGTCAGCACCAAAGTTTACTTATCACAAAAAATAACCAACCCTACACCAAGTTCTCCCAGAGACTGATTCTCATTTATAGAAAGTTACCCTCAGAGCTATACCTGGATGAGTTGAAAATTACTGTGTAATTTTGCAGACGCAGGTAGTCTTTCACTTAAAACAAGTAAGAAGTCAAGTAGACTGTCAATCAGAAGTCTGCAATGATTACCAGTAATTGCAGAATTATAATAAATACAACAGGCAAAACAGAAGAATACTATGGACTACTGAGGGCAGCAAAAATGGCAGATGACAATAGCAAACTTGTAAATAAGGCATTCCCTGGTTATCGGCGGACTCAGTTAATGGCAATCCGGTTTTATGGCACTTGTCTAGTGACAGAAAATCTGCAATTTATGGTGCCCTAACGGGCCAGGTTTCTGTTATCAGCGCCATAAGGTGCTGATAATAGAGTTATGGCGCCATAACCTACCTACCAGAGGCACCATTAACCGGTTATCAGTGCCATTAACCGAAATTTTGCACCATAAATCGCCAATTTTTGGTTAATGGTGGTTTTTGCTTATAAGCATCCTGCCAAGAACGGAACCCCTGCTGATAACCAGGGACTGCTTGAAGTCCCATTCAGAAATGGAGTTTGGTTCTTAGGATAGGGAGGCATAGCCTTTTATTCACTAGATTGTCTGACAGGTGGCACTGAAGCTGCAGCATCCTAATGTTCAAATGCTTTCATCAAAACTGACAGCAGAGTGTCAGTGTCTAATAAAGGTAACAGCTTAATTCTACAGGTAGGGTCTGTTCCTGAACAGTTCCCTCCATTTCACTTAATCCCTCATTCCATCTCGTATTAAGCTTCTCTTCCTCAAACTGTCCCTGATGCAGTTCATCAACCTCCACTCTGGCATCCTTTTCCTTTCCACCTTCATTGCTCTCCTTGCCACATATTCATCATATTTTTTTAACTTATATATACCATTTCAGACTCTTATCCTTTCTTATTGTTTCAGTTTCTCTCTTTACTTTCTCTAATAGTTCTCTCACCTCTGTTCCAATTCATGTATTTCTTATGTCTGCTACTCCATGCATCCTCCTTAACATTTTTTCCTTTGGTCTTGCCAATATCTGTCAACTTTTCATTATTGCTTTAATAGTGCATCATGCATCTGATTCACTATCCTCTGACTATCTAAATTTATTTGCCCTCAACAGTCTTTCTCCCTGCAAACTAACTTCAGAATTCAGATTGTCATTAAAATCTAGGTACTCTTCAGTATAGAGTGCTGAACAAAATCTAGGCACTCTTCAGTATAGAGTGCTGAACAAAATCTAGGTACTCTTCAGTATAGGGTGCTGAACAAAATGCATATCATTCTTGTAGAACACTCACTGTTTACATATGGTTAAATGATACAGATTTAATACATTAAGGTAGGATAAAAAAAAAATCAAAGTGACCGTGGAATTGTTATGTATGTGTTACTATTGTCTCTTCTTAAGTGAGGTAGATGTAAATAGAAAGGAGGAAGGGGGATTTCTTAATAAGTAGGCTTAATAAAAGTGCATGGTATAAGACTTTTGGAGGAGAAGGTAAGAAGTACAATCCTAAAAGAAGGTGGAGTGTAATGAATTGACCCCAAAATGTTTCACACAAAAATAGCATTAACTATAATCAGCCTTTTTTCATGTCTGTCAGGAGGTGGGAGTTAAGGAATTAATCTTGATTTGCATACAGAAAAAACACTGTTGACCATGCTAAACTCTGCCTCTTTTCATTATTAATTAGCTAATGACATGACAATGAAGACACTCTTATAAAATCTTTAGTTATAAAGATCAGGTCCCAAAAGAGAATCTTTAGCCCTTCTTGTTACCTCTTCTTAAACATGATGGAGTAAGATTTCTTGCTTTTTAAATCTTCACCTTGTAAATTAAGAAATTCTACTAGTCAAAAACTCCTCTCTCTCCATTTTCTTGGGGAACTTCGTGCTTTAAATCTTCATTAAGTAATTCCTTCCTTCAGCAACACTTTCATGGTCAGCTTCTTATTTGTAAATCTTCACAATGTAAGTTACAAATTTCAGTAATTCCTTCACCACCAACAACACTTTCATAGTGGGCTTCTTCTTTTTTTAAAAAATCTCATTAACTCCTTACCTTCACAAAGACTTTCTACTGTGTCTTAACATGATTTCCAATGCCTGGTTTCACCATTCATTAATGTTATTAAACTCTTGAATGATCTCTTCTAATACTCTTTCTTTAAACTCCCTTCCAAGGTCTGGCTCTCTTAGCTGGAACAACGTGATTTTCTTTGGTCCATGCATTTTCCTCTTAGCTATTTTTATTCTTACTTGCAAATCCACAACTTATAACCAATGTTACATGGTACAAAGGAATGACTCTTCAGTGCTTCAGTGCCACCAAATCTTTTCTTCTGAGCAAGATGTAGTAAATGTAACTAGATCTTATTGCACTTTTGTATGTGATCTGGTGTTCTAGTTGCTTACAAATGATGTTTGCTATTCCAGTGTAAAATGATACTGCAAGGCTGATTATCCTTCCAATTTCTCCATTTTGGTCATTGTAGCCATGTCCTCCATGGATACAACTTACAGCATCACTGCCATAACCAATGAGTCCTTTTAGTTTCCCTCTAATAATGGCTTTTTATCTGCTCCAATTTATCATTTTCCTCATTCAAGTATGCCCAGGCTCAATCTCCTATTTATTTTCTATTTGAAGAGTATACACAATTATAAGGTTACATGAGCAATTTTCTGTCCATAACCTTATCCTCACGACTCTTTCAATCTTCCTATTACAGGCAGTCCCCGGGTTACGACGGTGTCGGCTTACGACGTTCCGAGGTTACGACGCTTGTCAATAGACGTTATTTCCAGAGTTACGACGCATGTTCCAGAGTTACGACGCCTACAACGCTCATCTGGGAGATGAAATATGACACCAAAAATGCAAAATAATCAATATTTAAATGTTTTTTTGATGAAAAATGCCATAAGAATGCAGTTTACATAGTTTTCAATGCACCCAAAGCAGTAAAAGTAAGGTTTTCTTAGGATTTCTGATGATGTTCCGGCTTACGACGCGTCTCAAGAATGGAACCCCCGTCGTAACCCGGGGACCGCCTATACTTAACTAACACATTTTTTAAAGGTATCCATACAGAACAATTCCAAATGACATTCCTTCCTTCACTATTTGCACTGTAGCATAGAAGTTTATAACTATCTCAATTGTTTTATTACCCTCCCAAGGAGTTTTCAGCATACACAAATATACTTTCCTAACTTCCATTACCTTGCAATTGCATACATCCTATCCATCATCCTGCCTACATTTAATGTTCAAAATCTCAACAGGTAAGTAAGCCTCTTCAGCTGCTCCCACTCTTGGTGCCATAGCCCTTTGGTGATGTCCTAGCATTTTTAACATTCATTGAATGGCTAATCACAATTTGTTTTGGTAAATGTTGTAGGGAAAAAGGCCCTTCCAAACTCCAACCTTCCCCATACTGGCTTAGGAAACACTTGGTACTGACTCTGTCTATTATTTTCATGTAGTACGTATTCACTGATATTAAAATCATGTACATCTTGTGATTGCTTACATATGTACATGCATGCACACATGCATACATACATACAGTATAAATAGCAGTACCTTAGTACTTGAACTTAAACCATTCCAGATGGCTGCATGAATGCCATATAGTCCAAGCACTGAACAAGTTTTTCCCATAAAAAAATATCAAATTAAATTAGTCCATTGCACTCGAACAAGTTTTTCCCATAAAAAAATATCAAATTAAATTAGTCCATTCTAGACCCCTAGAAATACAAAAAATAAAAGGATTTTTACTTGAATTTAATAACTTTAGCATGCACAAATCATACAAAAACCTAATAAATGAAAATGTATTATTACTTAACCTGTAGTCAGGAGAGTTGATGGTGGAAGGTGGTAAAGAAGGTGAAGAGTAAGGGAGCTGTTATTATTTGGAAGGGGAGTCACCTTCCATAAAAAATGGCTGACAACTTTGCCTCTGAGTTTGTTTCTCTTTTCTGTGTCTCTCCACTGCTTTCATCTTGAGACTGTTAGAGCTTCTGGGTTGTTTCTCTTTTCTGTCTCTTTCTTCTGCTTTCTTCTTGAGACTCTGTTTCTGTATCAGTCTTGGTCAAAGAATTGTGGGTGATCCTGAATTTGAGTTTTGATTTACAATTTTTTGCCAAGTATTGCCTCATGTTGATATTATGTTCTCTAAGTTTCAGTATAGAAATATCGATGGAACTATGAGCTATGCCTTTAAAAGCTTCAATCCTATATTTCAGAAGTTAAAAAGTTACATATGATGCTATAATGTAACATCCTCAGCAGAAAATAATAAACTTTTATATGGATAGATAGGCAATGCCAAGGTTTGTGACAATACAGAGATCAGCTTCACTTATCATTTGGAAACTAGGAAATTACTTTTATAATTTCACTAGTAATGTACTTCCACAAGCAGCTGCAGCCTATCCCATACTTGGAAAACTAAACTCCCAGTGTCACATACAACACAAGAAAAGATTTGGATATATAGATCAGACAACCTCATTATTCATACACTGTAAATGTGCTGAGAATTTTGATAACTTCAAATGACAATGGTAGAAGCACAATGGTCCTTTTTAGAATCTTGTAGAGTACCATGGTGCTGTCTGCTTGAGCAACGACATCAAATAAAAATATAGTACTGTAGCAGAAATGAAGGATTTCAATGATCAAGTATTAACCTACATTGCTACATCAAAGAACTAAAATGATGACTTTATTCTTTAGTAATACTATTGACTGTCACCACCACTCAGCCATCTATACCTCCACCACTCACGATGATGGCTCCTACCATCCTCTCTACCATCATTTTAAGGTGCTGATAATAAAGTTATGGCGCCATAACATACCTAACAGAGGCGCCATTAACGGTTATCGGCACCATTGACCAGTTATTGGTGCCATTAACCGGTCATCAGCACCCTTAACCAAAACTTGCCGCCATAAGCGCCATAAATGACTGAATTTTGGTTAGCAGCGGTTTTTGCTTATCAGCACCCCGCTCAGAACAGAACCCCCACCAATGACCAGAGGCCTGTATCAAACTTGTATAAGCTACTGCTGTGTGAAGCCTGCAGTCTCTCCACTATTTTTAAACAAACTGCCACTGATGATTACATAGGGTAGCCTTTCACTACCATTTGTTTAATATCCTCCCACATACCTATTTCAATTATTATTTCATCACTACTTTGCTTTGCAAGCCATCCTACATAATTCCATAGGTAAGTTCAACACTATGTACCTTACTTTGTGATTCATCCTTTTGCATGATGAATCATTTACAACCTTCATCTTGACTTTGCTCTGAGTGGACCTGTCAACCCACATCACCAAAGATTTCAGTAACCCCAAAAGTTAAAAAAAGAACTTCAAAATACCTTTCTAATATGGCATGGGGCCTCAGATATCTATAAGTTCAAAATATTCTTTGAGGCTACGTTAATACTCATCTGGTAAGAACAACTTCCTCTGTAGAATGACATAACAGATCAAAGCATGCAGCAGAAACCAGCATTTACTTCCCTGGAATGAGCGAGGTGTAATTATTCTGGTTCCAGACAAGATTTCTAAGCATGACAAAGGATCCCTCTTAGTGAAGAAGACTGTGACTAAAACATGCCTGACAGGGCTCCCCAGGTTTTTTCTAGAAAAATCTCATCCAAAATACTGTGCTGGCTTTATGAAAAAAAATTCCAGGGACCCTTTTCATCAAGTTAGGTATAAAAATTCTGATCCACATCAGTCCACTGAAGTCAGATAGACACCTTGGTGGCGGATGTCTAAACAGCAACCATACTCACCTTGCATGACATAAATAAGACTAACCTCATGGTCCTACCACTAACCTTATAGTCATACCTTATGCTAATGTATCAGAGGTGAGATGAATATTATGTAGGTATTCCCTCTGCCACTATGTACTTTCAAGATCATTTCCTCATTCATTCTCAGGGACTAATTCTGTCTAATACAGCTTTATGAAGCCCTATGTATCAGCTGTTAAGCCTTTGTAAATTTGGCGAGTGAGTTCTGTTACAGCATTAATTACCTTATGAAAATAATGTTCATAGTTGAAAACTTCCAATAAATTAGGTCTAGCACTTAAGCAAGATAATAGTTATCTTGACTGGCACTTCTCACCAGATTCACACAATCACACCCTAGGGCACCCAAGCAATGCTACCTAGATTGTCATCCTCAATGAATGGTTATTGCCACTGTATATTAGACATATACTGTAGTATATAAGTTGAAATTAAGATTTTGATCTGGATCTAATGCATTTTTCCTCACTGAATAACTATTTGTTCATATGAGGAACAAACTTTCGGTTTTAATAATAGTATAAATCTTTAGCGCGCCAGCTGGAAACTGGTTAAAAACAATCAAAGATTGTATAGCAAGGAATCTGTGAGATCTGGCAACTCCTGTGTGTACAAGGTGAGAGCTGGTCAGAGACTGCGCACCACACTCCGTGACATGCTAGTCTTTTCTTTAACTGCCTTGGAGAGTAGATGCTTACACTTTTGTTCTCCTTCCAAGCCGGTTCATTTGTGCCCGTGTTTCCTATCTTTTTCAGTGTTTGTTGTGCGAGTGTTTCTGTTTTGTAAAGGATTCCTGTGAGTCTTCATGGCCTCATCAATGCATGTGCCCAAGCATTCAGGGATTCCTGTGCTCTAGGTTTCTGGCGTCTGCAATCACTGATCCTCATATTGTACGATTACTAATCCCTGCCCAGAAGTCGTTCCTGGCCTAAGTCGCAGTGAAGAGTGTTTTACAAAAAAAAGAAAACATCACACAGTTTCAACTTGTCCATCTCGGGAGGATTTTTCTTCTCCTCGACTAGATGACTCAACTTCTCCCTCTCTGGCTAACGCTCTCCCTGTGGCGAGTTCAAGTGTACCCCTGTCACCTTCCTTTTCTTCCATTGATTCGTCGATGGAAGTATCCTGAGTCCCACAGGATGATGTTAAGTTTAATGTGGCCCCCTCTCCCTTAGGTAATACTCTTCCCAAGAGGAAGGAGGCTATGCATTGTAATTTTTTAGTTTCAGGTTCGGAGTCATCCAAGATGGTGGCTGTTTGGGCGTCACTTGGTCTATGGGGTTCACCCTCCTTGGATGGCCTGTTGTTGCCTTTCTTGGAAGCGTGTGTCCCCCCCGCCCCTATAGCAGTCCTGCCTCCCCCAGGACCCCTCATCGAAGCTCTCTGGGCCGTACCTTATCGCTCCGCCAGTGAGGTCGTGCTGGAACTGGTCTGATACAGATGAGTAAGGTAGTCATACTGATAGTTGTTTTGCTTTGTGCTTTTGAAATAAACAAATCTCTTTTTCAGTAGCAAATGCTCCTCTCTCTCTTGCAAGGGGGGAGTGAGGAGTGTAGCAAACCCCTGTGGCTAATTTGGTTTATGAGAACAGTCAGAATTTTCTTTGGTTCCCTGACAGCAATGAATCTGCTCATATATCGTTGTATTTCACCCTGGATGTCTGAGTTTTTAGATATCAGATTATCTATCTTCTCACGGGCTTTAGACCCTTTTCTTTAGAACTTGTTCTTCTAGGAAGGGTGGTCAGGTGGGTTAACTCCCAGCTGGTTTAGGATTCTTGTACCTTCCTCCAAGTATAAGTCTATCCTACTGTTAAGACTGAAGGTTTGTTCCGCATATGAACAAATGACAAATGTTTAATCAATTTGTATTTTTCATAGCTAACAAACCTGAGGTCTTAACGTTTTACTGCTCACCTCTAGCTGTCCCTCTCTTTTTATAGTTCCTGGCGTATGTGCAGGAGTTGCCAGATCTCACAGATTACTTACTATAAAATATTATTGTTTTTAACCGATTTCCAGCTGGCACGCTAAAGATTTATCCTACTGTTAAGACCAAAGGTATGTTAGCTATGCAAAATATAAACTGATTAAAAATTTGTCATATTGGTTTTGCCAAAAAAATACAGTTTATTTGGAAACAAATTTCAATTATGAAAAGTTAGGCCAAAGTCTAGGCTAATGAATAAATTGTGAGAAAAGTAAAGAACTGCTGTTTTACCTTCATTAAAGAAAACATTGATGTTACATGCATTCAATTGTTTTCATTCCATAACATCTTGAAGGTTCTGATTTGCAAATTTTATGGTAGAATCAATATAACTAGAACTAAATTGGTTAATCTATGGTAGAATCAATATAACTAGAACTAAATTGGTTAATCTATTCACAGTTACTCCGGTCCCTTTTCACTTTGTGATATGTTTGTTTATGCATAATGAGAAATTTTTATTCATTCTGTGATAATGGCCTGGAATTAGTCTTAAGTTTTTGTATGCTTTTTGAGTATTAGAAAACAATTCTCCTAAATGAGCAAAATACTAATGAATAACAATGGCTTACAACACAGAAATACTTAATGGTTATTTGTGTGTATAAATTGTAAGGTATTTTACCTCAGTTAGCCTACAATAATGAAATCATGAAAGATTCATTCATTATCATCAACCATATTAGTACACCAAATCTACAATTTCCAACTGCCATTGAGGACCTGGTGAATACTACCCAAGGAAGTGCCAAACATCATACAATTTATACAATGCTGTAAGCAACTTTTGAAATATTCACTCAAAATGTTCACGGATACACTAACTTATATCTTACAAAATAGCAAAGTTGCAAATGTTTCCTTCTATTTTTACCTACCGGATTTGATTGCTAAAGTTTCTAAATCGTGAAATTTTCCGATGACGTGGGAGCTCTTCTGTAGTTCCTCTTGAGGGTTTCAGCATCAACTGTTCCTGCAAAGAAATGGATGGTAGAATAATCTTTAAAACATTATCTTCCATTTCTGGAGACCTTTTGTAATCAAACCACTGAGTAAAAGCATTTCTAACTTCCATTTTGCTGGCCCAAAGTATTTGTTTTTAATGAACACAGGTATTTCTTTATTATAATAAAAATTCAACTTAAGAACTAAATTATTCAATAAACTGAAAATGCTGAAGATTCTGACATATCTTTCAAGAACTCTTTTTTTTTTCTTTCTTTCTTTTCAAGACTTGACATTCACTGTAGGTTGACAATGATACAGATGTAAAATATATCTAATTTCTGGGCTCAACCTGTGCCGCTCCATGAAATGCTCCTTATAGCACCATTTCTAAGGTATAAAAACTGCTAAATATACCAGAGAAAAAAGTTGCATGGAATGCTAGGAATATACCTAGCTCACTCACCCTTATAGGGTGTCGGTATAGTAACTGGGACGTGTTAAAACCACTATCAGAGGTCCGTTACCAATTAGTTTTTCCTTTCTCAACATCCCCCGTTACTACGAGGTACCGTTCTACATCCGACTACTGCCTGCTACTACTACTACTACCCACGCGACTCCCATCATTCCTTTCTTTAGCACCGTGATACCTAGACGCGTTCTTGTGTTTGGAAGCTTTATTGTGCTTATTGTGAAGCTGTCTGACCTTCTTGAGACTCCTACTACCAAGTTGAGTATTGCAATTATCAATTTTGATAAGCTGAGGTGGCGACACACGGTAAAATATTATATATTATTAATTTTAGTCTCGGGAGTGTCGTATGATGCCTCTCCCCCGGCAGCCATATTGATGTCGCTACCTCCCAGAGCTTCATGTTTACTTGACGACTTCCAATTAGTTCCTCATACTAATTGTAGTCGGGTTTATTTAGCTCTAGACATCTTATACAATGATTATTTATGATTATTGATGTTTATTAACATTTGAGTATTAGTTAGGTTATTTTGGCGTTCATATAGTTAGGCTACCCGACAGGGCCGTATGCGGCTTCGGAAGGTAGCCTACACCAGTGAGTTCCCTTTTGATATACATATAATTATATCTAGGTTAAGCCGTTTCTATTGAAATATGTATGGGAGTAGCCTAATAACCTATATCCCTCTTCAGCTTTCTACGGAAGACTAAAATTTTTATTCAATTTGAAGCGATCTGATTAGGGAGTTGGAACACGATTAAACTTATAGGATGATATCCTTAAGTCATTGTATTACCTGACCAGGTCGGCATTATACCCGATTTTGGAGGGCTAATTATTGATGAGAGCGATTTAGTCTTCCTGACCAGGTCGGCATTATACCCGATTTTGGAGGGTTAGGCTATTCAACACCAACAGTTGAAACTAGGGATACAAATATAGAAAAAAACAAAAAACGGAACAAAGGTTTATTTACAAGCTTACTAGCATAGATAAATGCAGAATGGTTTCTCCTATTTACATAACAAAAGTAAAATCTTAAACGGCATGAACTGGGGAAACAGTGAAGTAATAAAAATACTTGCTGGCCAGTTTTGCAGCTGTCAAAAATCAATGCTCGAAGCGATGGCTTCATAAAGGAGAGCTGTAGAACTTTAGACGACTTCTTGACTCCGTACTGCAGAAAACAATGTTTATTCTTGATACTCGAAGGGCAGGAACTCCTCAAAACCACCTTGTAGGATGTTTCTTCTCTGAAGGCTTGCTCAACATCGGAAAATATCTGTCCTTCTCTCTCTAACTGGACGACTTGACCAGATTCCAATCAAACTCTCGTATGCCTTTATCTCTTATCCTTCGTCTGTTCCTTCTTCTCTTATCTCTCTCTGATGATCTCTCACTGATGATCTCTGCTGATCTCTTACTTCGTCAGTCGTATTTATATGGCGATCTGGGGGCGGAGCATAACAACGAACATCACAGATTCCAACAGGAACCTTTTTTGAGTTCCATATCACACCTGACGATTCTAGAACAATCATGAGAACAGGCGCCTCCAACACGTGCGTGAATGCCTCTTTGCTGCAGACCAACTTGAAGAAAATGCATTTTCATTTCCTTTAATATATAATTCCTTGCTATAGAGCGATTAGCATGACATGTTCCCCCAAAAGAAAAAAAAATAAATCAACTGATTTAATTTTATCCTAAAGGGAAACAAGAATCAAACAGCAGGGGAACAATTCTGCATAAAGCTTTAATCCAGTTAAACACGCACACTTCTCCACTCACACACTCGTGCCAAAACAGAAAACGGTCGTCAGGCTACTAATTCTGAAAAATCTCTAGAGGCTATCGGCTATAACATTATCCTTTCCCCTAATATGAACTATCTTCAGGTTATAGTCTTGTAATTCTAAACTCCAACGCAGGAGATGTTTATTCTTATTCATAAACCTCTCCAAATAAACCAACGGATTATGATCAGTATATACAGTTAAAACAGAACTACTACGTGCGTAAATCTCAAAGTTTTGCAAGGCTGTAACTAAACAAAACAATTCCTTTTCAATGGTGGAATAGTTCTGTTGCGCTTTATTCAGTTTCTTTGAATAATAGGCAACTGGGAGTTTCATCCTATTCACTTCTTGTAACAAAACCCCTCCTACGCCAATATCACTGGTATCAATCGCTAAACTAAATTCCTTACCAAAAGCAGATAATAATAGAATTGGCTCGTGAATCATTATAGCCTTTAACTTGTCAAAAGCTTCCACACATGCGACATCAAATACAAAACTGCATCCTTTCTTAAACAGATTAGTTATGGGAGCGCTTATTTCTGAGAAATTTGGTACGAATCTACGGGAATACGAAACCATTCCGAGAAATCTCATGGCCTGTTTTTTAGTTGTTGGGATTGGGAAATTTACAATAGCTTCTATGTTACGATCCTTAGGACAGATTTTACCAAGACCTACTTTATGTCCTAGATAAGTAATAGAGGCTTTCCCAAATTCGCATTTCCTTAAATTAAGAACGAGATTCGCTTTGGTAAGGGCTTCCAAGACTCTTGGTAAAGTTCTTACATGATCCTCCCAAGTCTCTGAAAATATCACAAGATCATCTAAGTACACGACACAGTTGTTGATACCATTTAAAACTATTCATTAACCTTTGGAAGGTACTGGCTGCCCTCTTCAAGCCAAAAGCCATAATTTTGGGCTTGAAACTACCAAATGGCGTTATAAAGGCGGATATTTTCCGGGCTCGTTCACTTAAAGGTACTTGCCAATAACCTTTAGCCAAATCAAGCTTTGAGATGAATTTGGAATTTCCGATTCTATCTAAGCAATCATCAATCCTGGGTAAGGGAAAATTACTTTGCTTAGTTACACTGTTTACCTTCCGGAAATCAATGCACAATCTATCTGATCCATCTTCCTTTTTCACCAGAACTATTGGAGAACTCCATTCACTCTTGCTAGGTACTATCAAATCATTATCTAGCATGTAACTAATTTCCTTCCTCACAGATTCTGCCTTTTCTGGGCTCAGACGATACGGACTTTGCCTTATGGGTTTCGCGTCCTGCAACTCAATATCATGTTCTAAAACATTGGTTAGGCCTAGTTTGTCACTAATAGTTTCAGGATAATTCACTAAAACATTATGCATTTCCCTCACCTTTTCCTTTTCTAAACCCTGGTTAAAAACTTTTAAATTCTTAAGCACCTCGGAGTTTTTCTAAAACTAATTTCTTTCTGAGACACCATTACTACAGGCACGGGGCACACTTACCCATGTCTATTAAATAATTTAGATTCCCCCTCTTTTCCAAAATTGAAAAAGGATCTTCGAACTTATAAGATAAAGAGGGACCTTCTTTCTGGACAAGTACTAAAACTTTATCTCACACAGAACCTTCTCTCCTCCGCTTGGAGATCATGTTTCCGTTTATCTCCCCTTGACTTCCACTCTCGTTCTCCCTCGCTAGTTGCCAAGCATCTCTTAAATTGTTTTTATAATTCTCTAGATTAGTTATGTAGTCCTCACTACCTTCTCTAAGCATTAAGTTACATTTTAGCATTTCCAAAGGACCTTTTGTTGTGTGACCGAAAACCAGCTCTAAAGGACTAAATCCTGTAGTGTCATTTGGTGCCAACCTTAAAGCTAACCGAACAAAAATTTGGGTTAGTGTCTCAATCCTCTCTCAAACTTGACTAGCTCATCCTTATTCAAAAGGTTAGTGCCTAATTCATCACCGTAACTAGTACTTGATACCACTACATCAACTACGTTACTCTCGACAGCAACAAAGGACAAAGAACACAAGGAAATCCACATAACATGACTTTTTTTTCCATGTCAATTTCTGCCCTGTTTGGCACACTCTCTCTCCTAATCAGTGAGACAGCAGCTCCTGTGTCTCAAAGCAAGACTACTTCTCTCGAATCTACTCATCCAAGAGAGGAAACTACACCTTCTGACAGAAATTCACCAAAAAATTTCCCAGTTTCTCTCATCACATCATTCATACTTGACGAAAAGTTAACTAGAGACACTGGTTTCTTAACATCCTTCCTCTCGACTGCACAATTTCTCGCTAAATGCCCTTTCCCATTACATCGGAAATAAGCTCATTCTGAGCCACTAAATGCAACTTTATTCTTACAAACCTTAGAAGTATGACCAGGTTTTCTGCATGTATAACAGGAATAGTCATTTTTACTTGCATTGCTATTACTAGAACTGAAACTTTTACTGCTTTGTACTATACCAGACGAAGGATCATTTCGTTTCTTACTGACACTTAAATTATGAGTCAAACTATATTCGTCTGCTAACCTAGTTGCTCCTGCAAAAGATACTTCTCGCCTATCTTCTATGTAAAGCTTAATCTCAGGGGATACGTTATCTTTGAAGTTTTCTAACAACACTAAGTTCTTCAAACCATCAAAATCCTCAACTTTAGCGGAAGTTAACCAATAAAAAAACAGCTTTTCTAACTTCTTACCGTATTCTACATACATAATATTCTCATCCTTTCTCAAACTTCTTAATTTCTTACGGTACGCCTCCGGTACTAACCTGTACGCGCTAAGAACAGTTTCTTTCACAATATCATAATCATCACATTCCTCCTTAGACATGCAACTATACACAGTAAGCGCCCTACCACTCAAAGCTGACTCTAAATATAGAGTCAACATTTCTTTAGGAGAACCTATTCTTTCCATTAACTTCTCAAAACACATGAAATATTTCATTACATCTTCCTCATCAAACTTTGGTACTAATTTCAATACTGCACTCATACCTAAACCATCAGCTCCACTTTCGTTCTCGCCAGTCTGACTGTTACGAGTACTTTGCCTTAACCAAGCAATTTCCAACTCATGCATACGTTCTTTCTCTTTCTTCCTGCTGCATTACCAACATTTCTCTCTCTTGCTCTTGCTGCAATTTCATTACTTCTCTCTTGCTGTATTTTCATTGTTTCTCTCTTTTGCTGCATCTTCATTGTTTTTCTCTCTTGCTGCATTTTCATTACTTCTCTCTCAGCCACTCTTTCATTTCTCTCATACTTTTCCCTTTCTTTCCTTTCAACATACTCATAGAGATCATTCCCCTCTAGACTTAGCTTACCCGACTCAATAAACTCTTTCACCATCTCACTCATTCTGGTTCTTTCTATATTCTCCCTGTTTCAAACTGTTACAGTGCCGAATATCCTGGCAAGGTCGCCACTAATGTCAACACCAACAGTTGAAACTGAGGATATGAATATACAAAGAAACACAAACGGAACAAAGGTTTATTTACAAGCTTACTAACAAAGATAAATGCAGAAAGGTTTCTCCTATTTACATGACAAAAGTAAAATCTTACACTGCGTGAACTGGGGAAACAGTGAAGTAATGAAAATACTTGCTGGCCAGTTTTGCAGCTGTCAAAAATCAATGCTCGAAGCGATGGCTTCACAAAGGAGAGCTGTAGAACTTTAGACATCCTGACTCCATACTGCAGAAAACAATGTTTATTCTTGATACTCGAAGGGCAGGAACTCCTCAAAACCACCTTGTAGGATGTTTCTTCTCTGAAGGCTTGCTCAACGTCGGAAAATCTCTGTCGTTCTCTCTCTAACTGGACGACTTGACCAGATTCCAATCAAACTCTCATATGCCTTTATCTCTTATCCTTCGTCTGTTCCTTCTTCTCTTATCTCTCTCTGATGATCTCTTACTTCGTCAGTCGTATTTATAAGGCGATCTGGGCGCGGAGCATAACAACGAACATCACAGATTCCGACAGGAACCTTTTAGAAGGATCTCGACAAAATGTTTCATCATAAATTGCGGCGTTCCTAATGACATGTTGGTGCCTGTTGAGTTCCATATCACACCTGATGATTCTAGAACAATCATGAGAACAGGCGCCTCCAACACGTGCGCGAATGCCTCTTTGCTGCAGACCTACGTGAAGAAAATGCATTTTCATTTCCTTTAATATATAATTCCTTGCTATAGAGTGATTACCATAACATGAGGTTCAGGTAGAGATAATCCCCCAGGGCCTCCTGGTACCATCATTTCTTCACCCTGTGGAGGTGAGACGCCCATGGACTCGACGCCTTTTTGCAGATTCCCATCCGTTCCATGTCGGCGAATGCGTGTTTGGTGCCCTGGAGCCTCTTAGGTGGCAGATGGTGGAACTTGGCATGCGTAGGAGGTCCTGTGGTGGAGATGTGGTGGTAGACTCCGAGTTTGGCTGGAGTTCCAGCCACCTGATGCAGTTCCGGTTTGAAGACCTCAGGAAACTCAAAGGAGGATGTCGTACTTGTGCAGTGCAAGGGAGCATACGGCAGGTATGCCCGGTCCAGCTGCGAGTGGTCGAGAAGGCAAATCCCTGTGTCCAGTTGATGTTTGCGGCCCATGTCCACCAGAAGTCCATGATGTCCCAGGAAGTCAGCCCCCAGCAGAGGAACCCTGATGTCCGGGATGATGAAGGGCCAGTCATAGGTGTGGTCATAGAATTTGTGGCCATGGCTGCTGTTGTGGGTGGCTGCCATCCTAATTTTTTGGAAAGGACCATGGTGATCTACAATTCTTTGCGTCCTTCCTGAACTGCTGGTGCTTCTCCTGCTTCTGCTGTTGTTGCTGCTGCAGGGGAGCCTTCTTCCAATAAACCGCGTTCACGTCCGTCTCGTCAGGTTCCTCAACCACTGTGCTGTTGGCTGAAGGTGTTGTTGCATATCTTGAGGCTCTGGTGGCCTCATAGAGCTTCTGGGCCCTGTCCACCACGACGTCCATTGGAAGTGTGTCCGCCTCGGTGATCTGCTCCCTCACGTCCAGTGGAAGGCATCATAGGAAAATCTCCCACGACAGGCTGATCTCCTTCCTCCATCTGTCTGTGTCGACTTCTGGCAGCAACAGGAGGCCTGTCAACTCGTCCCAGGTGTCCTTGGGTGATGCATCTCCCAGGGACTGGTTAATGAGGTGGAGGATTTGGGTGGCCCTCACCAGAACGGGAAGGGAGTACGTATGTCCCGACAAGTTTATTCCTCAAGTCCCCGTAGGATACCTGACCTATCTGACCGGCCTGTGTATCCAACTATGGGGTGATGCGACTGAAAACCTCCTCAGGAAGCGTCATCTTGATGTCAGCCTTGGCTCCCTCGTCTGTGATTCCTGCTACCCTGAAGTGGATGTCTG
The DNA here is from genome assembly GCF_015104395.2 of Macrobrachium nipponense. Taxonomy (NCBI): domain Eukaryota; kingdom Metazoa; phylum Arthropoda; class Malacostraca; order Decapoda; family Palaemonidae; genus Macrobrachium; species Macrobrachium nipponense. Next base: position 97,366,118 of record NC_061108.1, read on the forward strand.
CCCACAGGAACCATGATGCCGTATTCTGTTGTGAGAATGGTGGTAATTTTACTGTTTGGTCGATTGATACGCTCGTCAATGTTAGAATGTTGTGGAGGATCTGAATGTCGCCAGAAGAACTGCATACCACAGACTCAGTCCTCATAGCTATCTCACACACCAAAATGCAAAAGCACCTTATTTAGTCCATGAATGGTGTCGTGTTTGTCAGAAGTCAAGACTAGATGCTAAGACTAGATGCCATGTGGTTTCGTTAATGACTTCTGAATGCGGTCAACATGTGTCGTTAATGGCAGTAGCCAAACCGTTCGAAGATGCCAGAACACACCTGGAAAGGTGCGTTGTAATGAGTCTGTTAGTGGCGTTGGTGTCAACCGAGGAAAGGAGCTTTCAGAGACCTAGTCTTTGTGTTCCCATGTGATTCCATTAAGGTTCTCTGAAGGTAAGCAGCCGTAGTGAGTCTGTTAAAGACATGGCCAAAACCACTGTTTACTGTCCAATCCGGGAGGTCACCAGTTGTAAGGACACAGATTGACAGGAATCTGGGTACTAATCATTTATTGTCCTAGCGCGGGGTATACAATGACAGGTGCGGACGGACACGTAGTACTTGGGTCAGGTTGACAGATGTACAATTGCTGAGGCTGATAATTTGAGTTTGTTTACAGACATATAAATGATATGCACAGACATAGTCTGTGTACGCATGATATTTATATTGGCGGAAAGGTCAGAGAATTCTACATTGATTGATATACATAGGGATCTTAGCAAGTCATTGAATGAAAATAAAAACATTGAAAAGACAACTTTACAATACCATCAGTTGTAGGCTCTTTGTCATGGATATCTACTGTTCTAGCAGAGGCAGCAGGTGTGACTTGGTGCCCTGATGCATCTGCCCATTCTGTGCCAGTGATGGTGGGTAATTTTGATTTTCATGTTGAAAGAATTCATTTAAGTCACTCTCTATTGTGGCATGATATGAAAAGGTGTGAGAATAGATTACGGTCTTCCTTTACAGTTTGCAATGACCGTTTGCCCTTGGACTGTAGCAGATATTTTGCAACTGAACAATAAAAATTTTTTCTTGTGTACTGGCTCATAGAATTTGCTGGGTGTCTTGAATCTCTCAGTAAAGTTTGTTAATTGTATCTGTCCAAGGCTCTTCATAGATCTCAAGGATACACTATCTTTGCTGTCCATAATTTCATGACTGTCTTGCACAATCAGATCCACTGAATCTTCCTCAAAAGGGTTGCCCATTTCTTTTATTACTTTTGCTAGAATCACAACCATTTCAAGAAACCTTTTCTGCATTGTTTCACTTTCTTCATGGTGCTTACCTTCAGATTTTGGTTCAGCATCACTTCTAGTGTCAAACTCATCAATCAGGCAAGTGCCACTGTCCACCTTATAAGAGCATCTTTTTTATAGGCCTATGGCTCCCCATCTCCTTTCACACGAGCACTACTCTGCTTGTGCGCTTGGTCTATAGCCAGCTAGGAAAAAGGCCGAGTAGTTTTATGGACAAGTGAAATTTCTTTTTGTGAATTCAACAAATGTGTCGTTTTGGATAGCCTCCATATCTCTCAAATGAATTGAAAGCCACCTAGCATAATGTACATGGTCCAGGGCAAAGAAGAAAGGAATGAGTTCCTGCAGTACATCTTTGTACAAATTGAAATTAAACTCCCGGTATGACCTGATGAAAATGAACACTAGAAGTTCTAGCTGAAGCACTAGATTCCAAAAGTAGATTTGTGGAGACACTTACTCTCGTTTTATGATCCAGCTTTCACAAATTAGCTTACTTTCTTCTACTGCATCATTGTAGTCACATGCCATGGGTAGGGCTTCTCCCACTTTCCTCTTGTAGGCAAGCCAAATATCTCTTCAACTTTTTAAAGGCCTCCAATTCTGGGATACGGGCAAGTATCTCTTCTTTCAAATGTTTTCTGCACAAAGAATCATCAACATTTAGCTGTTCCAGTCTTTCTTTATACAAATCATAAACTTCTACCATCGTAAAATAGCAGCACCCATCTGTAGTCGACTGCTTGTCTTATGTGCATCTCAAGCTCAGCAAAAGCATGGGCACATGCCTGTTGTCTGTACTGTCTTGTCTGTACACGCCTGTCAGACAAGATAGGTGATGCATATGGTCCTGGGAAACAATATCTCCAGCACTAAGCTTGGCCAGAAATGTCTCATCTAGTAGGTTCATAGCACATCATTGCAGCTTTTCTTGTAAAGCCAATGTCATGGCCAAGTGTAAATCTTTGATTGGTGCTGGTTTGTCACAAATAAAGCAGATTCCTTCTTTCTCAGTTTTAGATTCTGCATTCATCTAGCATCTTCACCTACCTTCTGGCTACTACATGTAAATTATGATGATGGGCATCATCTTCTTTTGTCTTACACGATGACTTCCTATTCCTTTCTAGTTTTATGGTATTGAGCTTCAGCATGCATGATTCATGATATGAGGCAGTTATTTTCAAAGGTCTGCAGAATTCCATCACCTTCATCAAGCCATTGGGGGATGAAATGTTTTTAGCAAGGATAATACAGTCAGCCAGCACCAGATGTCTCCACTAGTCTTTCACGTGTGTTCGCTTGGCACAAGCAACAAAGCTTCCAGTTAGTTGTACTATCTCCCTTCAGGAAAAACATCGACAGCTAATATTGTTCTGCCATTGCTTTTGTTCTGTAGGCCAAAGGTTTATCCTTTTAAGACCTATAGAACATATATGCATGCATTTTCAAATGTAGGATACAACTAGGCCCACTCAGATATGTCATAATCCTACCCCTAGCATGATCATTCATCCAATGCTATTTAACTTCCGTGTGAACTGTACACCTACTGGAAGACTAAAGCCTCATCTTCCTTGGTTCGGCTCTCCCGTGCTGGCACGTCCTGTCAATTCAGGTGTGGTTGTTTAACTTTGAACTGGGACTAGCTCAATAACATTTGGGAAACTAATGACAAATTAGCTTGCATTGAACCCTATGCTGAGCCTCACAGCTATAGTGTCTACCAGTGTGGCCTGGTAGTGCACTGACACTACACTATTACACTGTTCCATTGAGTTTAACCATGAGGATGCAAATGAATGGTCCTAAGGTTATGCATGGAAACACCATGCTTTAGCAAACAGCCTCAGCTGGGAGTATGTTTGTGGCACAAAATGACAAGAATGAATGCTTGAACATGCTTAAAAATGTGGTTAACTAGTTTTCAGAGCATTAATAAGCAATGATAGGTATGTATTGTTTTTGCTTTAATCAAAACGATACTCATGAATGCTGGCCACATCAATTACAATTTCAAGTACAGTGCCACAATGTATGTTGTAAAAAAACTTGTGGCTTGATGGAAATATAAAACTATATGCTTTTCTTCCAGCAGCTGACTGACCAAATGCAAAGATAAAGTCATAAGTATGTATTAGGTGCTTTAAACTTTCAAGAAAATATAAATTAATACGAATCCCATCATTGCCTCTCCTAAACAGTAGTTACTTAGAATCTGTTACATTTACTTTCTAATTTAAGCCAATAAATCAATTTTCTGTATGGCCAATGATAAAAATGTGTCATTCAATGGTTTTTCAGACATTTCATATACTGTACTAAGGAACTTCTTGCTAAACGATAACCTGGTAGAGACAAATTCTCTCTTCCTTGGGAATAATTTTACACAAGAGTTTTGTCTTCCAAGTTGCTACATAACCAAAGACAGATGTGTGATTAATGTAATTTAGGATTTTTTGGAAACGCTGCTGCAGTTAGGTGTAAGTGGGATTGTATACACCTGGGCAGGAGCCAGTCAGTTGTTGCAGAGGTAGGGTGTTGCGCCCTGGGGCTCCTTGGTTGAGAGTTTGTGGTGAGGGACCTTTCCCTTTCCCTTTCCCTTTATTTTCCTCTTTGGTTGGTGAGTTGAATCTCGAAGGTCATCCATTACGCAGTCTGAGGGAACTTGCAAGGTGAGTTTAACTACAAGCTATCTAGGCCTATTCCAAGAAAGTATGGAGTCCAAAATTACAATGGACATGATTAAGCTGTTCACCCTTAGTGGCTAAGCTACAGAATATATCAGACTTAGCCAGTTTTATTCCATTGTATCTGGAGGATGATGTTCTAGCACTTTATTTGGAGATGAGTGATGAAGACCAAGAAAATGCCGCGAAAATTCACGAAAAACTGAAAGTAGCATTTACAGATGATGTATTCTCTGCTTTTGGAAAACTCGTTCAGATGAAGTGGACAAGAGAACCAGTTGATATGTATGCCAATGAGATTAGGAGGTTGGCCAGTTTAGCTAAGTTTGATAAGATTGGTTTAGAAAATGTGGTGAAACTAACTTTGGTCAATGGTTTCCTAGATAATATTAGTGTTGCTTTACAGCAAGTGCCAAATGTGATGATGATGGCATGAGTGAATTGCTCAATCGCGCTAGGATTTTGTCTTCTAAACAGAAAGGTGGTGTGGTAGCTATGACTGTTAGGAAGAGTGGAGAAGGAAGTGGTGGTGGGAAACCTGAGAATAGGGCTAGGCCTATCCAGTTTAAAGGTCAATGTTTCTGATATGGTGGCCCTGATATTATAAAAGACTGTAGAGACAGGTGAGATGTTTTAGATGTAATAAAATTGGTCATATTGCCAGTTGTTGTCAAGAACAGGTTGCAGAAAACGAGTAAAGGCCAGTTTACACTAGGCTTCAGCGGGCGCTACTCACCTCAGACTCATCGCAACTCCTCCCAAATTATTGTTAGCCCCACCCTCTTGAGTGCTCCCCAAGATGCATGAGGCACCACCCAACACATCAACCCGAGCTTTATGGCTGAAACCTGCAGGCGCCACTCAGACTCACTTTGGCGACGATTACTCACTAGTAACATGGAATGGAAATGAAAGGAAGTTCGTTTTCTCACAGATGGATGCTTATCAGCATTATCCATGTCTATGGAACGTAAAATTACAAGAATATAAAACAGAGATGTTCATGACGTCGCTATGAGAAAACTAATGGAAGAGATGCTTGTAATTAACGAAAAAATACTCCTGTAACTTCCTTTGTTCCTTTGCTGTCGAAGCCAATCGTTTGTCCATTTCCTTTTCTTAACACAATTATACATTTGATCATACATTTGTGCTACAACAACGGTAGCGCAGGCAAATTCTTCCTCGTGGCTCTCAGGAAGATACTGCTGCCGGTCGCAGCAATCACGTAGTGTAGAAGCAAGACACGCTATGCAGCATGAAGCATCGCCAAGGTGGCCGGGCATATGCTGGTAGAGGTGACTTATGGGGCGCCGCAAACGTCGTAGTGTAAATTGGCCTTAAGGGGTGACTGCTGTGCCTGAGGCGGCCTGTCCTTGTGATGATAGAAAGGCACACCTTGATACATTGCCTTTAATTGATGTTGGATTGGTAATGAGACTACAAAAGGACTTGTGTATACAGGCTGCTCTACATCAGTGGTACATTCCAGATATGTCATATTAAATGTAAAGTTGCAGATTGGGCGGAGATGGGTGTGAATGGTGAATGTGTAACCATGAGGGTTGTGGTGTCAGATCAGCTGGTTATGTTGTTGATGTGGTGTTAGGAGTTGACGTTATTGACCACTTGGGAGGTGTCACAATGACCCAAGGCAAGGTATGTTTTGGTGCCTTTGGTGTTGCTTCAGTTAGTCAAGAAATTGAGCATAGATTTAGTGGTGAGAGTGATGATGGTTGTCCAACAGTTGTTATTGAAGACCCAGACTTTTATGCAGTATTTGATGGACAAAAATGGACAGTCAGATGGTTTTGGAAAAACAATGAACCTGTGACATTGACAAATGAAAGAAGTTGTTATGATAAAAAGCTTGAGGGTTGGAAGAAGGAAGAATTTGAGAAGGAAGTGGAGAGGTGGATTGCCGAAGGGATTTTAGTTCCGTGGAAAGAAGTTAAAGAAGGTATCATTCCTCGAATGGCAGTGGAACAGCCAACAAAGAATAATGTGAGACCAGTGCTTGATTTTCGGGAACTTAAATGTGAATGTTAAGTGTCACACTGGTGATGATGTGACTGACGTATGCAGACACTACGGTAATGGGGACAGACGGGTGAGAATGTGTCTGTTGTGGATTTGAAGTCAGCCTACCTACAGTTGAGCTTTGGTGAAAAATTGTGGCCATGTCAACTGGTGAACTATAAGGGCCAGACATTTTGCCTTACAAGAGTGGGATTTGGGTTGAACTTGGCACCACAGATTATGTCTAACATACTGAAGACTGTATTGAGTAAGGATGAAAATATCAAGGAGAGCAACCAGTTCATATGTAAATGACATTCTTGTGAACGAATCAATAGCAGTGTGTATTTAAATAGACACTTAAATACATATGGGTTGATAACTAAGTCCCCTGAGTCACTCAATGGAGGAGTTGCTTTAGGATTGCAACTGCTAAGAGTTGGTGTTTCAGAGAGGTAATAAGGTGCCTGAAGTTACAGATATGCTTACAAGGAGGGAACCGTTTTCAGTTTGTGGTACATTAGTGGGCCATTATTCCATAGCTGGATGGTTAAGAGTTGCATGCAGCTACATTAAGAGAAGAGCCTCAGGAGCACGTTGGGAGGATCCTGTAGGTGAGCAGTCCATGTTGATGATTAAAGAGGTAATTGAGAGAGTAAAGTTAGACGATCCTGTGAGAGGAACATGGTGTATGCCAGGTTTTAAGTATGGTGTGGTGTGGTGTGATGCCAGCAAAGTTGCTATGGGTGTAGTTTTAGAGATAAATGGCAAGGTTGCTGAGGATGCTGCTTGGCTTAGGAAAAAAGGATGATATCAACTCCATCAATTTTGCCGAACTAGAGCATGGTTGAAATCTGTAATAAGTGCTGAGAAGTGTGTTCACACAAGGAGAGCTGCAGAGATGATAATCAAAGAGACGTTTGGGAACATTGAAGGAATTGGTTACAGAGTTTGGTTTGAATACCGCAGTTCAGATGGTGCCTACAGAGTAGAATAAAGCTGATATTCTGATGAGAGTCAAGAAGAGTTGGTTGGCAAGCAATGAAGTCAAGCATGTACATCTCTGTGCAGGTGCTGTAGTTGATCTAACAGAGTTGCATAATAAACATCATTTGGGAATTGACAGACCACTATATTTAGCCAAGAAGCTGGACCCTTAAGTTTCTAGAGAATGTGTTGTAATTGTTGTCAGTCCATTGATCCTGCTCCTGTGGTGCACAAAGGAGGTGAATTAAATGTTGAAAGAAACTGGCAGCACCTAGCTATTGATGTTACTCATTATTTATCAGTGGTTGACTGTGGTCCAGGTTGTTTCGCAAAATGGAGGAAGTTAGAGAAGATGCTCAAGAGATATCTGCTGAGTTGAATAGTATCTTTTTTGAAAGAGGGCCAGTGCTTAGGAGGTATGTTGTCTCGGAACATTATTAGGGCATTTTGGGCTGCTTATCGACCAGGAGGAAATGGAATAGTTGAAAGGCACCATAGGACCATCAAGGCTATTGCAGAAAGGGGAGGAATTAGTCCTAATGAAGCAGTATTCTGGTACAATAGCACACCAAGGTCCGGACAGGATGAATCGTCTGATCCACAGCATGTGGTGTACAGATATGAGTGGAGATACCCTTCAGTAGTCCCCAAAGGAGCAGATACCAGCAAAGACATGCCCCTTTCAATTAAGATGGGAGAGGAGGTGTAGGTGATGCCGCCGGACGTCTGTTGTACTACTCAGTGGCATAAAGGGATGGTTACTCATGTGAACTCCTTGAACAACATTTCCATGGATGGAATGCTGAGGCATGTGTTGGATGTGCGACCAGTTGTAGTTCCAGCTTCCCTATCTGATGGCTCAAGCAAAATCTCAAGTGATGATTCAATCTCAGAAGAATCAGTGAAACCACAAATGAGTGGTCAAAGAGAAACTGGAGAATCAGCGTCCACGGAGGAATAGAAGACCTCCTGTATGGATGGCTGATTATGTCTCTGATTAAGGTGGGTGTTTGTGTGTGCGTGTGTGTGTTTTGATCTTAAGATCACGTGGGTGGGTTGTGTGATTAAAGTAATTTAGGATTTTTTGGAAACACTGCCACAGTTATGTGTGAGTGGGATTGTCTACACCTGGGCAGTAGTCAGTCAGTTGTTGTGGAGGTAGGGTGTTGTGCCCCGGGGCTCTGTGGTTGAGGGTTTGTGGCGAAGGACCTTTCCCTCTTTCCGTTTATTTTCCTCTGGTTGGTGAGTTGGATCTTGAAGGTCATCCATTATGCAGTCTGAGAGAGCTTGCAAGGTGAGTTTAGCAGTCTGAGGGAGCTTGCAAGGTGAGTTTTAACTACATCAATTGAATGAAAAATTTCTAAAAACTTTTTTTTAGAAACAATGTTCTAATGCAAGTAAATAAAGTACCTAAATATATTTGTGCAACTGACCTCCTGTGTTTCCTCTCCTGATGCATCTATCGATCCTTGTCGAGGGAGGTGATATTTATTGGTTTGAATGGAGTTGCCTCTCAGAAGTGGTCGCCTTCGCCGTAAGCGCTGACCTGCCACAATGCCGCTACCATCACGGCTGGCTTCAGTATCTGTCTGTACTCCACCATTTTCTCCAGGACTAGAACTACTTCCCGCAGGGCTACATGTTAGGGAGTGTTTAACCAATTACTTTTTAATTAGTGTAATTTCCCAGGAATACGCAATTTACAATTTAAGAGATTTTATCTCCTGCAGAAAAGGACTTAGCCAAAATATCTCAATCATATGAATTGTCTTAAAAGGTAAAATTCAACGAGATATTACATGAAGAGTTTTGAGAAAGATCAACTAATGGATTCTGTAACCTATTAATATAAATTTTAAAATTTGTAAAATTACAGGCACAGAGATGATATTGCATTATAAGGAGTGCTTTAATCATTAATTGCAATCGACTTCTTGTAACTAATCACTATCAAATGGTATTTATAGCAAACACATTTAGAAATGAGTAAAGGCTGATGGTATGCAAGAACCAACACTGCTTACATAGACAAGCTATGTACTACTGAAATAGAAGCAGATAATAATGTTCTAAAGTACAGTACAAAAGTAAAAATCATATTGCGGAGGATCCATTTACTACTCAGGTGCTCAGATGAATATTTTGTTGATGTAATTTTAACTAACAATGGGTTTTGTGAAAGAGAGACAGCAGATCAAAGAATCTAGCCAAGTGCTATGTTATCAGGGTACTAAAAAAATTTAGTTGCATTGTACTAAGTGTCACAACTCATGGCTAAAATTATATGCATGCTCTAGAACACCGTTAACATTTTAAATCTTTGTAAATCATAACCAAAATTCTGTACATGACAAATATGATACACTTGTGGAATTGTAGGCAAGGCTATCACAGGAAAATATGCCGGTAACCTGAAAATGATTACACAACATGATAAAAACTGAGCTACCAATGAATTGTGTGTAAAATGACAAATTTTTAATCAGTTTGTATTTTTCATAGCTAACAAACCTGAGGTCTTAACAATAGGATAAATCTTCTTTTCAGAGTGTTGTGTATGTGTGTTCTTGTGTAATGGCTTCATCCGAGTCTCCACGACCTCACCAGCATATGTGCCTGGGTTCCCGTGCTCGAGATTTTTGGCGACTTCAGTTATGGATCCACATACAACTTGCAGCAGGTGCAGAGCTAATTTTTGTACTGTGACGAATCATTGCCCGGAATATCATGCCTGATCTAAAGCTCTGTGGAAGTTATTTTATAGGAAGAGGGAACATCGTACAGTTTCAATCCTCCTTCTTGGGAGGGGTTTTCATTGCCTCTTTGGGACGATTCTGCTGCTGCTCCTCCTTTTGATGCTAATTCTGGTATTCCTGTGTCTCCTTCCTTTTCTTCCACTGATTTGTCGATGGAAGTATCGGGGGTGCCACAGGCTGATTTTATGTGCTATGTAGCTGCTTCTCCTCAGGTTCCAGTGTTCATCCGGGTGTGAGGAGGCTTCCTCATCGCGTTCCTTTATTTCAGATTTGGAGTCTCCCAAAATGGCGGCGGTCTGGGTGCTGCTTGGGCTCTGGAGTTCACCCTCCTTGGAAGGTTTGTCTCATTTCATGGAGGCCCGTACCCCCCCCCCCCCCCCCCCCCCCCCCCCCCCCCTTCTCCTGTTCTCCCGCCTCCCCATGGTCTCATCTACACTGGGTCTCACAGGCAGCCATCTTGTGGATCAGCTCTGCCAGTAAGGTCTTCAGCTAGCTCTGGTCATAAGGAGGTCGTGATGTCACTTCCAACATCCACTTGTTCGCAGCCGCTTATCCTCCCGCTGCTATGACGTCATCCCTTCCAGCTATGATGTCATCCTCCTCACTCGCTGAGCCACCTGAGGGTTTGTTTCAGGCAATATTCAAGAGGCTGGACTCGGTTTTAGAAGAGAAGTTCTCTGCATTTGCTGCGAAGGAGACTGTGGATAAATGGAAGGTCTCTTCTCCTCCTCCTACCGCTAAGAGATCTAATAAGGAAGAAGTTGCTTCTTCCTCTTCTTCTTCGCCCCCTTGTCGTCATCGCATCAGACGTTGGAGGGTCAAGAACTTTGCGATTTCACCTTCTTCGAGCAGAGGGAGTGTTTCCCCTTCGGCCTCTCACATCCGCGTCTTTCCCACGCACATCCGTAGTTGTTCTACCAACAGGAACGCTTCGCCTATTTCCCTTATGATTGTCCTTCTCCATCTCAAGCTGACATTCATGGTTCTGGTAGTGGAGCCTGTGGAAAGGAGTCTTCCTCCTCACCGCTGCTTGGCTAGGTCTCCTCTGTGCATGCTGGTAATCCATCAATGTCTTCCCTTCGCAGCTGTGTCTCTCCACATGGACTTGTTCATGACAGTATGAGTGTGGAGCCTACACTTTCTGTACATGGACGTGCCTCTGGCTTGCACGTATGTGCTGATGTGATTGAAATTGCTCCTCCTTCATCTACCTCGGTTCCAGTTGGTCGTCGAAAGGATGATTAGACTCCGATCAAAAGGTCTAAGGTTGCAGAAGCGGAGGTGGTTCAGGCTATATGTAAGGAGTTTTCAATTGACAGTTGGAGGATCGAAATCTCTTAGTAGGTGTCCCTCTGAATTCTCTCCCTCCAGACTTCCTTCTGTTTTTTGGATGCCTCTCTCACAGGTTGGGGTGCTCATCTAGGGGACCTCATCGCGTCAGGCATTTGGAGTATGGGAGAGAAGCTACTGCACATCAGCGTTTTGGCGTTAGAAGGCAGCTTTTCTGGGTCTGAAGAAGTTTCGGGAGGATGTAGAGGGTCATTCAGTGGTTCTTATGTCAGACAACACCATGGTAGTTGCCTATGTGAACAAACAGGAGGGTCTGGTGTCACACCAGCTCCATTCATTGACAGTCTGAGTAACACCAGTGGGCAGTCAACAACTCGGTGGAACTCTCGGCAAGATACATCCCAGGCAAGAAGGATGTGGTCGCCAACAAGTTGAGCCATCGGAACCAGAGCCTGAGCATGGAGTGGTCTCTACATCAAGTCGTGGCGGACAGGCTTTATCAGGTTTGGGGGAGGCTTATGTTAGACCTCATTGCAACTCGCTACAACAGAAAACTAGAAGTTTATTGTTCAGTGATCCTGGACCCACTAGCCCTGGTGGAAGATGCCGTCCAACACCCTTGGGACAACCTAGAGGTGTATGCCTTCCCTCCATTTTGCCTGATCCGTCATGTGCTGAACAGGGTGATGAGGTCTGGAAACCTCAGGATGACATTAGTAGCTCCTCTGTGGCTGCAGGCAGAATGGTTTCCGAACCTTCTGTTTCTGCTGTCAGAGGTCCCAAAAGAGATTCCCCTGTGGTAGCAGCTGCTTTGCTAGCCTCACTTCGAAAGGTTTCTCAGGAAACAGCAAGACATATTTCCAACCATCTCGGGAAGTCCTCTTCTGCAGTCTACCAAGGGAAATGGGCAATCTACTGTGATTGGTGTTGTCAAAGGGGTTTTTCTCCACTCAAGACCTCTTCAGCACATAGCAGATTTTTTGGTCTTCCTTAGGGATTAGAAAGACCTTTCAGTTTCTGCTATTAGAGGCTACAGAACAGCTAACAATAGGATAATCCTCTAGCGGGTGCTGGAAACTATTTAAAAACAATCAACTACGGTAATGCAAGGAATCTGTGACATCTGAGTTGCATTGAGGCTGGTTACCAACCACGCTTAGAAACCCGTGACACAGTCTTTCTTCAACCACCTTGGAGTTTGGCTGCTTGTGTTTGTGCTCCTCCTTCCCAAACCCATTTCTTTGTTTAGCCCGTGATTTCTTTGTGGCTTTGAGTGTGTGCCTGCTGTGTGTTATGAATTCACCCAAGAAGTTTAGGACCCATGAATGCATGTGTCCGAGAGTCCAAGGTTTTTCGCTTCTTCTTTGACTGACACCCATTCCACTTGCAGTAGGTGTCGTTCCAATTCTTGTAATATCACTAACCCTTTCCCAGAATGTTGTTCCTGGTCTGTATCACAGTGGAAGAGTTTCTACAAGAAGAGGGAGTCTTGAACGATGGGTACTTGTCCTTCTTGGGAAGGTTTCACACCTCCCCAAGTGGAAAATGCTGCTTCCCCTTCTTCCAGAATTTTTCCTTCTGCTTCGTCTTGCATTGACACCCTGTCACCTTCCTTTTCTTCCACTGATTTGCCTTTGGAAGTATGTACAGGCAGTCCCCGGCTTACGACAGGTTCAGCTTATGACATTTCATGGTGATGGCGCTTTTCAATTATATTCATCAGAAATTATTCCCAAGTTTACGACGCATGTTCCTGGATTACGATCCTTATAACGCCAATCTGGTGGAAGAAATATGACTCCAAAAATGCAAAATAATCAATATTTGAATTTTTTAATAAAAAATGCAATAAAAATGCAGTTTACATAGTTTTTAATATACACCCAGAGCATTAAAAGTAAGGCTTTCTAAGGATTTTTGACGATTTTCTGGCTTACGATGACGGGGACTGCCTGTATCGGCAGTTGCGAAGGATGATTTAGTGTACTTTAACATTGGTCCCTCTCTCGCAGAAGGTAATCTCCCTCCTGGGGAGAGAAGAGGCTTCTCCATCTTGCTCTTTTGTTTCAGATATGGATTCACACAAGATGGCATCTGTGTTGGCATCCCTAGGCCTGTGGGGCACCCCCTCCTTAGAAGGCCTATTGTCACATTTCATGGCTGCTCACCTTCCCACTCTGGCTCCCTTGGTGGGTCGCCCTTCCTCCTGGTCTCCACTACTTCGGCTTGCATGTACTACCGCCTAGTGGGACACCATCAACAACTATGATGAATCCTGGTTGTTGTTGTTGTATGGTGCTTTTACGTTGCATGGAACCAGCGGTTATTCAGCAAAGGGACCAACGGCTTTACGTGACTTCCGAACCACGTCAAGAGTGAACTTCTATCACCAGAAATACACATTTCTCACTCCTCAATGGAATGGCCGAGAATCGAACCCGCAACCACTGAGGTGGAATGCTAATACCATACCAACCACGCTGCTGAGGCGCTTATGATGAATCCTGGGTCACCCTTTATCCTGCCATCAGTGAGACCATCGATTCGGACTGCCAGTCTAAGTGCTGTGATGTCACTCCCAGCAGCTGTGACATTACTCCCAGCTGCCTCTCCACCTGTGACATCAGCTGCGGTGATGTCACTCCAAGCCTCGTCCGTGACGTCATCGCTGTCGATTGTCAATCCTTCAGAGGCATTTTTTCAAGCGATGGTTGATAGGCTGGACTTCGTGTTCAGCAAGCGGTATGCTAGAGTATCAAGAAGCATCATAGGCAAAGGGCTCCCTCCCCTTCTCCTCCTCCTCCTTCCCCTCGTTCTCGAGTCAGACGCTGGAAGATTCAAGACTTTGTGGCTTCTTCTTCTGAGAGTGAAAGAGGTGTTTCTGCATCTTCCCAGTACAGACATGTCTCCCTCCATGTAATTGGACGTGTTCCAGTTTATGATGAACTTCCCCTCTGATCAGAGTTCTTAGGCTAGTTCTTCGTCTCCTCAACCTGTTTAAGTTTGTCGCAAGGATGAGAAGGCTCCGATTAAGAGGTTGAAGGTGCTTTGCTATCAAGTTGCAGATTAAGGACCTTCTGGGAGTTTTCCTCCTCCAGAGCCTGCAGCTTCCTCACCTGTTCATCCCCACGGACATGCTTGTGTCGGACTTGAGGCTGTTGTGGGTTGCAAATGTGAGATGGTTTTCGGCCGTGGATGTGTCTCTCACTGTAGTAGGGCTACTTTACCTCTGCATGATGGAAAGGACTGCCTTTCTCTTGTTTCCAAGAGGCCTAGGCTCTCTTTTTCTCATTCTCTGAGAAGTTCCTTACATGAGTCATTCACCTTACAGAGTCAGAGATCATTTTTCTTCTAAACATAGAGTGCAGTCTCCTTCTCCAGGACATTCTCCCGTGTCCGTCGACTTCTAAGGACCATATTTGTCCTTCACTGTGCAACTGTGTACATGCTCCATCGCATGGCCATGTGCTCCATTGCATGGCCATGTATGTGTTCCATCCCATGGCCATATGTGTTCCACCGCACGACCGTGTACATGCACCATTACATGACTGTGTACGTGCACTGTCGCACAACCGTGTATGTGGTTCGTTGCTCGACTGTGTATGTGAGTCCTCGCGCACGAGATCTTTTATTGCTCGAGGGAGGAATCCTTCTGGTGGAAAAGATGTTATCAATAACATCATGCTATGCAGTCCTTGGAGCTGAAGCAGAATAAAGTATCACAGTGATACTGATAACAATGGTGAGAGCAAAACTCCAAATTACATTTGAAATTTACAGAGAATACACACTTGTTGGTTATAAATTACCACTGACAGGAAATATACAGTTAAATAATTTGGGGTCATGAATCACACTACAAAGAGGCAAAAATTAGTAATTGTTGATTATAATTTTCATGACCATTCTAATAATAGTGTTCATACATTTAGTGAAATTTAGCAACAGTTCCCAAGTCACCAGCAGGCATATATATATAATTTAACCAGCAAACCAGGTATATTTTGTGATAAATATTACTGTCAAATCTTTAGAATTAGAGAGAATAATGAGATTTTAATGAAGAGAAATGTTTTCAAGATTCTTTGGATTGTAAATTGATGAGCAGTAGTCTCATTTATTTTTCTTAATTCTTGAAAAAAAAGTTTTAAACAGAGGCTGGTCAAGTTTTGGAGGAAACTAACTAAATCAGTACTATTTGTGTAAAAGCAAACATTTTTTATAGTACACCACAGACCGTAATACCAACTGAACAGAATCCTCAGCCTGGGTCTAGACTTCGGTGCTCTGTTGTCAGTAATCCCTTTTTAGCTGAAAGTCATGTTGGTCTCATTTTTCAGAGCAATTCTCCTTGAAATTACCCTCGTGCTTGTATTCTGAACCTGAATCTTAGCCTCCACAATTCATAGGGTGCTGAGTGAAGTGCCTTGTTCTTTATTCTTAGTTTCACATCTCATAAATATACTTTAGTTTCACATCTCATAAATATATGTACTAAGTTTACTACCACACACACACAAAAATACACATGCACACACACACAATTCACTGGTTTCGTACAATTTTGGATATGAGTAAGTTTTAACATGATAGCTTTCTCTTGAAGGGTATGTGTACTGGATAGTCCCAGCACAGATTCACATAATATCAACATAGACAACTAAAAACATATTTCTTGACCATGCAATAAACCCAACTGCTATAGTAACTGAAGTATAAAAACACTATTTTCTGAGAAAAAACTTTGAAAAACATTCATCTAAGCACCCATAAAAATGAAGCACATGTACAAAAAGTTGCAAATGAAGAAATAAAAAAAGAACAGCTAAGCACCTTCAAGACTGCCACACACACTTACAGAATATAACTTTGTCGTGATACTGAAGACTCATGTAGCGGCAGGAGGAAGAGTTCTGAGTGGCCCAGATAGAAATGCCGTCACAGCCAAGTAAAAAAATGAATTGTGCCATGCCATAAGTAAAAACAACTTGTGGTGAAAGAAAACTATGCACCAAGTTTAGAAAAAAAAAGCTTTCATTCAGAAGAGCTGAAATCAGAGCATTTCATCAGATGTACAATTAAAAAAATTTTGAGATGAACCTAGAAAACATTAAAAATCCATATCAACTGACCTTTTTTCTGGATTAATGAAAAGGATATTGCAGAAAATATTCAAGTTTTACAGTAAAAGTCATGCAAATATCTTCAATTCCTTTGATACAAATAATAAGTACTTAAACTGCCAATATCCCTGCAGTACTTATGCTTTTAAGTACAGTTCCGGTCAGTTCCACTGGGTCCAGTTTCCTCAGAAAGAAGGGTTTGTGGCAGGACTTGTGTGGTAGCCCTGTCGAGAAAGGTAAATCCAAATTTTCCCAATATCTTCTTACAAAACATCTAGACTAACATACCAATACCTTCTTATAAGATGTATTGACTGAGTTTATTTATCAAACTTAAAGTTTGTCAAAATATAAGAAAATCACTTAAAACTTCTCAAACCACAACCCTTAAAAGTCCAGGTCTGTAAAATCATGATTCGCACCACTCATTTATTGGATGGATAGTGTGTGCATGAGAGAGAGAGAGAGAGAGAGTGTAGGATGGTTGATTGTATATGATGTCTGGTTGATTGTATATGATGTCTGTTCCAAAGAGGGCAGCATGATTGGCGCTGATGTTGCCTGCACTTCACTTACAGTCACACCTCTGTACTGAAAGGGCCTGTAATAAAGCAACATGGTGCACCTAAGGGGTTAGATAAACCCCCATAACAGCTCACCATCGGCAGGCAGCTCAGAGATGGAGTACCAACACCAAGACAGCATTACAAGGTGGAGAGACGCTGGGATGAGATGATCCAGCAGAGGGAGCTACGAATGGTAGAGTCACAAGAGGAGACCTCACCACTTATTGGGACAAAGGAGCTTCTACCTCTGGTTGTAGGCTGCAGGGTAAGAGTGCAGGATCTGGTAACCAAAACTTGGGGACGATCTGGGTTGTGGTACTGGAGTCCAAGGACCTCCAACAGTATCTCATTAGGCTGGATGGAAGTGGGCGAGTGTCACTTAGAAACAGGAAGCACCTGAAAGTGTTAAAACAGCAGCACCCAATGTCCTCAGCCATTCCCCCTTGCCCAGAACCTGATCCAGTGTGTCCACAAAGGCACAGTGTAACCCTCGTGGATGGGCGAGTATTTCATGGGTGATACGGAGTGTTAACCCATGCTCATGCTTGTGTCACCTTGTACAACAATATTTTGTTATCGTTTGTATGGTGTTTTTACGTTGCATGGAACCAGCGGTTATTCAGCAACGGGACCAACGGCTTTACATGACTTCCGAACCACGTCGAGAGTGAACTTCTATCACCAGAAATACACATCTCTCACTCCTCAATGGAATGGCCGAGAATCGAACTCGCGACCACCGAGGTGGGACGCCACCACCATACCAACCATGCCACTGAGGCGCTGACATTTTGTTATCCCTCATGCTTGTTTTGTTTTTTGGTTTCAGTAAGCCAAATTGGCTAGAAATTCTATTGTGCAAACATATATATATTATGTATATACTACATATTGTTGCCATGCAGGTCTGTATGTTGTGATACCTACGCATTAACCATTACTTTTGCCCTATGGGGATTTTTCTTTTACAATTTTCTTTGTGTATATGTATTTATTATATTTTTGCTTATTTCTATTTAATGTTATGCCATAATCTCAGGGGGGAGGGGGATGTACTGACAGGACATGTAATAAAACACTGGAGTATTCCACAGGTTTCCTTCTGTCTCCAGCAATGTGTGTTGGTGGGGATGGTGTGATTGATCCAATAGATGTGCTAACGAGGCTATTGAATCGTTTGAGCAGAGGTGTATACCTTCTGATCGTCGTCCTGTAGGGATGACGCCTATTTTACAACTAGTACTACCGTTTTCTTCTCTTTTTTATGTATTTTGTCTTGGAGAAGTGTGAGTCTTGGAATTTCTTCATTTGTGCTTATCCTCTATGATTCGATATAGTATTCGTAACATCA
Organism: Macrobrachium nipponense; assembly: GCF_015104395.2. Lineage (NCBI taxonomy): Eukaryota > Metazoa > Arthropoda > Malacostraca > Decapoda > Palaemonidae > Macrobrachium > Macrobrachium nipponense. The sequence goes on from NC_061108.1 coordinate 97,384,220, forward strand.
AGTTACTTAGAGCAATGTTGCATTGACATGCAATGGCCGTCGTAACATAAGGTTTCGTTAATAATTGTGATTAAATGATGTATTTAAAGATAATTTGCAGTACATATTTTCTCTATGTACAGTTTCTGTTTCTCAGAGATGGGCAGTATCAAATACAAATGTATTTAAATACATTTGTATTTAAAAATGCAATTTTATGCAACTACGTATTTAGATATGTATTTAAATACTTTTCATCATGTGATTAGTATTTATAAATACTTAAATAGTTTTTTTAAATACAAGCAAGTTGGCTGGTAGTCTGACATTTGGCAAATTCCCCCTTTAAAATTTTTTATTTTTTTATTCTACAGCAAAGGAATGCCCTTGTAAATCTCCATATAAAGTATCTTATCAAAGCTTGTCTTATTTTACTTTTTAGGGTGGAATACGTTGATGAACTTCTAATTAATTCAAATCATATACGTAATATTTTCAAAATACTTTCCTGAAAATTTGCACAGAGCATGGAGAGACATTAATGAACACAATGAAGAAGAATTTTCTTTCTTATATCATATTTTTCACATGGGAAGAAAAGATAAGGTTTAGCTACCTTTATCGTTGCTTCAATATCTTTTGTACGAGAACTTGATGAGATTAAAATGACAAATTTTCTAAGATAATTTGTATTTTTCATAGCTACAAACCTTAGGTCTTGACAATTGGATAGGATCATTTCTAGCGCCTAGCTGGATCCGGTTAAATTGCAGATGAAAACAAGGAATCTTGCAAGATCTGGCAACACGTGCATATCGGGTGAAGAGTGGTCAAGGACCACGCATCCACGCCACAGCTTCAGTCTTTTCTTAAACCACCTGGACGAGAGTTATGGTTGACCTTTCTTGGTCTTTACTCGGTTCATTTACCGTTTTCGCTTGTGTGCGTGTGTGTGTGTGTGTGCTGTTATTATGGCTTCTTCTGCTCTTTCTCGGCCTCGTCAACGTGTGTGCCCGGAATTCCAGGTTTTCAGTGGTCTCGTTTTTTGGCTTCGTCTGCTTGGGACCCACACGTCACTTGCAGTAGGTGCTGTTCTGACGTTGTACAATAACGAATCCCTGTAGGGAATACTGAGCGTGGTCTAGAGAGCAGTGGAAGTTATTTTATAGTAAGAGTGAGCATCGTAGTTTCTACTCTTCCTTTGTGGGAGGCTTTTTCTTCTCCTCTTCTCGATGCTTCGTCTCCTGCTGCTGTCCACCCCTCACACCCCCTAGTGTTGTGCCTTTGTCCCCTTCATTTTCTTCCATCGATTCGTCGTTGGAAGTAGCAGGAGGCCCTCGGGCTGAGATATGTAATGTCGCCCCCTCTTCCTCGGGAGTTAATTTGATTCCCGAGAGGGAGGACCATCTGATTCATCATATTGATGAATATTTTGACTTTTGAAAGGTCACTGGAAAGCAACGCAATCCAGACACCTACAGTGGTGGTCATGGCTTATTTTAATGACTGTGGACATGGTCTTGACAGTCTTAACAAACATCCACTATTTAAGAAAATATTTCTTATATATAATACTACACTGCCATCATCAGTGCCAGTTGAACTATTATTGTCCTTGGTGGGACTTATTCATTCTCCCAGGAGGACGATTGTCAGATAAAATGTTTGAACAATTGGTGCTTATAAGGGCCAATAAGAATATAGGTCATATTGAGTTTCTGTTCAGTCATTGATATTAATAACTGAATTGAAATTGAATCAATAAATCACATTACCCTTATTCTTGTACATTATTATTTATCCCTCCAAGGATACCTGGACCCAGTGGAAGTTGCACAATGGTCTTTGCGAGATTTTTTTTATATATATAATCAATAATGATAAGTTATGTAGGACATTTATGTGATTTCCTGTGTTCAAGTCAAGGTTTGGTATCCATTGGGGCTTTGGTACCCAGTAAATGAAATAATTCCATAGACTAACAGAATTCCCATAAAAGGAAGATATCAAAAGTATTTGAAAAGTATTTAAATTGTATTTAGAGACAATTATAAGTAAAGGACTATTTAAATATACATTACATTTACTTGTAATGTATTTGGCAATTAAATAAATTTTGACCAAGTAATGAATGTATTATTTAGACATTTCAAAGTATGTGTGCCCTTATCTGATTCTACAATGCTATTAAAAGTATGGCAAGTCATCATAAAAGCATCCTTGGAAGCAGTTGTGTCTGTTACTTTAAATAAAAAATGTTCTTAATTCCACTTATCTGTCAGTATGTGAGCACATTCATGTTTGGTGGCAGTCCCATCATTACACAAAAGCGCATTTTTTTTTAGATTACTTTTTTTAGATTTAATACATAAACTTAGTCGAGAAATCTTATTAGAAGTTATTGGGAAAATTTGGATCGTCTTCAATTGCCTTACAGATAAATCTTCGAAAGTTTAGGTATGTAGTCCACATAATTAAGTGGAAATATACTTTCTCTTAATTTATTAATCGAGGTAAATTTTAATTGTTCGTCTTTTATTTTCACGACCGCTCCAGGTTCAAGGAATTAACTTGCTGATCTTATATCGTTAATATATACGGTTCTTTATTCAAGAAAGACGACCACGGCCCAAATTTACCTTTTTCATCAGGGCTACCATCACACATCCTGCCGCAAACCCTTTTTGCTCGGGAAACTGGACCTGTTGGAACTGTCCAGAACGGTACATATAACTATTGTCGTTAGCTTTCTAATTCCAGCCCTTGTTATATTTATGCTCTTCCTTATTTTTCATGCATATTTACAGGAGGCTTCAATTGCCCTTGTCCAATACTGCAATCGAATATGAAATATACTGGGATACCTTATGAATCCACCACTAAAAAGGAAAATGTTAGAATTCACCCATGACAACTAATCAGGATAACACAATTTACACATTTCATTGAAACAATGAACATATACTATACATGTATAAATATTATGAATTAAGTTTTTAAAATCTTCATACATAATAACCTGTCCAATGTAAAAGAGAAAATTACATTTTGGCAGACATCTACCTGCAGTTACTTTCATTAACAAAAGTACAGCCTGTCTCTAAATGCTGTTGTTTAATGTACTAAGTCTTTTAGCATCAGAAAAAATTTGAGGATATGTAACTCCTCCTTAACAATTTGCATTTAATTTGATGGGAATACCTATAATGTAAAGAATCCTATCATAAGTTGTAATATCAAACAATTTATGGAATGATTAACAACAAATAGATGAGTATGATTCATCACTCAATGACACTGTGATGGGTCTATTTTGTGCAATCTTACACAATTGACAACACCCATTAACTACCTTACATTATACATGGTTATAAAAAAACTGATCTGTTCATTAACGTTTCTGTAACATGGGCCAAAACGCTAGCTCATTCACTAATATATTTCTTGTATTAAATACCAAAAGAGTAACTACAAGTGTTTGATTTTCATACTGTCTAACATAAATATCAAATTTCAGTCAACAGTTTACCTGTACACATAATATGTAAACCTATGTTATGTTAAAATGTTTCCTCATTATCTTGTCAAAAACGGTGGAAGATGAGTGAAGAAGTAGCATGGAGAAGTGATGTCCAAAGGTCTTAAAAACTGACTGACATCTCAAATATTGAAGAAGTTTCGGCAAATGATGAGAAAGGACATGGAAAATTTGATAAGGAAAGCAGTAGGTATGTAAGTATATTAAAGACATGAAAATGCCCAGGAAAGGATGGAGAATGGACAGATGCAGACCTAAACCTGATGGGAGCTCTTGCAAACAGACCACAAGACAGAAGAGAGTGGAGAAAACTCATTTCAATTCTAATCTATAGAGGGAAGCCTGACCCAAAAATAATTATCATTAAGATGATTATGTTTATCACAAACACAGAACAGTTTCTATGTGTCACTTATTGACGCATGAAATTGTTATCTAAATTACAAATATAACCACCATTAACAGATGGGTAAGGAAACATGATAAATAAAAAAAAAACCTTGTCACTAAAGGTAATATGATGAGTAGAAATTTTTCTCTAATTTTAAATTAATAAAGTATGTAAAAGATATAAAATGAGGTAAAAAATATAATTTATCATTTAAAGAGACAATAGGCTTGCCTTTATTGGAAAAGTTACAGGAACATGGGAAAATAGCATCAGGGAGAGAATTTCAAAACCAAATATTGACAGAGAAGCAGTAGTCTGTTTGAGTATGTGATAAAGAAACTGGCATGAAATATTACCAAAATTATAGCGATCTCCTTCACCCCTCTCTTTATATTTTACTAGGGTCCGAGTACAAAGTTTGCTGGAAAAATTTTATCTTATCATTAAGAGGAGTAATCTTGCACCCCAAAATACTAAAACACTTAACATAAACTTTTCAGTATATTCATTCTCAGAAGCATTCAAATTACTGTACGTAAATATAAGTTTATAAATGTGAATATGTATTAATATATTGTGACATCTTTTTAATTTAAAATTTAGCTACAGTATTACTGCTGTATTACTTTTCCAGTACATGAAGCTAATTTAAAATAAAATTCCCAATGAAAAACGTATTGAATGCAAAGACCAGTTCATGACATTTTATGTTATATAACAATAACTTAAGAACCAGATTTCATTACCAGAAAACCATACATTATCAAGAAAACATGGAAGAAATATTGATTTTTTCCTTATGTACAGTGGATTCATATGGAATTACCTTAACTTTTGAAATTCATGCATTTTTAAGTAATGACATGGTAAAGTATTTGTATTACGTTATCATGAAATAACCATTGCATGTTAAGTATTCATCTACTAGTTAAATACCAAGATTACAGTCTACGCTACAGTGTACACCCAAACAGTACTTTATTTCAAACCACATTCTTAACGTTATATTGGCATGCGTATGTGGTATTATAAATAAGCTTAGTAAAATGTGATGATACCTCATGCATCTTTTACCTTTGAGAAGTAATGCTGTCATTGGAAGATGACAACAGATCAACGCTGGTTTGTGCTCTAACTCTTCTCTTTGGTGAATGACGACGAGGCGACCTCTCCCAGTTTGGGGGTTCCAAACGGCTTTTGGCTCCATCACTTAATGCACCTGTCCCACTGCCAGTATCTGCTGAACCTACATCATTGAATCCTAACAGTGATTTTAGGCCCTTTCCAGGGGACCGTTTTAATTTTTTTTTGCCAAGGCGCTTCAAAGGGGAAACAGATACATGGGAGTCTGAATGTAAAACTTCTGATGATGGACAATCATACAACCCATCAGAGTCGGTATAAGGTAATTCTGGTTTTCCACTTACACCAAAAAAGGCAGGATATATCCTTGCTACACTGAGTCGTGAATCACTGATTGGCGACTCACTACGAGAGCTAACTGGGCTGAGACGGGAAGGTTTTTCCGACAAACAATCCTCCAGGGAGGATTCACTTGGAAGAGATGAATGCACCACAATGGCAGGGGGTGACCGTACTAAACGTGGGGATTCTTTGGGAAAAGAATGACTTGAAGAAAGAAGTAATCTTTGTCGTTGTGCTTCAGCTTCCTCTTCGCTGCTAAGTTTATTTGTTTTCTCAACTTGTAAAACACCATCACTACATTCATCATTCGTATCTAACTCCAGAGCAGAGTCTGCTTCTGGTTGTGAAGTTCCAGGATCATCTGTTGTTTCAGAATCAGTTCGTAAAATAGGAGGAGTTACCATAGCTGTAGTTACAATTTCTGTAGAAGGTGGCTTGAACATTGGCCGGCGTTTATTCCTTGGAGGAGCAATGATTGGCGGTGCCGGGTTGGGAAAATTCATGTGACGAGCAGGAATTGATGAGACAGATGGTGTCAGGGGCTCATCTAAACATAAAGGGTTATCTGACGAGCACCGGGAAGGGCCAGGAGAATAGGCTGAACTATATCCAGATGAACTAAGATTAGATTCAGATGCTCGCAGTTCAACGCCCAAAAAAGGACTGAGGTAGCTAGAAGCTGGTCCACCTTGACGACAGCCAGTTGTAGGAGAGTCTGTGTCGGATTCTACTTCACTAAGCATACTGGTAACAGTTATAGAAGGTGCTTGCTGTAGGTCTAATGAACTTGCTTTTTCTCTTTTTAAAGGGGGATTTCGTCTTGGAGGTATTGGTGGTTTTTTAGAATCAGGCTCTTCTATTGTTATAGTAGGCACAGGTGGATAAGTTTTTCTTAAAACTGGTGGTGAAGCTAAAGTAACGTTAAGTGTTGGTATAACTAAAGGTGGTGGGTGAGCTGGAGGTGTGGGTGGTTCATCATCAGCCGGTGATATGGTAATAAGAGGTGCTTGCAATATACTACCAACGTCTACACTCTGTGAACGGGTTCGTGGTGCTGAATCCCATCGCACATCCTCCTCTGCATCTTCTACTTTGATAACTGGTACCTGTAAGCAGATCCCACCACTACATGCACCTTCACTTGATGATCCTTCACCTTTATCTGGACTGAACTTTAAAATATTAGCATTTGGAATGTGCAAGGGTGGTGGTTTTGTTTTCACCTTTGGTGATGCAGCTGGTGATGCTGTAGGTGAAGTCACAGGAGATGGAGTTCTAGAAGACAATGATGATGAAGGTGTGATGGTCACACCTGTTGGAGATAATGTTTCTGACCTGCTGCTGGTATCATGGATTGCATTAAGGCTCTTCAAAGATGTAAAGAATATACGGTGATCTGGACCAGAACTATCTGAGCTACTGCGCTCTACAGACATTGACAATGAGAATTCAGATTCAGTGTCTTCACTTTCCTTATTATCATTTGATTCTGAACTTGTGCGTGGTTTGGGACGTTGTCGACAAGGAGTAGGTAGTGGTGAGGGAACAGGGGTAGGGACAGGTGTCGGTAATTCTGTAATAGGTGACAAACACCGATACTGATCATTGGTTGGTACTTCCAGTGTAATAACGGGCCCACCATGCTGCACTGAACCACCACCACTGGATTGAACCTGCAAAAATATCATGATAATTGTTCACAATAGGTGATATTAAATACTGGTTCACTAAATAATTAACTAATATTTTAATTTTCAAGTATTTTAATGTGAATAATTACAAGGCCTAAATACATGCCTTCTCGTTATAAAATTTTCATGATTACACTTTACTTAAAATAAAAAAAACGATAAAATAAATAATTACCTGCACTTGTAGAGCACCAGGTAATTTGCATATTTACACTTTAATTAGAACAAAAGTGATAGAATAAATAAGTACCTGCACTTGTAGAGCACCAGGTACTGTAAGTGTATCTTGCTTAACTGGAGGTGGTGCTTTCTGAGGTGTTGTTGGAGTAGTAGATGGTGACTGGTGAGCTGAAGAGTCTTCCAATTCTGATCCATGAGGACTTGATGGGTTAGAGGCACTTGCACGACCAGAGCCCCCTAATTAGACAAAAGTTTGACATAAAGGCAAAAAAAGATTAGTTAACGCTCTCCTTCTGCCATCATAATAATCATCAGCAGACAATGGTTATTCTATCAAGGCATTAGGTTGCAATGCTATACTAGGTTTAACCAAACATAGTACTGGCACTGGAGGTAGAATTGAAATTCAAATAATGACACCTGGCATTTGAGATATTCCTGAACTACTTACCAAAGTTCCTGAACATTGCAAGAAGTGAGTCTGCTGATGAAATTTTGACCATTTTGTTTCTACTCTGAGGGGATGAAGTCTTGGAAGATGGTGATGATGATGATTTTATTGTCAGTAGTCTCTTAGGTGGATCAGGGGTCATTTCAGAAGATGACACATCAGGTGTTTCAGCTATGTCTTCACTTCCAGAACCACTGTACCTGTAGGAAACATCGAGTAATAGTTCTACCAACTTCAAAAGACGTCAATGGAACTTTACTTAAAAATTTCCTAGTGGATCTCAATAACATAATTTTAACCATTTTACCCATTCAAGCCAATTATTACTTTATAAAAGTTTAACATGATGATTGAGAATCATTTCTAAAATCTCATTATCATTTGCCAAAAAGGATTTCATTGTTATTAAATGGTTAAAATTGGAGAAAGATAGATCTGCCAGGGTTTGAGACTAAAGGGATCAGATGAAGAGGTACTATATACGTACGTACATACTCCCATATAGGGTTCTATTTAGAATAGAATAATACAACAAACATTTTAAAAACTGCATTAACACCTTTCATCCTTTAATCCATTGGAATTAAGGGACAGGTGTCAAATATTGATGAAAAAATGTTGAAATAAGTTGATCTTTAGTGAATTTCACATCAAATAAAAAACATTAACTCTCTAATGAACTCATTTTTTTCACAAGATATTGTTGACACTCTCTAGCTATTAATTAAATGAGACTTTGTTTAGCTCTTTACCTCTTAACAGTTTTAAATCACTAGCCATTTTTACGGATGCATACAAAAACACTTTTTTTTTATTGCAGATTTTGCCTTCAGCAGGTAGGAGCAGAATCTAGGTGGAGGTAGTGTCTTTAAATAAAATTTTCAGTTAGTTATAGGCAGTTTTGTAATCTAAGTCATATTTGAGCAACAGCCCCTTAACAAGAAAGTAGTTTTTCCATTATATAGAATTTCTGCGTCCAGTAATATGGAGGAGTCATCGAGTTCCATTTGACAACATCTGAGAGAGAGAGAGAGAGAGAGAGAGAGAGAGAGAGAGAGAGAGAGAGAGAGAGAGAGAGAGAGAATGTAATTGCTGTATGGATAGTTAACGATTGAATTGGCTGTTGGTGAGTTCTGGGTTGTCTGCTGGTGGTTTTGGAGTTTAGAGTTCTGTGTTTTTAGTCAGTTTTCAGTCAGTCTTGGGTTAGAGCCTGTGACAGTCAGTAGTGTCAGGAGCAGTTGGTTGAAGGCATTGATATTCAGCTGAGTTGTGTGTTTTTGTTTGTTATTTGGTTGTTGTTAAGTTAGTGTTGTTTGCTTAGAGTTATTGTGCCTGTGCTGTTGTGATTTTTTGTGTTGTTTGTGCAGTGGTCTTTTTTTGTGTTGTTGAGTTTTTGTTGTTATGTGTGAGGTTGTGGTTCTTGGGGTTATGTTGTTGAGTTGTGGTCATTGGTTGTTGTGTTGGTTGTTGTTGTTGTTGTTGTAGCTGTGGGGTTGTGGTTCTTGGTTTTTGTCTTGTGGTTGTTAGTGTTCCAGTGACCTCGACCAGCAGACAGCACAGCATAGCCTGGAGTATCTGCAGTTGGGTGAGTACATGTGTTTGTGTGTTTTTTTTGTTTGTTCTGTGTGTAGGTAGGTCAATTGTCCTGCATATTCCGTAGTGTAAAGAGGAAAGTGTGACTGAGGGTGAGTTGGGCAGCTGGATTGGTTAAGTTTATGTGGGGGGATTTTGCCAGCTTGTTTTTTAGCTCGCAATCCCACCACAATATTTTTTGGAGCCTGAACGGGGACTGTTGTTGCGGCAGCTGCAGGGCAATTGGGGTAGTGAGTTGTGTGATTGGTGGAGAAAGTGAGGATGGAAGGTTTGAAGGAGATAGAGAGGCTGAAGGAGGAGCTGAGGTTGGCGAGGGAAGCTAAGGAAAGATTGGAAGTAAAGAATGAGAGGTTGAGGGTAGAGTGTGAGGAGCTGAAGAGTGAGTTAGAAGAAATGAGAGCAATGCTAATGAGTGCGAAAGTGGAAATGAAAGAAGAGGTGGAAGGAGCGGAAGAGAGAATGATTGAGAAAATGGACGAAAAATTCGGGGTAATGTTGAATGCAGTGCAAGAGATGATGCAGGGAATGATGAAGGGATTCATGGGAGAGGGACTGTAGGAGGTAGGCCTACTGGGTCATGTGATGGGGCAGGAGTGGTAAAGAAAGTGAAAGAGTGAGTGGATGAGAGTACAAGTGACGAAGGTGATTTGGTTGTGATAGGTAAGGGGAAGACAGTATAAGGATAAACTTGAGGATAAGAAAAAGAAGGGGGCTGAGGAATAGAAGACTAAGGGAAAGAAGGTTACTAAGGGTAATAGACAGGATGAGACTAGGACTGAATACATTGGGGAAAGGGCTGAGAGTGATTTAGATAGTGGTGAGTGGAAAAAGGTGGGCAGAAAGAAGAAGGGCAAGAAGAGCGTAGTCAAGAGTATGGATGTGAGTATGGAAGTTGACTCTCTGTATTCGGAAGAGGGAAAGAGGAGTCAGAATGGAAGTAGCGAAAGTGAGAGTGAGCAGGAAGTATGAAGAGCTGTGTATATGAGAGAGGTACCCCGATGTGCACAATACGAGAAATATGATAGTAGGGACATAGGGGACTTTTTTAAGGAATATAAAAGGTATTATGAGGCTAACTATGGGGATAACAAGAGAGTCTGGGCAAGAGAGTTAGATAGCTTTTTGTCAGGATTTTTGTTGAGTATGTATGGGGTAATGATGAGTGTAGGGAATGTGCCGTATGAGAGTGTGAAAGCCAAGATTGTAGAACAGGCAAAGAGGATAAAGAGTAGCATTAGATATAAGAGAAAGCAAGATTTTGAAGAGGCAAGAATGAATGTTGGTGAGTAATTGTCGATGTATGTGTGCAGGTATGAAACATTAGCCAGGAAAAAGTTTGGGGACGAAGGGATAAACGAGTGTAAGGAGTTAGAGCGAAAGCTGTTGGCAACTGTACTAGAGAGTGTATATGAGTTTATGAATCTGAAATGTAAGGAGAAAATGCAATGGATGAATGAAAGGTTGACGTGGAACGACATTTTGGAAATAGTAAAAGATTACAAGTTAGATAGGTGTATGAAAGAGAGTAGGAGTGTTAATGTTAGGACTGAAGTAGCTGAGGTTGTACCAGAGTTTAAAAGCTATAGGGAGGCAGTTTTGGAAGGACCGAGGCGATTGGCAGAGCGAGTGGTAGATAGGAGCATTAGGGCAGGTAACGTGAGTGTAGTTAGCCCTAAAAGAGTTAGGAGTGCGAGTGTTGGAAGAGTAGGGTCAGTTAGTTGTGAGTGAGAGCAGCAGTGTTATAGATGTGGTAAGCCAGGACACAGGAAGAATTAATGTCAGTGGGCATTAGGAGCGTGCTTCGGGTGTGGGCAAATGGGCATTTAGTGAGTGAGTGTAAGAAAGATAGGGATATTAAATGTTATAGGTGTGGACAGGCAGGGCACATAGCTAGTGGATGTCAGGGTTCCTGTATGAACGTGGTTTGCGGCAACTGTGGGAAGAACGGGCATTATGCTAGGATGTGTAAAGAACAGCGTGCAAAGTGTGCTGACTGTGGGATGGAAGGTCATGTGGCAATTGTGTGTAGGGGTAAAAGGATGAGTCAGGCTGGGAATTCGTAAAACTAAGTGAAAAGGGGATTCAGTTGGGTGGGTCCTCTAGTCTGCGGCAGTATGTTCGAGAGAATGCGATGAGTGAGTGGTTGAAGGTGAATAAATGGGAGCCGAGTGTCGATGAGCAAATGGGTCTGGAAGATCGGCAGTTGGTGTTGGTTGAGTATGGAAGAAAACGGAAGAAGGTAAGCAAAGGGAATGAAAGGGAGAAATGTGAGCTGCATGATAGAGGAGTTAGTGTTGGGTAAAAATGGTGGATAAGGCATGTAATACAGATGACTTTGAGGGGAGGAATAGTACATATAGCGGGTGTGGGTTTGAATTGTCAGGGTTTAGTGAGGTTTCACCAGGAAGGGAATCAGGTGGTAAGGATGTAGTTGACAGTATGAATGAGTCCCTGTGGGAGTTTGGCAGGAGTGTAAATGAGGTAAGTGATTTGGTGGCAGAGCTACGAGATATTCGGACAAGAGTTAGAAGGGGTAGATGAGATAGTGGGTGGGATTTGGGAGGATAGTAGTGAGGGAGATGGTAATGGTAGTCTGACTGGAAGTGGTCTGGGAGAAGTTGGTGGTGGTGTAACTGAGAGTGTGTATGAGGGCCCTCAAACAAGATCCAGGGGACCTGCGTCCGAGTATCTGTGGGTGTTGCGGAAGGCCATTTAGTGTGGGAGTTGTGAGTGAAAGGAGACGTTGTCAAATGTAACGGGGGAGGAAATACGGAAGAGTTATCGAGTTCTATTTGACAACATCTGTAAGAGAGAGAGAGAGAGACAGGGTGTAATTGCTGTATGGATAGTTAACAATTGAATTGGCTGTTGGTGAGTTCTGGGATGTCTGCTGGTGCTTTTGGAGTTTAGAGTTCTGTGCTTTTAGTCAGTTTTCAGTCAGTCTTGGGTTAGAGCCTGTGACAGTCAGTAGTGTCGGGAGCAGTTGGTTGAAGGCATTGATATTCAGCTGAGTTGTGTGTTTTTGTTTGTCATTTGGTTGTTGTTAAGTTAGTGTTGTTTGCTTAAGAGTTGTGTCTGTGCTGTTGTGATTTTTTGTGTTGTTTGTGCAGTGGTCTTTTGTTGTGTTGTTGAGTTTTTGTTATGTGTGAGGTTATGGTTGTGGTTCTTGGGCGTTATGTTGTTTGGTTGTGGTTCTTGGTTGTTGTGTTGTTGTTGTAGCTGTGGGGTTGTGGTCTTTGGTTGTAGTGTTGTGGTTCTTGGTTTTTGTCTTGTGGTTGTTAGTGTTCCAGTGACCTCGACCAGCAGACAGCACAGCATAGCCTGGAGTATCTGTAGTTGGGTGAGTACATGTGTTTGTGTTTTGTTTGTTCTGTGTGTAAGTAGGTCAATTGTCCTGCATATTCTGTAGTGTAAAGAGGAAAGTATGACTGAGGGTGAGTTGGGCAGCTGGATTGGTTACATTTATGTGAGGGGAATTTTGCCAGCTTGGTTTTAAGCCTGCAATCCCGCCACAGTAACTATGGTACATAGTTCCCTATAGCATCAAACTAAGAAAATCTGACATGACCTTAAATATGCAGTCACCTGTCAACATTTTTCTCCATGGGAAATTCTTATAAAAACAAAACTGTTTTGAGTTTAAGTGGAATTAAGAAACTGTCATTTGCAGTCAACTTGTATGTACTAACTGTTGCCATTCCATAACAGCAAGATGAGGAATGATGACTCAATTTACCACAAAAAAATGCATATTTAATTAATAAAGGTCAAAAAGAGTAATTTCACCCGTCCTGGTGCCGATTTCATTATTGGTTTTGAATAAATTAATCAGTATTATAAAAAACATAAAAATACCCATGTCAATAAACATCTTAAGACTAGCCAAATGATACTGATTCAGTAAACATGGATACGTACATACAAAATATAGTAGCAGCAGCCTGGATGAAATCAAGAGTCGGCTATTCGAAACCAAGAGTTGGCTATTCTACAGGCGAAAATAAATATCCCACCAACTAAGAAAGTAAGTACCTATTATGGTTAAGTAAGGCTGGTACTACTCTCTGCAGCAGTATAAACAATGAAAAGTTAACAAAGAAAATTTTGAAAAGGTATGACCTAAGAAAGTTAAAATTCATGGCCACAATATGGTGGGAAGATGTACTGTAGTATCATGAATGAGGAAGAATGTCTAGTAGCAAAAAGAAGAGTAGATCTGAACAGCTGAGATGGTTTGGACATTTGATATCAAACAGTACAAATGAAAGTAAAAGGTTAAACACCTGGAAGGAGGCCAGGAAATCATAGACAAAGAGGGAATACATGATGACCAAGACCTGATGGACATCCAGGCAGAAAGTGACAGAACAAAGAGTAGCAGAGACACCTAATTTTACATTAAATCCCACAAAAAGAAAAGCTAACAAAAAGTCTTATGATGACAATGATAATTACTGTAACAATTGCCAAGGTCATAGACATATAGTCTACTGACTTAACCACATGACCATCATTTTAATTCAATAACATGGGACCCACAATGCTGTGCCCTGAAGTATATTGATTTCAGAAATGATCCTTCCTTCGTCAGTTCATGTGTTAAGGCAGATATATGCAAATTTTCTATTATATTGATTTTGTAGGACCTCCTGTCAACACACAGTCAAACAAATGAATAACTAGTATATCTAGTCCTGCTATAATTAAAGAAATAATGAGAATGAAAGGTATAAAATCTAGATTATCAGGAAATGATTGACCAACTTCTTACAAAATGTAATTATCTACCAAAAAGAAACTGTACTTAGGGATAGTGGAAAAAGAAATACAATTGCATTGGTAGGCCACTTGTTTGTGAAAGAAAAAGAGGAACAGCCATCAAATCACTTAATACTATTGGGATAGCTCTTCTACAAAGATACGTATACTGCATTGTAATTAGTTCAGTGGCTTAGCCATCCTTTTACAATTAAGGCCATAATGGCTTGTACAGCATCAGAGGTAAAAAGAGCAGGCTAATTAGTTATGAAAAGCATTCTAAAATGTTATCTTTACACGTTTCATTGTTTCAAGTTATGTATCTTCCGTAAATTTGGGATAAACCTAAAATAGCTGTCAGGTAATCAGATTTGTCCTTACTTTCTTTAGAACTTTTTAGCTATAACATTTTATTCACTTCATATACATTAGTAAACAAACTATGGGAATTTACAAGTTTTTTTTAATCTGCAAATGAAATGAAAAAATGACAGATTACTGCATATATCTTATTTATCCTTTGATATTGGAATTTTCTTTGTTTTGCTTCATTTATCAGTGCCTCTGTTTTTTCTTCCTTATATCACAACCTCTTCTAAAACCTCAGATTTTGCATATCTCCTGAATTAAAGTCCTAATGACTAAACTTTTTTTTTCTTAAATACCTACACATAATAACAAAGAACTGTACATGTAATATTTTTATTTTAAATTGAATTTAGAATCTTATAGGAGTACGAATAATCTTTCAAAATGTCTCATCATTACTTTTGCCTCAAATGTCATGTGGCACAAAAGGTATCTGTAAAATTCCATTGCAGTCTTTCCTGTATTGTATCTTTGGCAAAGTCTGTTTCATCTCCAGCCTCATTCCACATACTTCTTATCCAAGTAGGCCTAAACTTTCTACTCTCCTGGTGCCCACAGAAACCCAGCTGATGCTGTTGCATAAGGCAGTCCCCGGTTATTGGCGGGGGTTCCATTCCCTGGGGTGTGCCGATAAGTGAAAACCACCAATAACCGAAACGCTGCGATTTATGGTGCCTGTAACCGGTTATCGGCACCATAAGCACCCTTATGCCGCTTGGTGCTGATAACCAGAACTCTGCCTGTTATGGCAACAAAAACATATATCGCCGATTTTATGGTGCTAGATAAGCGCCGTAAAACAAGATTGCCGATAAGCAAGTCTGCCGATAACCAGGGATTGCCTGTATTACTTTCCTATGGGGTGTATGCGTATGTGCATAAAGGACATGTCCAAGTCACTCCAGTATCCCTTTCAACACTATCTCATCTAGTATAAATGTAATTTCCATAATTTTACATATACCTCACTTACAGTATCATTTACAACTCCATCCTACCATCTGGCTGCTAGTATTCTTCTTAAAGCTTATTCTCAAAACATAATGTCTTAAAATTGTAATAACTGGAGTTAATTAGAGGCAAAAAGACGTATAGTAGTAATTTCTAAATAAGTTAGATGTGCAATTGCAAAGTAGCAATGTTCATTGCTATAGTTAAATAACTGGATTATTTTCTGTTACCTCAGCAAACTGATTTACTACACAAATGCTTCATGTTCTGTAAGGCTTAAATTTAATTAAACAAATGACACCTTCAAAACTACTAATTATGGAAAAACATAAAAGCTCATATAAATACAGTAGCAGTCCCTGCTTATCAGCAGCATAGGTTAACAGCGTTTCGGTTTTACGATGCTTTTCAGTGCTGGTAAGCGGTTTATCAGCGTTAGTAGGCAGTTTATTGGCATCAGTAAGTGGTTTATCTGCGTCGGTAAGTGATTTTCAGCACCGGTATGTGGTTTATTGGCGTTGGTTAGTGGTTTAATGGCAGTGATCAGTGTGTATTGCATCATAAATGCCATTTGTTATCATAATTGGTGCGATTTTCCAGTTATTAAAAACTTTCAGTTATTGGCGCTCAGGTGGGTACGGAACCCCTGCCATTAACCAGGGACTGTCTATATGACTGGATTTTTCTTGGCTAGGCAATAAAAACAAATATTGTCCCACCCCTGACCTATTTTAATGTTATCAATGTTTCAACGAACTCAGCTTCACTCAAATAAGTTTTCACTATGATTTTAAATATATATACTGGTGCCAAAACCTCACTGGTCATCAACAATGAAAAGTACTACACAATACACTTATGTATAGGATGTTTTGTAACTTATTTCGTGGTCAAAGACCATTACTGAAGTAACACTATAAGCTTATAATTATTCATTCACTATAACCAATTAGTACTAACCTCTGTGTGTGCCGAATGCGAGGTGATCTGCGAGGCGATCTCCTAGATCCTCCCATGTTGAATATCCTACTGGGAGATTTGTCTTCAGCACAGCTGATGTCAGAGGATGATGAACTGATTTCCTTTGACATCTTATCCAGGAGCTTGGCAAAGGTGACCTTCTTATCCTGCTTGGAAGGTGACGGTGCCAGGGATGTCAGGGAGGTTTCATGAATGAGCCCCTCAATGATTGCAGTGCTTCCATCACCCCCATCACTCCGCCTCAACTCCGTTGCTATGTCTGTACTCCGGGTCCGCTCCTGAGGTGGATTCAGTAATAGAAGTGAGAAAGTACATACATATACATATCTCAAAAAACTGGAACAGTAATGAATGAATGAATGGGGAGGGTTATAATCATCATTTTCCATTAATAAGAAAACTGTCATTTACTTCTGAAGTACAGAATCAAATACGTATCATTGAGAAAAAAGGGCAGAGAGAAAAGTATTTAGCAAATTTAGAAATCATTGCCACTGGTTTATATAGTTAAAAGAGGAAATACTGCTACAGTTAAGCAGACATAATTGAAGGTAAAATAGCACATACAGGTAAAGTAGAAAAAAAAGATAAAGAGACTAATAACGTATAAACTGCGCATAAAGAATATTCATACTAGAAAACAAGCATATGTTTTAATGAAAAAAGGACAATGCATATACCATTGCTATTTACAACACTCCAGTCATAATCCAAAAGGGGCATTTGTAGAGCAGCAACTACTGTATACCCATTGTAATACACAGCCATATAAGAGCTGCCAATAAAACTAAATTGCTTCAGTTAAAAACTTTCCGACAACAGGAAAAATAGCAACAAATCTATACAGTGTAAATTAAGGTACATGTGATTGAAATTATTCAGTTAACTTCATTGATATTTTCAGAGATAAACTGTATTCGTGTAAGTACTGTATATACTGTACATTATGTATACGTATACATAAAAATTTTATGTATACAAATACAGAAAAAGTGAGCATACATGGTTATGTGTATAAATATATCACTTCCCATAACTGCATGTTTCACGCTTCTTCCGTATGAGTGTTAACAGGCTAATAAATAAAGGTGTAGCACATAATCAACTCATTCATACGATGTTGGTACATGCATATCTCAAAATATAAACGCAATCTGATGATTAGTGAAGAAATGTATGCATATTCTTAATCAAGTCCAATCTCATTTTCCTCCTGAAACAAGAAATCTTATCTGTGAGAGGAGACAGCTTGTCATTTACATTAAGAGAGTGCACGGACAAAAACAATAAAATTGACAAAGTAAGCAGAAACAACTTAACAAAATATAAAATTAAATATTCATCTGCAAAGACATCACCATTCTTTTTAACTGCTCACAAATCAGACTGCATTTTAAAAAGCGCAAAGAAATTCCTACAATTTTATTGGCGTTTTCTAATTTACTCAAAATATCTGTTGTTTCTAAACATATGGAAATTTATAAACCAGAGTGGCTCACCTAGTGATCACAAAAACCAGGCTGGAAATAGTAAGAGCATAAAGGCATTAAGTCTTAACAGTAAATTTTCAGTAAAATACAGCTCTGAAACAACTTTATTGAAGAACAGGATGAGTTTTTCATTTATAACTCAAGATGAGTTTTATAAAAACTTGAAGAATCCGGATAATTCTTCTTAAAAGCTTCCTTAGGAATAAGAGGGTAATTTTAAAAAGATAATACAAACAGGAATATTTGGCATTTATATGATGAAAAGGGATGAGGAGTGCACACAAACAGGGATATACACACAGGGATATCAATAAAAAAATAATTATCAAATCAAAGTTTTTCTACAAAAAATGATGGCCATATTTTTTTAGTTGTAGCATTTGCCAGATTGTGAGTAATCAATATCGCTCTCAAAGGCAAGTGCATAAAATTATCCATGTAATACTTTCATTCCTAAAATTAATTATCTATCTGAATAAATCATAACAAACAGAGAATTTATCAAAACATGAAAGCAGAATTCTTCACGATTCTCTTAAAAATTTTGCTTTCAATAACAATTGTTTTAACAACAATTAAATGCAATAAAAGGAGCTAATGAGAACTCCAGCACTTTGAGGTTAATGTAATACAAATTTTTCTTACTTCTTACATTATGCTTCATGGGTTTTTTACTATTGTTAGGGTAAACTGCTTGTATTTCTACTATGCCTGCAATTGAAAATATGGGGACCACAGTGGAGAAGTGGGAATTTTGGATGGAGCAACGACAAGTGAAATAGCACAAAAATATACCATATGATTTGTCTGAAAAATATATGTTCTTCTCCAAAAATGAAACAACGAAAATTCTAAGGGTGCATCCGCAAATGACTTAACATAACCTAGGATGTCATATCCTACCTCACTATGTTTTAGACCTCACTAACCGATGTCTATAGTACACCCACTATTTACCATCCCCTGCTTGCTTTCGTAAATCATTGCTGCCAATTTTGCCTGCCCATGATAAAACTCTTAAGTCCTCACAAGTACATACTATTTAATTCAACTTAAAATTACACCAGAGACATAAAGAAATTTTTATGAAAGAACAAATTAAAGTTACTTGAAAAAAAAACTGTACAGGTACTTTCTATCAAACACTTAACCTTCACCAAAAAAGCCTTGCTGGTACAGTAAGTTTCCTTGAGTGAAAGGTGGGAAGAGTCTGGAATATTGTATTTGCAAACTTGGAAATGAGAGGACTTCAATTTCCACTGGTTACAAAGATAAACAATTAACATATAATATTAGGTAATAAAGAGGATGGAGAAAATACTGCACATGCAGTAAGTTTACAAAAGGCAGTGCCATGCAAACGGGAGATTTTGTAAGGGATAAGTGGAGTTTTGGAAATTTTAGGAAGCTTTTTCACTTTAATCAGGAAGTTTTCATTATCAATAAGCTCTGCTTAACATTCCATAAAAAAAAACTGTTGCAACCATCAGCATTTCACATTTCGATTATTTAAATCTTGTTTATGAGAAACTAATTTTTCATACATTAACTTTTCTTAGTATTTCAGTTTAATATTAAAGCTTGAAATGCTATGAAATTGTAGATTATGAATAAAAATTAACTGTTTGAATTAGAATATACCTGATTCTGTCTACAGACATGTATTTGATTCATGATATTTTGGTACTTACACATACACCAAACTATTTGAAATATGAAAAAGGAGTCTTCAAGAGAATAATGAACAACTGCATTTCATATCTGGAGTAATGAATGACTGAACAGCAGTTTCTAATGTAAATAGTGCATCATTCCATGATAAACTGAGAAAATGCCTGCTCAACATGGAAGATGACGATCCTCATTTATCATAAAAGCGAGGGGAAGTGTATAGTTGATTGGACACATCATGCTAAGTAGGCATATATCATTACCGTCATCATGGCAAAAATTTGTATGCAAGATTTTCCATTTATCACATTGCATGTGAAATGCATTCGTAGCTCAGGTCTTTGTTAATGTCCTTCCTTTATGCTTTTCTAAGCATGCATGAGCTTCCCTCCATGCTCTCAGGTATGATTCTTAGCTTTAAAAGTCACACCTTTTTAAACACACTTCCATTTACATTTGCAAAAGCCCATGTCTTCTGTAGAATAGCACAGGTCATGTATGTTAATCATAAAGGTCTGCTCTGCACAAATGGAATACCATTACTAACCAATAGTCTTGCAATCTCTATGCTACCTTCCTGCTGCTCTCTCAATACCTGCTTCGTGCTCCATCTCAAGCTAACGAATCTTTTACCCCTGTAAGACGTAGCCTTCTTCCACAATATGTTACTCATACCAAATTGCTGACTATAAATTTTTGGCATAAAAAATCTCTACTTTCATTTATATATTGTATTCATAAGCAATTCTGGTGACATTATGTTTGGTGCATAGTACTGAATTCACCACAAATATTTCTCACAACATCTACATAGGAACTTTCTTAACTGTACTTTTAATTTTGCTTTCTTTCCAACCACCATGAGCTTTTGATTGCTTTATCTGCACTGATTTTCAGTATTTTCTCCATTTAACTGGTCCACCCTTTACACTTTTTTTTCAGTTTCTCCCTTTGAGGCTGCTAGGACACTGGATCATCAGCCTACAGCAGTTCCTAGGTTTCCCTTTTTTGCACTCTTTTAAAGCTTCCTCCACTGATACGATAAACAACAAAGAATTCAGTGCTGATCTTTGACAAACACCATCATTTATCTTATATAATTATGACATAGTAACTTCCACTTTCTTCACACTAGAACTTTATGTTTGTTTTTACGGTGTTTTTACGTTACGTGGAACCGCTGGTTATTCAGCAATGGGACCAACGGCTTTACGTGACTTCCGAACCACGTCGAGAGTGAACTTCTATCACCAGAAATACATCTCTCACTCCCCAGTGGAATGCCCGGGAATCGAACTCACGGCCACCGAGGTGGTACACCAACACCATATACCGACCACGCCACTAAGGCGCTTTATGTGCATATATTAACATAAGTAGATTAATGAGCCTATCTGGCATCCTTTACCTACCTGATTGTCTGTTTTGATAATCTTATAAATGCCTTTCCAATATTAAAAAATTTTATAATCTGTTCCCATTTACAGCGGACCCCACGTATTCGCGTTCTCGAGATTCATGGACTCACATTCGCAGATTCTACGGACCATATCTATACCCATTACTCGCAGGAAATTTGCCTATTCACTGTATTTTTCTATGAGGAATATCCACAAATTACTATATTTTCATATAAATTTCAAGATTAAATGCATTTTTTTGTGATAAAACTACTAAAATAAATCAGGTATAAGCATTTTTAGTGGGTTTTTCTTGTTTGAACTTACAAAATAGGGAGTTTTTGGCATTTTACAGGGATTCTAAGTATTCGCAGATTCTACTTATTCGCGGGGTTGGGTGTGTGGATGGTCTGGAACACATCCCCTGCGAATGCAGGGGTCCACTGTATATAATATTTCTGTACATAGTTGATAAAATACACTGCCTCTGTTCCTGACCTCAGGTATAAAGCTCAACCAACACTATTGATTTTAATGAATTTATCTCAGCCTTTCATCCAGTACCTACTCCGTAATGTACATCTATTTTTCTTTGTATATTATCTTTGGTATACTTTTTTTCCAGGAATGATGTTCTAGTTTGGATATGAAAAAATAACTTTTATTACTATCAATAGGTACCATGTAATCCTTTATTGATTTTCTTATATATTCTGATCACCTCATCACTGGCTGGTTTCCAAGCTATTACTCGTAAACTGCTGGTTACTTCTGATTGTTCTCAAGATTTTTTCACTCCCATCTTACCAAGGATGCTCTTAATATCTTTAGTTACAGTTTATAATGGACCCTTTGTCATGTAGACAACCTTCAGTTTGTATTTATTCTCTTCATTCAACCACTTTGCAAAATAATTCCTTCATTGTTCTCTTATTTCTTTTTCTCTACATTTTCACATCTTCATTTTCATCTTTTGTACGCATTTTCTCTGATAAATATCTTTTTTCTTTTTATCCATTCATTTTTAGACTACATTGAGATTCTATTTTCATTCCTCCAAATTATCATCTCTATCCTTTCTTCTCTACTTCTTCCCTGTTTGTACCTTGCTGGAGTTGAAAGTCTCTCTCTCTCTCTCTTTTTCTCATCTATCCTTTTAACCTCTTAATTCCAGCACGACATGTTTCTATATCCCCTCCTAGATGTCACACCATATGATTCTGCTGACCTTTTGTGTCTTCTTTCAGTGGTTGTGTTTGCCGACACTTTTTTAAAAATAATTTTTGGCTTAATTTTTCAGTTTATGTTTTATTTTTTTGGACTGCCACTTCATCTCTTTTATCTTCCTTACTATCTAATAGATTGCCCTAACTTTAAACAACATAAGAAATCTTTTGCTCTAAAGCTCTATTCACTTCTAATCATAATATAGGACAAGTTGATTTAATTATAATGAGACTCCTTTGAAAGAAACATTTCCGAAGATAGTTAATGATGTACTACTCACTCAGGAAAGGAGTGAGGGTTTGTCCTATTTAATTGAGGGCCAATAAAATAATTCTCATTCCATGAGGTGTAGGAAAATAAGACAAGCTGGGATGTTTGGCAAGACATCTAGGTAAACCTCAAGTGCTACAACCTGGCATACTATTTCATATGAAGTACTACTGAGTTCCATTATCAGAAAAGGGGATTTTCCATTTAAAAAAGGTCCTCATTCTTGGCCTGAAATGATAAGCCAGGAGACAACAGTAAATGACAACTAGGTGCAGGAGTGGGGAAATGTTGTCTATGTATAAGAGAGCCTAGTATACTAATCCAAGCTCCTGATGCCTAAGCAGTCAAGAAGACTGACTTTTGTACTATGTGAGTCATAGTTGTATTGGGCCCTTGAATTGAGGGGATGAACCTTATTCTCGGACCAGGTAATATCAAACCTTGCATGAGCTGACCTTTGCAGTGTAAAAGACTAGAAAATGGAATTAACAATTACATAGAATCAATTCCAAAACATTAAGGCAAGGGTTCCACTTATGCAAAACTGTTTCAATAGATTTCAACTGAGCTCTCTGTGTGGGGGTAATCTACCCACATTTTCCATAAGTACTGGTATGTCGGATAGATGAAGTCCATAGGTTTTGCACAAGGTACCAAGCAATGTTAGGAAATAAACTTCATGGAAGACTGGATTTACAATTCCAAATGAAGGTCATAGCTTAGAAAGGAGGATGCGTAGATGACTACCCCTCCTCTTGTCTGGGATAGAACAATGAACAGCAATGGAATCTATTAACTTGCCTGTTGTGAAGAAAAAAGGAACCAATGACTGTTTAGCTAATTCAGGACCACTAAGCAAGCAGTTCTGTTGAAAGCTAGTAGATTGTTTAAAAGCTTTCAAAATCTGGGACAACGAAGGAAAAATGTCCTCCATTTGCTCCAGTCATGCAGGAATGCATTTCTAGCTATTACCCATATGTCTAGGTTGATGGTTCTCATATGTGCCAAACTGGTCCACTTCTGGATGTGGAAACATGTTAGCAAATATTGACTTGAGAGGAACTCAGCATGAGCCTAACCTCTTGATCTAAGACACTGCAGTCATATTGTCTGAAACTAATAAAATGTAAGTCCCTTTGGAGGTTTCAATTTTCGAGATGGAAAGACAGTCAATAGCCCTAGGAAGTTGATATGACACTCATTCAGAACAGGTGACCATATTCCCCCTAATTGAAAATTCTCCCAGTGGCCTCCTAACCCATCAAGGAGGCATCTGTATGTATGTATTATCACTCGTATGAACAGTGGAGTCAGGTCACACTGTAACACAGGGATCCCTTCCAGGTCTATGGACAAGTATCTTACCAGTCTCAGATGCAGGTGATCACAAAAGCTTTTTCCTGGCATGTGGGAGCCAGAATCTGTTTAAATCCTACAGTCACAACCTCAAGATTAGATCTATCATGGACCCAAATTGTAACAGGGCCAGGCTTCGTTCCAATTATCTGAAAAAGCTAGGCTGTGCAAGGAATCTTCTCAAGTCCTTCCTTATTCTGGTTTGAGTGCAGTTGGGAAAAAACAGCTGGCCATGAAGAGTAGTCCAACCAAGTTCCAGCCTCAGAAAAAATCTGCTAGATGTACCGGGTGTTTCGAAATTAGAGGCACCCCTCACCTCCCTCCACAGAACAAATGGAAAGTTATGAAGTTTTCTGCTATAGCCTATCACCAAGTACATTATTATTTTACATTTCTTGTATTTTCAGACTGAATGACGGAGTTAGATATAGCCATGGCTAACGACTCGGAGGAAATCAGATGGATTGACTGAATCCGGGCTATACCTTCAGAGAGGCCAGCGATATTGGCGTATCCTTCATTTCTCGTTCCTGGATAGCTTGCTACATTAAAAGATGAATCCTTTGTTAAAAGAAACTTGAACAAATATCCATATGACTGGTATCGCGAAAAGAGTAAGAATCTTGGAAGGTCTGAAGCTCTTTCTCAGGAGTCAAAAGACATCATAGCTGAGGCAGTAGGTAGGCCAAGAAAGTCTTTACATAAATTGGCGCTTGAACTAGAAACAAAAAGGGGAAAGATGAGAAGTTATAGTGCTGTATATCGTGAGTTGAAAAAATCTGGTATCAAGCCATTTCATGTAATCAGCAAGCCCAACATCACTCAGCAACAGAGAGAAGACCGTGCATGATTTTGTGGTTCATTTCTTAAAGATTGGGATGAAGCTGGCTTTCTCCATGTTGCTGTATCAGATGAATTCTTCCTTTACATAGTCAGGAAGCCAAATCATAAAAATGACATCATTTGGATGATATCAGCAATGACATGTACTATCTCCAAGTTGTGAAATTTCCTGAATGCTTGGGAATTTTTCTGTTTCACAGCCAAACGGTTAAAGTGGATCATCAAAGAAAAAGGGCAGTCATGGAATGGGAATACTTCAGAGAAACTGTGCTTACTGGTGGAGTATTTCCTTTCCTCAAAGATCCTGAAAATGTGTTATCTGTTGAAGAAGTCAAAATTTTGCATGATAAGGGACCATATTTCAAGGCTCTTCAGACACAGGAGCTGCTTCGAAACAGTGGTATCAATTTCCTCTTGTTAAGTGAATTTCCAGGTAGCTCCCCTGATCTTAATGTGTGTGAAAACATTGGTAGTATCTTAAAGGATCATGTTGAAGCGTGCACAGTGAACTACGATGGTATACCAAACTTTGACGACCTGCGAAGTGAGGTGACCGAAGTGCTCAGGGAAATGGAGTTTGAATCTCAGCTTTTTTGATTTGCTGAAATCATACCCCCCAAGAATGCAGGCTGTGGTACAGGCAAATGGAAGGCCTCACAAAATATCAAATTCTCAGAGAATCTTAAATAAATACCTGTTCTGAATTACTTTTGTTTTTGTCCATATCAATTTTAGTTTATGTTGTAAAGGGGGGGGGGGGGGCTACTCCCTGTAAGGTGGGATCAACAATCTGCTCTGGTGGCTTCCCACATTAGCCAATTTTCTAGTTAGGCCACCAGTAAAATTCCTTCCTTCTTGAGCTCCCATAAAATAAATAAGTACAGTATATATAAAAATTTATGCAAACAATACATGTGTTCAAATATGATGGGTCAAGGATCACCCTTCGTTTGGAGGAATGCTTTGAGCTAAGAAGCATTTGTGAGTAAATCCTTTAAGCCAATGTTATTGTAGTAATTGTGAATTAATATTTTAATACATTACATTTTATGCATTCTATGGATATGAATGACCCACTGATCACGTTTCCTTACAGCATACTATGGACATGTGCTTGTGGCCACATAGGCCTGACTTAATGTTAAGTGTTTGCTGATTATTCAGTGATACAGGTAGCTAACACTTGGCAGTTCTTATTAAACACGTGATCCTTATATCACTACTGGGCTACTATTATGCATTACCTACACTTTATCTGCACCACAGCAAATTGCTGTCTGCTTTTCACTTGTGGAAATGGCTCATGACTACCTGCCTGCCATGAGCCAACCCCTGAAGGAATAAAGGAAAGTTTGGTTGGTTGCTGGACTTCTCTGAAATATGCAACAGACTTCTGGCAGCAAGATTTTTCAAGCTGTCTCTATGAGTTATAGGTTTCAATAGGATATGGAAGAATGTGACCACAGTACATTGTTCCAGCAGAACTATGGCAGTGTGTTTACATACTTTTCTGAGCAGAAATATATACTACAGGCATTCCCTGGTTTATGTCAGGGTGTCAATTCCAACACCACACTGTAACCCGGGAAAATAATGTTACCCCGAATGGTGCAAGAAAAATGTATAAAAATGAGAAATAAGGGGATAAAACCTTACCTTTAATTCTTTTGGTGTGCTGTACAGAAATGCCCTTGCATTCTAATATGGTGTGCATCAAACGCCTCCAAATTTTGATTTTATATTCTAGCTGTATTTATGTACTTTTACTGTACTTTTAATCCTTTGGGTGTACTGTACAGTATTGCCCTTGCATTCTAATGTGGTGTGCATCCAAACCCCTCCAAATTCTGATTTTATATTCTAGCTGTAATTATGTACTTTTACTGTTCCGTCAGTGTAAGATGACGATGTAACCTCGCAACATCTGCTATAACTCGAATCTGATTTTTTTATGAATATGTTTCAAAAGCGACATAAACTCAGAACGACATGTGTGTGTATATATATATATATATATATATATATATATATATAATTACATATGTATGTATATATATATATATATAGTAATATATATATATATATATATATATATATATATATATATATATATATATATACAATCCGGTCCCGAATTATGCGTGTTCGAATTGTGCGATTCTCCTTCTATGCGGTCGCTAGTTCTCAAAAATAATTTTGTATATCTGCAAAGCCATTCAAAGTGCGAGCCGCGCGCCGCAAAACGTATCAAATCTATTGTCTTTTCAAGTATTTTAGGGTTGGGGGGTTGGGGAGGTTCGCTGGTATGTGAGGGGAATGCTTGGAGGAAAAGAATTATTACTCCTCCAAGGGGGAATGCGAGAAAGATTTCCTGCTCAGCCATTAGCTAAGACGGAAGGCTCTGCCTCACGCATTTGTGACGTTATAACGCAGTGTGTATGGATGATCGGTATCATCACCACCGTCATACGTATTATTCAGATCTGCGAAGTGTATTCTGAATGATCGGTATCATCATCATCGCCATAGGTATTATTCAGATCTGCGAAGTGTATTCTGATCATATGCATCATGTATGCATCTACCTAGAGGTCGAAGAGGAAGACCTATTTTCTCGAAACTAAAAAGCTAGCCCTTAAGTTAAAGACAAAGTAAGGAACAACTTCCATTCTGGCAGCAGTCGACAACTTGAAATCTGTCATTGCTGAATGAAGTAAGAATTTTTTTCTAGGTTAACTTTTGACTAACGTTTGGCTTTTGATCATTAATTTGTTTCTATTATTGAAATAAGTTTTGATGAAAATGACTAGTAAAAGTGATTAACAGATGTGTTTGTGAGAGAGAGAGAGAGAGAGAGAGAGAGAGAGAGAGAGAGAGAGAGAGAGAGAGAGAGAGAGAGAGAGAGAGAGAATCATTCGATCTAAACTTTTCAAGAAACTGTCATTTCATGTTGAATTTTTAATTTTTATCATTTCTTTTTAAGAAATTGTAATTTCATATCAAACTTTGAATTTTCATCAGTTCTTATTTATCGTAGAATAAATTTATATGAAAACGATTACATAGTGAACGTTCCGGACAAAAAAAGCCTAACGGGAGTAAAGACACGCATGATCTGCCAGTCCCCAAAACCTCAAATGGTTTACAAAGCCTTCCTTCAGCAGAACTCTTCACGGAGGATGAGACAAGGAGTTTGAAGGTTTTTTTTGGCAGAGGATAGGTAGATGAAATTGCATCCAAAAGGTTTTTTTTTTTTTTTTTTTTTTTTTTTTTTTTTTTTTTTTTTTTTTTTTTTTAAAGGAAATTAGTGTATCTTACATTACACTCGCACCCAATGGTGGCATTGTTTACGTGTGGGAGTTTTCACCATCCTGTGTGCAAATTTAAACTTTTTCAAGTTATTAATACCTCTTTAATGTTTTATTTATTCAAAAGAACAGTTTCTTATGAGAAAAATTACAGTATAATACATAGAAAGTATTGAAAATTGGTAATATAGGCTATAAAAGTTTGACTGGGTAAGTTGCCGTTTGCATTGGCCCTAATGAAGTGCCGTATATACTCGTATAACACGCGATATCGCAAAGCGCCTCAGTGCCCTAATTGGTATGTTGTTGGCGTCCCACCTCGGTGATCGCCGGTTCGATTCACGGCCATTCCATTGAAGAGCGAGAAATATGTATTTCTGGTGATAGAAGTTCACTATCGACGTGGTTCGGAAGTCACGTAAAGCCACTGGTCCCGTTGCTGAATAACCACTGGTCCATGCAACGTAAAAGCACCATACAAACATACGCAATCTCGCATATCATGCGACCCCCAAATTTTTACCCTCAAAAAAATTTTATCATGTATCTCACGTATCATGCGAGTTAAATATACAGAGAGCAAAATTTAACAACAGAATAACCTCTTTGCCTCCTTTATCTATTCCATTTTTTAGTTAGGCTAACCCCTTTTCCCCCCATCTCTTAATCTATCCCATCTTCTAGTTAAGTTTAAGAAAGTAAAAGAGAAGGCAAAAAGTACCGGTAGTAATGATATTTGTTTGGAAAACGCATACAGCCAGAAACGGCTAATTTGCTGTGAATAACCAATCCGATAAAAATAGCCTTTTTGCTTGCATTTCAAACATCGTACGATAGTAAAAAATCAGCATATTTATGTTACAAATGACGTTAATGAGAATAGGACTGTTATTTTTACATTACAGGTAGTAGTCGACTTACTACCGCAATTGGTTACGAACAACCAGTCATAAATCAATTTGGACGTAAGAATATTATACTAGCGTAGCCTACACTAGGGCAATCAGTACCATCTTTACATATAGGGTAGCCTAGCCTACACTGCACAGCATACTTGATACAGATATGGCATACTAATTATTAATTTCAGCTAATTCTCTAGGTTCAATGCACATTGGCTTATGATGATTCAGTACACAGAGAAATTGAATGACGTTATCGTGGTACATATATCGTATATATACGAATACAGTAGCCTAGCCTTCAGTATACTCTATAGACTACATATACGATATAATTTAGTAATTTATTAATAAAAGCCAATTTTGGAGTTTCAATGCATTCTGACTATGACATATCAGTGGAAAAAAAATGGACACGAAACGGGAATCAGATTCGGACCGACATCGGTATACCCAAGGGCATACCTAGTTGAGCGGTGTCAGGCTGCTGACGGCTACGTAATATTTACGAAATAAATACACAATGAATATGCATCTTCTCTGATTCTTTTAAAAATTAATACATTACAGTATCCAATAATATTGTATATATTCTCATATTATTGTATCATAAAATACTAAAAAAGCAGTCAGTGTTTTGGTTTGTAAATCAGGTGATGGCGAATACAAGTTCATTTCCCCGTATTTAAATAATTTCAGAGCGAATTGTCTTTCTTCTAGTTTGCGTAAAATGTCTAGTAATTTGCCATTATACGACGTGTTTTTAAGTCAAAATATGAATTTAAACCGTCTCGTGAACCCAGGTACTTTTTCGTTAACAGATTGCGTTACGGGCATGTTTATTGTGTAAAAATATTACGTGATTCCGTTCGCTATTTTCACTTCATTTCATCGTAGTACGAACTTTACCGTTACTTTACTTATCTTTTATTGGCGCAAAAACAACAGTAAAATGTGTTCTTTCAAGACCTGAAGTTTTGATTAAAATAATTTTCTCTAAATTTTATCTACGGTTGTGTTTGATGGCATACGTTTACTGGAGTTATATCCTTGTTGCCGATGCACAATAATAGTTTATAGCCTTGCTCGCTATGGATAAAGGATCGGAAAGGGCGTATACTGCTAAATTTAATCTGTAAGTTTTAGCTGAAGTTGAAGAAAGAATGTTGATACGCTAACAACTATTATCGTGCATCGGCAACGTGGATGAAACTTTCGCAAACTTCGGTATAGTATCATCAAACTCGACCGTAAACAAAATTTGAGTGAAACGTGTTTTCATCAAAACTATTGGGCATGAATAAAACACATTTTACTGTTTTCACTCCAATAAAAGATAAATACGTAAAGCTCGTAGTATTATGATGAGATAAAGTGAAAAATCGAACGGAATGTTGATTTTTGTTTACGCAATAAACATGCCCTCAGCGCCACCTACTAACGAAAAAAATAACTAAATTTCGTTCAATAACGATACGTTTCCAAGTGATATTTCCACTTGAAAACCCTTTGAATAATGTAAAATAACATTGTCTCATACAAATAGAGTATCTAGAGATTCATTTGTGCAAACTAGAGGCAAGAAAGTCGCTCTGATTTGAGTTCAACACAGCAAAACAAACTTACTTCGCAATCGCCCTCAGCTGATTTCCAAAACATAATAATGATTGCTATGTTTGTATTTTATAATACAAAAATAGTAATGTGAAAATACATTATTGGATGCAGTCAACTAAAACGAAACTTTTAAAAATATCCATGGAAAAGATGCATATCTATTATGTTAGTATTTTATCATATGATACTAATATATGATTATTACATACTCGAATTTTATATCTCATGTAAGATGCGACCTCCAAAAGTCGCATGATACGCGAGTATATACAATAATCCCCATAAGTTATGTGTATCGAAATCTGCGAATTTCTAACTCTGCAATGCCGTGGATCGACCAAATTCTTGCATAATTGGGGACCATACTGTATTACATATAGATAAATTATATATATATAGTGAACCCCCTGTATTCACTTGGGATGCGTACCAGGCGCCCCACAAATAGTTAAAACCTGCAAATATTTAGAACCCCCTCTAAAAATGCTTATAACTTCCTCTCTTGAAAGTTCAAATACAAAATGTATAGGTACCTTAAATAACATCCTACTTCAAATATACCTTAAATTACTATCCAATTACTGTATAATCTTTGAGATTCTTAATAGAGAGAGACCATTGAATTGGCAAAATCACCAGCCATTATGAAGGTTGGGGTGTTGTAAGTGATGTGAACAGATAAGGATACATGGGAAACAATTTTCTTGGGACAAATGCAAGTATCTGGGCAAGGGGTTATAGCAAAACATTCACTGCCACTTGTAAATTATTCCAGAGTTGGCACTCATCTATGTGATTATCAAATATCAAGAGTTGGTTGTGTGCTGACCTTGACTGATAATAAAAAGTTCTCATGGGTATCGAAAGGTGTTTACAAATGAAGGATTGACTCCCTATCCTAACTGACTACAGACTCTCACACACCATAAATTTCTGTGAGCACACTTACAGATGCATTCATCTGGTATGCATTCAGTGGTTAGGCAAGCCCAGGTTCAAGGACCTTCATGGCTCTGTAATATTCGAAACTCTCTGAGTAAATGGAACTCTTCCACTTACTCAGAGAGTTTAGAGAATTATAAGATACATTCCAGCTGACGAGTGATTGTCATAGAAACAAAGTAGTATAGAGTACTTGTTACCTTGTGTGGTGAGAGTGGACAGGAGTCAAGAGAGTTTGAAATTTTGTGATGTTAAGAAAATTTTCTTCTGGGCAGTGAATTTCAAGTGTTTTTAGGGTTCTAAACTATCAATGTAAGAGAGATTAGTTATTGAGTAAAGGGACTGAGAGCTGAGTAGGTGGTACTGGACTGAACAAAGGTGTCAAGTTGAGGTAGGAATGGAGATGAAAACACCAGTTCAGCTATGAAGCAGATTGGTATCACCACTTTTCTTTAGCCAACATGCAAATGCCATCTAGTGGCCAGCATGGATAATCAAGCTGATACATTCAAGAGTGTTGGATCTTATGTATTTATCTGGCAGCAAGAAGCCTCTCCATCATAGCTCCATAGGATCAATTTCTTAACATGATCAGTGATGGATCTTTACTTGAATTGTTTCCCCTTTTGCTTTATTACATCAAATGGACTAGGTTCGTCATTTTCCATGAAGGTTGTTAATGCAATATAGCTGGGAGTAACCCAAACTGTTCATGGTAATGGAAGGGTATAAAAAATTACATTGCAAGCTATACATAAGAACATATGTTCAATCGTGCGTCCTTCCATTGCAACATTCAAGAAATGGGGAATAGGTTTATGTCACTTCATGGAACCTTGGTTGTTCACTATCTGCACTGCATGAGGGAACTGGTAAAGTGGTGGTCATCTTAAACTACTTGGAGGATTCCTCAGGGTTTGTTCTACTATGTGAGTGGTGTATGGGCATACTGTGACAATGCTGAAACTAGAGGTATTATTTAATGCTTTGGGTTTTTTATGCACTCAGAAGAGTAATGTCCTATATATGTATTTAAGCATTAATTTATGAGGGAGTTTTACACAATTTCTTTGGTGGCATTAGCAATCACCAAAATGGAATACATATACATCTTCACTGACAGAACAGGAGGAATAATGATGATGAAAAGAAGAAATGCCTATATTCTGCACTTAGGAAAGAGAGAGAGAGAGAGAGAGAGAAATACTGTATGCAAAATGAAAACGAAAGGGTAAGGGCAAATGACAGTGAGTGAAGCTTGTGAAACTAAGATTGAATAAAATCAACCATCACTCAAATAACATGTGAGTTCATGATCTGGCTGGATCTTGATTTGAAGATGTAAGAACGTACAATTTACAACAAATCAACAGATGGTTATCAAAAGGGCAAATTACGAATCAAATTAAGTACAAAAGCAGATATATGGAGACTCCATATATTGAATTACCTAGTATAGCATAAATTACGTAGTATTCAACATAGAGCCTAATCAGGGTGTGAAACATGTAAATTAAGAAAAATGCAATATTAACTATACTGAAATACAAACTAGTTAGTTCATAGTTAATAAAATCATGTGGTATTTGCTGTATCAAGCATGTGCAAATCATGCTACAGTTAATAAAATCATGAAGTATATGCTGTATCATGACTTAGCATGTGCAAATCCAACCAAGCACATAAAAAATTAAGCTTAACCTACAAGACATGGTTAAGAGGTGCCTGGCTTAAAAGATCAGACAAACTGCAGTGCTCTAACACAATGGAGGCATAAAAAAATATTTTATGGGTATCATTGTCTAAATCTGAATCTAGACGCTAGATGAATTTTACCTATCAACAACCTAATCTCTAGTGATACAAGATATGAACAATCATGTCAAAAATACCTCTGTCCTAACACACCAAACAACAGGAGACAAAATCATTGAACTTTCAATCCTAGTCAAAGGGGAAAAAAATTGTTCCTGTGTCTGACACAAAAATATGTCACTTAAAACCCCAATCAAAGGAAAGAACAAAAATAGTAGAGCAGCCAGTTCACCGGTCAGCTTACAGAACAATGCTTATCCCATTTGGGTAAAACCCAACATCCAACAAATGGGCATGTTTTTGGCCCTAACTGTAACTGGCACAAGTAATGATCCAATTCATGTAAAACCCCACAGCCAGAACTTACTTGAAGAAATACCTCTACACATGGACCTACTTGAAAAGCCCATAAATAGCTTAGCTCACAAGAAAGTGAAGGTTAAAAGGTGAAAAAATTCTGTAACACAGGATTTCCAGGGGCAACTTTTGGAATTGTGAGATTCTCAATAACAAAAAAAGTACAAACTATACTAGTATAGCACACACTTTTTCCATAGATGACATTGCGAAGCAGTGTACACAGATTACCCTACATATGATATTGCTGATTAATGCAATCTTACCTTGAGATGATCTTAATATTCCCATAAATAGATAGATGTACTATTTGCATATTAATTTTACATTTACTCTCAAATCTTATTCAAATATATACGGAAAAAGAAAAGCTACATTATATTTTTAGCTATCTGTGTGATTTTGTGTCCTAAGGTTGACTGGACCCATTAGATCAAACACTTGGCAGACATTGGGTGGAGTAAAATGGTCAAGACAGAGATGAGGTGTGACCCATTAGTGTTCAAAAAAATCTTGAGATTAAACTCACAGGGTACTCTGTACATAGTTATCTTAAAAAGAGTAGCAGGGCTATTTAACACTTAAGAATGTCCAAAACAAACATATGAAGGCCTACCAAATTCCAAAGGCCACAAGGTGGTCCTCTGGCTAACACAAGGAGAAGAGAACATTCCTACGTGATTAAAAGAACAAACACCATGAAAAAAACAAAAAAACCTGATGGAATTTTTACGATATGCTGCACCATGTTAATGTTATTTGGAGTGAATATACAAGGGGTATTAACAACAGACATCATACTTAAACTCTCAGATATAATGGGTTAGTACAGCTCAATGATCACTTTAAAAAATTCCACATATAGTATCATAGTAGGCAATTATTGGCTCCTCTCTTAAGAACACTCACTGTCGTTACATTATTCAGAGATTCAGAGATCTTTTAGAAACCATCATCTTAAAGTCATTCAAAAGATCTTTTCACCCATACTCTTAAGATATTTGGAAGGCTATCATTCTGCCATTTCAATTCTTAAAAGAGTTTGTCTCTGCATGAAAGACTTTCAAGCTTTTCAGGCCTTGGGGGGATCCAATATACTCAGTAACAAAAAGAAATATAGTATAACTTACCATCAACGGTTCATTCCCCTACTTATTTAGA
This sequence comes from Macrobrachium nipponense, assembly GCF_015104395.2. Lineage (NCBI taxonomy): Eukaryota > Metazoa > Arthropoda > Malacostraca > Decapoda > Palaemonidae > Macrobrachium > Macrobrachium nipponense. The sequence goes on from NC_061108.1 coordinate 97,418,886, forward strand.
CCCTTCATTATTGGTGAAAACTGGTAGTGTGTATTTAGGTATTTACACCTGTTCTGTAAACTCAACTCATTACTAAAATAAAAGCAAAAGTTTTAAGTGATTCATATTAAAGTTTTTCTTACTGAATATTTTTTTATGGAAAGGTTGGGTTAATCGTTATTACTTGGTTTTGCTGCATTAAGACAGGAAATATCATTAAATGCTGAATCTTTTTTAAACAGTTTATGACAAAACTTGGTTTTCAAAAAGAAGCTACAAAGACACTGCTGGCTAAAAATTGTTGCTTTTGTCACCTTATCTAAATTGTACGACTTATGGATAGCTTCTTATACATCTTGTGTCAAATTTCAAACTACTTTCATTTATAGATAGGAAACCTATTAAAGTATAAAGATAATTTAGATAAAAAAAATCTAGTGCATTAAGTTAATTTAGTTAAAAGAAAAATTAACACCAAAACTCAATAAGCATATGATCAGGAGAGCTTTGAGCACAACTTAATCATAGTAGCACACTCATCAAATTACAGTAAATGACACCCTGCACCGCTCACACTAACAACCACGAACATATCTTGTATCAGTTGTATGTCAAGAGTTTAATCTAGGTTTCACATCACATACAAAATTGGCCAGCAAATAAAATTATAAGAATTTGTAAAATCTAAAATATACCTAAAGTTTGCTTAACATTTATCTTCAATAATATGCAATCATATCCAGCTCATATGTTGTGTACAAGTGAATATTGTTATAGCCTCATATATTTAGCACTTCAAAAAACCAGAATATTTTGATACTGGCACAGTGCCTATTCTATCATTTACACTAATACACACAAGGAGGGTGCAAATACAATAGTGTGAACAGTATAATGACGAGCCTAGCCTATGCTACCTCTAGGCTACCCAAAAATCCTATGGCTAGCCTATGAAAATGTAAATTAGCTTTATCACTTATGCAGAATCCAAAGAATAAGAAGTATTCTTGTGTCTTCTTTATAAGTGTAACCATACAGCAAATAATGAAAAATCTTGACACTTCGGCCATGCAAAAATGTTTCATTCAATACCTATGTCACAGTAGCCTAGCCCACAACATAGCAATGACAAGGTAGTCCCTCGCTAGTGATGAATTTGGGACTCATTTGCGCATGTGATTTTGTGACGTCGTGCAAACTGGTTGAAGCGACAATTTACTGATGTTAACATAGGGATAATTGTCTATGTTACACTTTGAAATACAATTTGATAAATATCCTTACATAGATTTAAACGGTGAACATGATTTTGGACATATGAAATATTGTAGTTCATGTGAATATCGATAATAGAGAAATCGAATAAGCGAAATGTTGCACAAATAAGGTTTTTAAGTGTGAAACTTTTAGAGACTGACGGGATCCTGGAGACTGAGGTCACAGGATTTTTTTTTTTTTTACGGCATTTTGAAACTTCCTTGTCTTGGCCTTGTGTGCATTTGGAACCTCGTTATCAATTGTTTTGAAGTTGATTTCCTTTGTGAGTTGTCCATTGGCGCGAGTCCGCCTTTGAGTTCAAGTATTTTTATTAATTTTACTTAGCTTAATTTTGTGATAAAATTGGGGTTCACAATTTAATCACAAAATTAAACTGTTAATTTAACAAAATACCTACATGAACTGAAAGGCGGACTTGCGCCAACGGACAACTTACAAAAGGAAATCAACTTGAAAACAATTCATGACGAAGTTCCAAATGCACACAAGGACAAGACAGAGAAGTTTAAAAAAGTGGAGAAATCCCGTGACCTCAGTCTACAGGATCCCGTCAGTCTCTAAAAGTTTCACACAAAAAAACCTTATTTGTGCAACATTTCGCCTATATGATTTCTCAAAGATCGATTTTCACAGGAAATACAATATTTCATGTGTCCAAAATTGCATTCATTACTTAAATCTATGGCGGGATATTTATTAAATCGCATTTCAAAGTGAAAAAAGGCAATTATCCCAATGTTTACATCAGTAACTGTTGTTTTTATATCATGGCCTAGCCTACCATGATAAAGTAATTTTCATTAACCAAAAGGCCTCCAAAGGTCTTTGTATTGCATGTATAATAAATGATTACTATGTACATACAAAGAAAATTAAAACAACAACTACATTACCATAATGTTAAATGGTAATGTTATTTGTATTTTCCACATATTGAATTTTGTTTGTCCATTACAGTATACACTGTATACAGTTACTATATTAATAACCATTTGTAAGTACCGCATCATACAGTGTGCAATATAGTATCCAAGAATAACAACTGGAAAACAATGATCAAGCAATAAGGATACATTTGGAAGAGCCAAGGCCCATGGCCACAGTTGAGGGAACAAGCTTTTGGACTGAGACTAAATTCCCTCCACCCCAAAAATCCACATTTTGATCATCCCTTTTCCCCTTCCCTCTTCAATAAACCAATTGGGACACACCATTCCCATGAAGCAAATCATGATATGTACAATGCTCAATTTATTTGCAATCCCATCCAAATAATTCAATCTCCGCTCTGCACATCCATTTACACATTATGCACCTTTACTTAGCCATTTAATGCTGTTGAGATAGATATGTTCACTGAAAAAAAAAAAAAAAACTGTGATCACGGGCACCGTGTGGATATGGAAGTGCAGATAACTGAGGCATTGCTGAATGCGATAATTACTAGCTTGAGGGTAAAAAGCTGGATGTTTGGCCCTACATGAAACAAAGTGAAAGTAATTGTGGGCAATTATGGGAAGAACAAAGAGTTACAGTGTCTTGACTACGTGAATGTTACAGCTAAGGAAAAGGGTAGTACTATTTGTAGTGTCAGAAGACTCGGGATCTGAGGAAGAGTATGAATGTGCTGGTTTAGCAATTGCATAGGTAAGATTGAATGTGGTAGAACTTGTTAGGTGGAATTGCTTTCGGAAAAGATGGATGTTGCCTGCATTTAACAGCACTCAGCTTATGAAGTGAGTATTTTTGAGACTTTTTGTGGAAGATAGAAGAAAGGCAGAGCTGAATGATGAAGAGTGGAATAGGTAAGTGTAAGATTAAGAAAGTTGTGCAAGTGACTTTATCTATCTATGTAAGGACAGTAACTGATGGAATGTCATTGTGAGATTAAGGGATTTTAGATGCTGCATTATGCTGGCTAAAGCGTGACTAAGTAGATTACCAGGGTTATATAATTTAAGTCTGGATGAGGGAAAGTTTCTGAAGTAAGATGGGAGAAATATTGCTGCTCCACCATGCATAGTTAAGGAGACAGAGGCAACTTTAAAATTAAGTGGCATGATCAGATATAAATAATACTTATAACAAAATTTGTATAAAATGTGGAGGATGGTGTGTATGTAAAGTAAATATATACTGTTAGAAACAATTAAAAGTAAAGTCAGAAGTTAGAGGAATAAAATCTGACATAAATGCAAAGTTGTGGGATAAGAAAACTAACTCTAATCAGAGTAGGGCATATTTGATGCTTGTGGATAATAGAGTACTAACTGAGTATAAGGTAGGGAAACTGGATCACTATCGGAAAGTGTTTTCAAGAGGGGACTGCTAAGAATAAGTGGAGCAAGAATAAGGCTTGACATTAATTGAAAATCAAGTTTATACGTTCCTTGACTGATGTTCATATTATGGTTGTAACTTTCTTTTATAAAGCTAGATTCAATGATATTTCCCTTTCCATTTCATTATTAGAATACACAATCCTTTTTACCCCTTCCCAGTTAACAGCACGATTGTTCTCACTAACATGTACAAAAATACCACTGTTTCCTGTGCATATCTCTCACATTTTTTATGTTATTCTGTTCTCTCTACCAATGCTTTACCCGTTTGACCAATGTAAAAGTTGTCACAACTTACATGAAATTTTATATACACATTCTTCAGTGTTGTTGGGGGGAGTTCTCGATGTACGTTTCATTGCTTCATTATTTTTAAAGGCAACATTTACACCAAAATTCTTCTGGGGATGAGGGCTATCTTTCATATTATCATTATAAGGTAGTTTTCGTGTTGTATGGTTAATTTTGTTTTTTATACATGGTCTTTTTTGCCGCATCTAATGCATTGTTTAGTACACTGTCAAAATATTTCGGTTTCTTGCCTGTATTCCGAATCTCATCTATTCTGGGCTACATACCCTTAATGCTCTTAGAAACATAGATGTAAACACTGATTTCTTAACCTTGTTGTTTTGTCCAGAATAGAAATGCACATAGGAAGAAATATTGATAGGTTTGCTGTAAACACTATATTTAAACCCATTACTATTTCTCCGTATGAGGACATCCAAAAAGGGTAGGCATCCATCATTTTCCATTTCCATAGTAGATTTAATTGATGGTACTAATTGATTTAACCTGGCAAAAAAGTTATTTACATCTTTGTTCCCTGGCCATATGCAAATTATGTCGTCAACATATCTGAACCAAACTACATTGTGTGGAATTAGGTTGTTTAATATTTTCTTTTCAAAAAATTCCATATATAAGTTACTTAGCACTGGGACAGAGGGTTTCCCATTGCCATACCAAAATTTTGAGTAAATTTTTCCATTAAATTCAAATTTATATTCTGTCACACATAATTTAATCAGTTCAATTGCCGTGCTTTTAGAAAATGGGATATCCAGCTGTGTGTTTTCTAATGATTCAGATAAAAACTATAGTAGATCATCAATTGGTACCTTTGTGAATAGTAATACTACATAAAAACTCACAGGCTTCGATTCACTATTAACATGTACATTATTTAGTTTATTTATCAAGTCCACATTACTCTTGATATTGGCATTAGAGATGGTACCTACCAATGAGTTAAGGATATCCACTAAGTACTTTGCTAGTTTGTAAGATGCAGAACCCACTGAGCTAAAAAATTTGCTTGTACTACCTTATAATAATAATATGAAAGATATCCCCCATCTCCTGAAGAATTTCGGTGTAAATGTCGCTTTTAAAAACAATAAGACAATGAAACATGTACCATACTTATCAAGAACTCCCGTGACAATACTAAAGGATGTGTATACAAAATTCCATGCAAGTCTTGTGACGACTTTTACATTGGTCAAACGGGTAAAACACTGGTAAAGAGAATAGAATAACATGAAAAATGTGTGAGATATACACAGGGAAACATTGGTATTTTTGTACATGGTAGTGAGAACAATCGTGCTATTAACTGGGAAGGGGCAAAATCTATAAAAGAAATTTACAACCACAATATGAACATCAGTCAAGGAATGTATAAACTTGATGCTTTAATATCAAAAGAACTTTGTAAATTGTTTATATTTTAAGGTAGGTAGCAGAGATGTAGTATGGAAATAGGATTATTATATCTGTGAACATTGTAAGGGGTCAATAATGCTAATGAGTTTCCAACCCCGCCTCCCTGACATCTGTCAATCGTGGATTTGTTGTCTCCTATGGTGGGTATGTTTATCCGTAGTGTCCCTTGTGAATTTATTGTGGATTTTAGTCAAATGAGTTTTGAAAGCCACTCCTACCTTGACACCTGCCTGTGGGTGAATCTGCAGCTCAAACAAACCGGTCAAGACCTACACCCCGCCTCTTATTTTTCACCTTATACACACACACACACACACACACACACACACACACACACACACATATATATATATATATTATATATATATATATATATATATATATATGTACATACACACACAAGGCCCTATGCTATGATGATGATGAAATAAATCATAATCCTCTTAGCACCAATGGCACTATGGCATTACAAAGTATGTAATATCTCATAAAAGTTTAATGTAATTGATACAGTTATGACTTTTAAAGGAAGAAATGATAATGACCATCAATTCACTCGAATTCGCTTAAAAAAGAAGAAATCCAATTCTCTTAAAAATTATAAAATCTAATCTATCGATTTAATATCATAAGAGTACATGGTCTGAATGATTTATTCATTATACTATATCTCTTACCTTTATCTATTATACCTAGTAACTACAAAAATACTCTTTACTGCACAGCTATGAAACTAATCCTACAGGTGCCCACAAAAGCTAAAGAGAAAGGAGTAATTTACATCAGTGGCTCAACTTTAGGTGCCTTTTTTCTATGAACTGTTAGGAAAAAATATTTAGAAAAGGAAGCAAGCTCACAGGTTTAAAATAAGGACAGGAGACGTGATGCAGACTTGAAAAGCGTCACACAATCTGTGACTTTCAAATACTTACAACAAGCTCTGGGGAGCACCTCCTACTAGTATCAGTGTTCTGAAGGCGACTATACTCCTCCGACACCTACAGATTCAAGGATGGCATCAAAAGAAAACCAGAACTGAGCTACTGCTGCTCAAGGTCGCTACTGACAACCTCTTTAATGGATTTACATAGTCAACTCCACCTTCAATCTCTGCATTAGTGTCCTACTTACTAGTGTTAGCTGACAGCATACTTTCCATACAACTACCCCTTACTAGAACTATGACAGTCAGTATATCTCAAACACCAAAAATATTTAGCAAACACAACAATACAAGATAAGAAAAGGACATTATCAATAATCTGCACCAGAAGACACGGGGAGTTTTCAGAATATTAAAAGAAAAGTTCACTGATACAATGCTAACAAATGTATGATATACAAGCAAATAACATGATAAAAATTATTTTTGGAATACTACTTCCACATTTGTTTGATGAACATACAGTACAAGTATGACTTATAAAGGTTTATAACTTTCATTTGCATAGTATGTACTAGTTTTTGACAGACACACGATATACTGCGTTAATATATTTAATGTGATTACATATCTAGTGCATATCCATTTATATTATGTTTTCTAAACTCTAGTAATACAATTAATGTCCCATGTAATCATTAGTTATACTGTAGTATAAACTATAACAACAATTCTATTGTCTCTTTTATTTTTGTTTGTCAATACAGTACATGAAATTTTTTTTAGAGACAATAAAGAAAAAAAACAGGATATTTAATATCTTGCACCCAGTTGTAGATGAAAATTTTTCCCAATACGTAACTCAAAAGATATATTTCTACAAAATATTAGGGAAGATTTTAATATGATGGGAGAAAACAAGATTTGATGTAAGAAAAACCTATTTTTGGTGGCCACTTTATCCTCAAAGGATTTATCTCTATGGTCCCAGGCTCTGTATGATAGACCCACTAATATAATGAATTCCCTCACAGCTGGTCTTAGGCTGGGAAAGTTTCACTTTTGGTGTAGTGATGCAATACAAATGGACTTAAGGCAGGGCTCTTTACCCTACATACATCAGCTACACATATGATTGTGATTCACTTGCTCTTTTGCATGTGGCAGTCGGCATAGGTAAGCCAATCCATTAATCTTCACGTCTGTGAAAGAAGCATCCACCAAAGATTCCAATGCTTCTTTTTCTTCATGGAAAGCAGATGGTGTTGAGAAATCACAGTAGCAACACTAACCGTCAAAGGAGAATATAAAAGAAACCAACTGATGAGAAAACGGCCTATGTCCTGTGGAAAAACTCCCCAATAAAGAGCGATAAAGAACTTTCGGGAGTATTAACTTTTGAGAAAGAAGAGACATACCCATCATTGTTGTGATGGAATGCAGGATAACTACTCCACCTCAGCAAGCCATGTAAGGCATCACATTTGCTCTATTAATCAGGGTTCTGTGAGGAAATAACAGTATACAGAAGGATAAATAAAACTGAAGGTATGTTAAAGTTATGACAATAAAGTGACTTATCTAACCACATCAAGATGGAAAGCTGGATAACTGCTCTATCACAGCAATATCTCAGAGGCATCATGGTATCAGAGGGTATCATCAGTCTTCTTGGGGACCTCTGGGGCTGGACTTACCACATCACCTATTGACACACACTGCATTCAAACCTCTCTTCAATCTCATGGCAGTAATGTTAAGGAACACTATCACTGATGGCCACCTTAAACACATAGAGCTCATCAAAAAGTGACGTTTCTGTGCCAAGAGAACAAGATGCCCACCTTCTGGACATCATGCATCTCAGGGAAAGACTAGGGGTCTGCCTTTTTAATTGAGGGCACTACGATTATTCTCAGGCCATGCAGTGAAGCAACTTTCTAGTGGTAAGGTGTAAGAAAAGAGGATCACCAGGAACGTTAGCTGTGACATCTAAGTAAACCTGGAGTGGCTGGATCAGACATAATATTTTATCTGTGATACTGAGTTCCCACAGAAGATTAAGGGCTTCCCTCTTCAACATTCCACCCACTCTTACCATATAGAATGGTATTGTAGATAGATAAAGTCCATAGTTTCTGTACTGGGTACCTAGCAGTGTTAGGTGGAAAATATTCATAGTAGACCAAATTAAGAGGGTTAACAGACTTTTTAATACCTTCAAAATCTGTGATATTGGAAGCAAGAGGTGGATCATCTTCCATTTAATCCAGTCCTATAAAAATGCACCTCTTGCTACTGCCTGAACAATCTTCGGTGAGGTAAGGGTCCACTTCCAGATATGGAAGCAGGCTGGGAATCACTTGGAGGGTATAGATTGGTCTTATCCACATGGTTGAAGCTGCTGTCTGCCTTGACAGGGAGTCTGTTCTGATGTTGACTGAGACTGCAAGATGGATTACGATAAGTGCCACTTCCTTGCTTAACACATTTGAAGGATGGACAGTGTGACTGCAATGAGGGAAGCTGAGAGAACTGAGCCTCTTGACACATGTCATTGCTGTCATGCTGTCCATAACCAAATAAATATGAGTACGCTGGAGGGTTTAATCTTCTGAGAGACAGGAAGCAACCATCAATTCCAAGGAATTGATATAACACCTCATAAATAAATCCGACAACCATCTTGCACCTACCTAACAATTCTCCAAATGGCCTTTGCAATCTGTCAAGGAGGCATCCTTTCATCAATTCACTATCTTAAAGGTGAAGGACCAGATGGCCAAGGCTATCTGGAGGGAGTGCTAATTCTCAAGGATAGTGTTGTCATCAAAGCAGTTTCTGTATTCTAATAAAAAGAGGGGCCAAACACCATTCTGTATGGGGGAAGGTGGTGCTGTCCTGTATTTCTACATTTCACATTGATCATCTTTTGTTTACTGAAAAAGGATTTGTTATTCAGCAAGAAGAGACACACCAAATCTTCATGCTTAAGGAATTTCGAGTCCAAGCTGGTCTGAGTGCTAAGACCAATCATACTACCAGTTAAACCACAAGAGAAGGAGGGGCATCATTCTGGGAGACAAGGGTACCCTAATGAGAATATCGGAAACTGACTCTTCATCTTAGCTTTGGGCTTATTGATGGCCTGCTCCTTTGGGCTTACTGATAGCTTGCTCCAAAGACCTTACTTCCTTAGCAAGAGTACCCACCTTCATGCAGATGGACTTTAAGGACAATCTAGTCTCTCTCCTAATGGATGAAAACATCTTGATAATTGTCAAAGTCAGTATCCAAGGCTGCCCTGAATTCCTGACATGAATCTTCAATAACTTCCTGACTAAAGTGGCATTCAGTATCAAGGGACCCTTTAATACTGTATAAGATCTTCTAACATATCTTTGTAAACTCTGCATTAGGATCTCTTTAAGAAAAGTGTCTGGTTGGGTGGGTTGGACATGACTCTTCATCTTAGCTTTGGGCTTATTGATGGCCTGCTCCTTTGGGCTTACTGATAGCTTGCTCCAAAGACCTTACTTCCTTAGCAAGAGTACCCACCTAGTCATATCACCACTACCCAATAGAAAAGGGGTCTTGTGTGAAGGATTAGGAACCATAATAGAAACAGGAGGACTTTCAGCTGGGGTCCTCCTCAATTTGCATGGGAAAGCTCAGATCTAACTCTGGAGGCTACTCCTCCGGCAAGAAAAAGATCTGTACCCTACACTTACTAGGCTAACTAAGGAGAGCCCAGTACTTGGTCCACATATCGCCCACCACTCAGGGCATTTGTCTCAATTAATGACTCTCCCATTCCATCAAAGATATCAAAAAGGAAGGCCTTGGATTCTGATGACTTGCCATGTTTGCCTGAATGGGGGACATACTCAGGGCAGGAAAGGAACACATGCTGTATGTGTTCTATTCCACCCACAATCCTACCAAACCATGAAACCAAATGAGTAGTTTAAATTGAGCGCCATAATCGTTTAGTCTAGCTGCCAGGAGCAAATTGCACACACTGAAAATGTCCAGCAACCACCCAAATTAATCACTGTTTACAAAGGCTAAGTTGTACCCAGGCCCACATGCAAAAAGTCAACTATACAGTTCACAACAGAACAAGGAAGTGAACTTCTAAACTTGCTTAGTGGCAGCCCTGTAATGGGAAAAAACAATAACATGAAAAATGGAGGGATGCAATCTGCATATACCGACTGGATAAGTGGGACATATCTAGAGGGAAACACCGACACTGTTAAAAGTGTGTGGCAGTGATGACTGGAGAGTAACAAGCTCTTTAAAATCAATACTGTTAAGGTCACAAGACAATGTATAAATATATTATGAGGGCACAAGTTTACTTAAAACTATTAACTTATGGTTACTCTTAAACTAAGATATTATTCATACAATCTATAGAGTTTATCAGAACAAAGAGAAGTAAAGGAAAAAAATTTTATCCTGCAAGGGTAAAAATTTATGCATCCAATACAAGTACTCTCAGTATATCTGTATATGTAAGGGTGTCACAGCACGCACGCACACACACACACACATACACACACACACACACACACACATATATATATATATATATATATATATATATATGTAATATATATATATATATATATATATATATATATATATATACAATCCATTTACAATAAAGGTATTATTCATGTAATCTAATTGTTACTCCAATTAAAGACACGGAAAAAGAAATTTATGCTGAAAAAGTAAATTTACATACAACCTGGGCCAATAATGTATACTTCTGGCTCCAGTGAAGGGTACAGTAAGATGAATTTTAACAAGGGGCTCATGATTCATGAAGGTAATGAGAAATATGTATTAATAAAAATAAGGTAGTATGCACTCAAGGGGCACCCACAGGGCAACACAAATACATATTTGAATATGAAAAAAGGGGGAATCATAATTAATAAATGTTATTCCATAATCAAACTTAATACTATTCCTCAACTAACAGTTACACCATCTGGGGAATAAAGCCCTGCACAATGAAACAAAAAATCTTGGTAAGCAGGACAGTGAAGCAGACGCCATGAAGACCAAGGGTAATGATATCATGGATAAGGCTTACCTGTGGCACTGCTGCCACTTCTGCAGAAGAGCAAGTGAATTATGATAATCAAAGTAGCTGCTGTGGGTAGGATAAAAAGCCTTCCTGCACCTTTATATTCCATGACTATACCCACAATGGCAATACTTCAGCCCAAGACCAACTATGAGAGAATTCTTGGTATTAGTCAATCTGTTTCATGAAGCCTTGGTGGGACTGCAAGGGTAACTCCATTAAGAATGAGCAGTTGCTACACTATCAGATATAAATTCCAAAATTAAATGGTGGTCCAAAAGTGGATCATTACAAGTTATAATTACAAATAAAGTAACTAAATTGTCCGAATGTTTAAAATCCATTATCTCATCATGTGAATTTCTTAAAAAAGTATACTGTAGGAACATAATTCCAAGAAGTCAAATGCATTATTTATTATCATGGGCTTATATCTTCATTTTGATTTTATTGGGCATAAAGTAGGTACAATTTCTTACATCAATTCACTACCATTTGCATATCATTTAAAAAACTCATTCTAAGTACTGAAACAAAATACTTGCAATTATACTTGAAACTTATTAACAAAAAGTCTTTGGAAACCCTTTTGCACAAAAATTAAAATCTGGTATATCAGTCAACTTTCAAATACCTTCTACTTTGCTTATTGAGTCTTTCCAATATGCTCCATGGAAGGTCTCACATAATTTTCATTAGTATTATGTCAACCCAATATTGTAAAACAAGAATGAAATGCATAATGCTTCAGTCTTTCCAAATTCATCAATACTGTAAAAACACGTCAGACAATTAGGAATCAATATTAAAAATTAAGTACCTGCATCTAAATATTACTTGCTTAGTCTTTCTATGGCGATTTTTAAGAAATCCTGTGTAGGCCAAACATGTCTAATGTTTTTCACAATGTGGCAACTCTTGCCGGTTAAAGACAAGAAAACGCTGGATTCCTCAGCGATGCTGAGATGAAAAACAATAGGAAACATGTCGTGTGCACAATTGAGTTCATTGACGCATTCCAAAGACATGAGTTAATCACGGGAAAGTTATAGAGTTTCATGTAGGTAGCATGCGTGTAGCTGTACATCAGTTAGTGGGTGTGTGTTTGAGATACGAGCCACAGAAAATGACATATAATCTCTAGTATGTGAATTAACGGAGGAATTAAATGACCAACTGTCAAAGTGGACAGTAGTGATTTCGGCGTAGAAGAGGCGTTGAAGGTCCGTCGGAAAAGGTAAAATTGAAATGACATTCAATTTGGTTTTAGAGAAAGGGAAGTGTGATGTGACAACACATTTTATTGACGAACTTTAATGTTTAATTGTCTGATAATTATATTTTCATTTTCAGATGAATTCAAAGCCACCATGTAGAAAAAGGGGATTTCTCTAGACGTGTTTTTAACTTAAGATAGACTATGAATTTTTGAACAGAAAGAGATGAAATATGGTTTTGGGAAGAATATGATAGTTTAACGTATCCGTTTTTTAGTTATTCTTAACCCATTTTACTCCATTTTCATGTTAGCTATTTTGGGAAATGAAAACTATATCTTTGTAATAGTTTCTACAAAGAAACTGTATACAAAGGCACTGTTTCAAAGGTGCTTTGAAGTGACCTCCGACACTGAATTGACTCTAAGAGAGTTCTGGAAGGACCACTTCAATATCTTTCATTATATAAGCCTTATAAATAAGGCTTGGCAGGGAATGACTTCCAGGTCAATGAACTCTGCCTGGAGAAAATTATGGCCAGAATGTTACTTCGAGAAGGATTTTGAAGGATTTGAGGCTGACCCTGATGACCCTACACTTGCTGTGGAATCTACTGTGTCTTTGCAGAACTACTTAATTGGGCTTGGATGTGAGTGGTGAGGATGTAGAAAAGTTAGTGGACGCTCACAGGGAAGAGCTAACCACTGAAGAGTTGCTAGACCTTCAGCAGGAGCAGAAACAGACGGAAGATGAGGAATCCGAGGAGGAGAAGGAAGAAGGTAGAGGGGATAATATACCTACTTCAGTAATTAAGGATAAGTTTTCCAAGTGAAGTGACATAAAAATTTTTATGGAGAATTATTTTTCCAACAAACACATTGTAATCCGTGTTTCCAACATATTTAATGACAATGCCTTGTTTCACTTAATGCAAATTTTAAAAACACCAGAAACAAATGACTCTGGGCAGTTTTGTTGTGTGACAGGGGTTCAGTGACTCTCAATCTGGTCCTAGTGCTAGCAAAAAGGAAGAGGGGAAGTAACCCCAGATAGTGCTTGTAACAAACAAAGACAAGTAACCCCAGATAGGTCCTTGATACCTGAAGTCCTTCTGGAGGGGGATTTCCCTCCCAAACAATAACCTCTCCTCCTCCCTCTCTCCTTCTCTCTGTCTTCCATATGCTACTCCATGAAGGTAAGAGTGATGTTAAATGATCATTTATTCACTTCATTAGTCATTTAGATTTCTTCATCATTGATTTCTGTATATAAAACTGTTTATTCCTTATAGTACAGTGGTACCTCGAGATACAAAATTAATCCGTTCCGAGGCGGCCTTCGTATCATGAGTTTTTCGTATCTTGAACCGCATTTTACATGTAAAATGCCTAATCTATTCCAAGCCCTACAAAAACATCCCAGTAAATTATATTTCCAGGCCTACAACACATGTTCTAGGATTACGACGCCGATCCAACGGAAGAAATATGACTCCAAAAAGGCAAAATACTGTACATACTTGAGTAATATTCAACTGCATGTAATGTTCAACCCCATTTTTACTGCATATGTTAGGACTGTAGCAGTATGTACTCATTTCAAATAACTATTAATTAACCATTAACTATAATACACAAACAAACAAACAAAATAAAACCTTCCAATCGTTTTTTTACATTCAGCTCTTATGAGTACCGAACGATCGCCAAGCAATCACTTTTCCTAGCACACAGTAAGCCATAAATTTTCATTGGTATCTCTCTTCAACTAATGAAACTACCAAACAGGATAATAACCATTCATTTCTATTCTTTATTCTATCTTTACCTAATGGAGATACCAAGTTACTGACAGCTACAATGAAACATATACGTAACGTAATATTAAAACAGAAGAAGAATTCTAGAAAATACATTTGTTGGCTTCAATGATACAGTCTGATTTATTTTTATATTTTATGATATCTAATTTACAATTTTTTAATTAAATGTATTGCATGTACTCATTTCAAATAATTATTAAGTAACCATTAACTATAATAAGCAATCAAACAAAAAAAAAAGCTTCCAAACTTCTGTTTACATCCAGCACTTACGAGTACCGGACGATCGCCAAGCAATCACTTTTCCTAGTACACAGTAAGCCATAAATTTTCAATATCTCTCTTCAACTACTGAAACTACCAAACAGTATAATAACCATTCATTTCTATTCTTTATTCTATCTTTACCTAATGTTTTTTTATATTAAATGTATTGCATAAATAACTTTTTCAATTTACAGCATCCTTTTACCAATAGAATACATAGAGCACAAGGGGTAGATGCTGACCAATAGGAGAGCAGGATCTTATGGGGTGACTAGCATCAGGAACCAATGGGAGAGCGGGAGGGTGGTGGCGAGTTTTAAAATTGTTCTCGGTGGTCCGGGCAAATCTCGGAACTTTACAGCAACAACCTTTCGTAACTTGAACTATTTTCGTATGTAGAGCCAAAAAATCTTCGTATTTGCTTTCGTATCTCGAGTTTTTCGTAAGTTGAGCCTTTCGTATGTCGAGGTACCACTTATTCATTTTATGAATAAAAATAAATTAAAAAACAATAAATAAAAATTACAAAACAAATGAGCAAAGTACTATGCATAGAATACTCTCTGGCAAGGATATTGAAAGCACAAAAAAATAGAAAATGTAGAATGCAAGGTATAAATGCTATGGCACAGCCACAAGCTTGAGAACATTGGTTAACTGACCTCCTTCGGGAATAAGGCAACTAATGTGCCTTCTATCATGGCCTAGCAGCCAAAAGTAGTAGCACAGAAACTTCAATTAAAACAACTGAAAGAAGGGGATCTTTAGTTGCCTATGGCATGTGACAAGAAACAAATGTAATAACCTTTAAAGAGCAAAACTATGAACTGGTAACACAATAAGATGTAAAATATGAAAAAGGACCAAGAAACAATGTTACATGCACCAAAATGTTAATGAAACATCAACAAGTGTTAAAGGAAAAATGTTTAGAAAGGCTGCACAATCAAAGAAGAAAAGGTGGAATATTACTCCTGAAAGGCTAAACTGAGCAATATGTAATATCAGCTTAGCACTTTTCCCTGTCATTCATTCATGAACAATTACAGTGACAAATTGCTTCTCTCGTGAATATTTGTATATATCTTCTTTGCTATTACCATTGTTTGTTATTAAGCAGAGCAGCATTCCTCATCCCACAACCTCCTATGAAGTGCCTATAGAGAAGATGCCTGTGATAATACAAGACCAGTCTAACTCAAAGTAATACACCTTTGTGGAAAAACCAGGTCTGCAAAAGAGAGGGGTGGTCTCGTCTTTAAGTTCCAAGGAGGAAAACTGAGTACCCATTTGACAATTGAAGAGGTGTTTTGTATGCATACCGTACACTGATTACAGTGATAATTTACTATACATACTGCATGGATATGATGTTACATGCAAAAATCATTAATTTCACAAAATATCAAAATTTTGTTTTATCACCTCATACTCATATTGAATAGAATTCAACAACATACAATATTTTACAAGTTAAATCATACAGTTATCAAAAAATATGATACAAAATTTTTCAGAACAAATGAATGTACCAGCACCACTTTAACAGCAGGCTAAATGGAAAAATTGAACCAGTGCAACTTCAAAAGTTTTATAATGACTCAGTTTTCATTACCAATTCAATGGAAGTGTACCAAATACAAACACCTGTTAGCTGAGAATGTGCTACAGATTCGCAAGTGCTGAAAATATACCATATGAAATGGCCTGAAGAGTGTCATACAAAAATTACCTTTACGAAATATTCAGCATTTAATTCATGGCAAAACCGTACATAAAATGTTGGCATATTATGGTAAGTTGTAAGCATATTAATGTAACCTATGGACTCTATGCCAAGTAAATGATTAATAGTACCTTTTCAACTAAAATTTCTAAGGAAACTTTTATGGGTTTCATCATAACTGCACTAGCACTGTTAAGTGAATTTATTTTTCAAATGACAGTATCAAAAATAAATCAGTGTTATTAATAAGAAAATTAAATTTTACCAGAAGTTAAAAAGTAATATGTATCCTGTACATGAAAGTCAAATTGAGCTTGAACAAGAAGGAACTTATAAGCTCACACATTTACAAGAAATAAAAATCATCTACCTAGCCCTCTAGAATGTCAGTGAACTCAAAACTTTCCTCTCCTCAAGTTATTTCAACAATTAATGCTAACCACTCAGTTCTTGGGAATAATTAAATTCTGTGAAATTAATATAGAGTTCCTAACTCAGAAATTTAATTTGAAAAATTTAACTACATGAATTTGGCATGGCACATGGATTAATCCTGAGACATCTAAGACTGAACATAATGTTAAGGATACGAAAAGCAGGAGTTTGCAGCATTGTTTCATCACACTGCTCAAACACTGAAATCCTCTCTTCATTCTGGGCTGAGTACAACACTTTCTGTTTCAGTGTAGGCAATAAAAATTAACAACAACTCTTTGCTTGTACTGAAAATCAGTTCTAAATTATTTAACAATTCTTTGTTAATATCTCATCCACAAAAGTTCTTACAAGTACATACTCAAAGTATTCTCTTTTACATATTTAAGTAGTAAATGTGTAAAATAGTAAATGTGTGAAAGATAAACACCTGAGAGCGCTGTGCAAAGGGGCTCAAACTACAGACATCAAGACTGATTCCCAAATTTAGTATGGTTTGTCTAATATTGATGGTAATGAGAGAGTAAGATCAGAATAATGGCAGCACTCAAGTCAAGTTAAGGCCATGAGTAGATTCAAGAGGTGAAGGAGCACAAGGAAATAAAGGAATCAACTGTATGCTAAATAAGCCAGCCTACTTACTACACTACATTTTGGTGTTTGGGTGTGAAGGTGAAGCAATTCGTCAAAGCTGCTGGCACGGTGACCTACAGGCGGAGTCACCAGGTGTCGCAGAATCTTTTTGCTGTCCACCCGAGGGCTGGCTGTCTGGGATCGACACTTGTGCTGTGTTCGCCTCGGACTGCCACTACTGCTGGCTGCTGACCCTCCTGTTTTATGGTACACCCACACACAAATATCATCATCAGTAGTGGATATGACATGAGGAAAGGAAAATAATCATAGCCATAGTTATCCTGTTAAGGGATAAGGGAATGTTGTTACGACCCTTGAACGAATGGACATTCCAAAATGAAGTCTATATCTGATAAAAGTGGTGAAGTGAGGATATAGAAAAGAGGTAAAGGCTGTGGATGATTGTTCTGATAACACAACAGTTTCCAGTACCTGTCTCAGAATACAACCTAAAAAGTGAAGGGAGAAAAAAATATGGCAAATATCTACTGTATTGACACTTGTGCATTTGATGTATCTCTTATGGTTAACAACAAACCCCATAAGGGCTACTTAATGAGTGGTTTTCCATATATATGTACTGTTTGTATGTACTTATTAAAATCTTTACTTAAACTTCCTGGTTTTTACTTGACACATTTGATTTACTACATCATTCTTTAAACAATGAAAAGTGAATCAAGGCATAACTAATTATTTTAATATTAATTTCGGCAAAACAGCTCAAAGAGTTTTTCCAAAGCTTTCAAGTAAATACATGCCTAAATATATATCTATTCACATTTATGAATTAATATACAGCCAGAAAGTCAGAAAGATTGGCCATAACCCAATTAGTAATCTATTTATGATGCAAGTGTGTAATGGTGATATGAGAAAGAGAAATGCAAAAAACTTCACAATGGAAGATGTGTACTATTTTATAAAAATCAATTACACCATTAACCACAGAAACTTTACAAAATACTTTAGGGATGGTAACTTAATTCAAGAGTAAAATCATCCTTTGCTCATGACAAACAGCATAAGGGATCAGAGGAAGTGTTGCGGTAGCACTGCCAGTTTACACCCCTTTCAATTATTTCATAGCAGGAAATGACATATTAATGCTGCTATTTGAATATTTAATTTGTTTTTAATTTTGCACTGGTTCATTTTCAAAGTGGAGCAGATTCTTTTATTAAAAAATGTTCCAGAATGCCAAGAATGATGAATGCAGAATTAGAATTCTATTTATGTATATGAATTCAATAACAAAGGCATTGAAGTTTTTGTGCAAATGATTTACATCTAGTGACTGTCATCTTATGGCAATAATTTTGGAAACAAGATTATTCATTACTCACTTATTGATTCTCCTTGAACAGTGTACAATAAGACAACACTATAAAGTCTAATTATCACTCACAGGGGTTTCTAATTACTTGAATTACCGATCATCTGTCATGAGTCTATAGGACATCAAATCAAGAGTATGTATATGAGGCAGGAAGTGGTGGTCAGATATCACAGTAGTATGACAATGATTATGTGTTAACTTACTAATGAAGATATGATGTAATGCAAAAACTTGACCAAGCTAGTATGTAATTTTAAACAATGCTGTACTTGGGCGACAAGATTATTCATTAATTCAAACAAACTATTAAGATAATTATTTTCTCATGTATACTAACTTTGAGAACATTGTATTACTGATTACATATTATTGCTGGATATTCTAAAAAAAAAAAAAAATTCTGTTTGGTGTTGATTCTAATGGTATTATACATATTGTAATAGTTACACAATGAGAGATGCTAACAAATAAAATTATTTATCACCTTTCCAGGCCTCTGCATGAAAATGACAAGGCACTAAACAGTGTTACAGAAATAAAGGACATTTCAAGTAAAGCAAATCAACACTGAACAACATGGCTACTTACAACTTACAACTACAGGTTAAGATTTGACATCTACACTTGTTAACTTTTATTAGACTACAGTCTGGGAAGTTTAACTTAGTGCAAACCACGACAATTTACAAATGCAGCAACTAATGAGGGAGTTTAATGTCTTGCAAGTTGTTAAATCCATTGTTTTATCAGAATGGGTTATGTGAGATTAAGTCATACCACTGGAAATGACCTTGCAACCACATACTGTATTACATAAGTTTTAAGAAAATTATTGGAAAACTAAAAATGCCACAATTAAGACCAACAATAAGTTAATCACATCTATCCAGTGCTGCAAAAGTGAACACAAATATAAAAATGATGGGACCAAATTAGCATTGACAATCAATTTAATTTTCTCAAGGCCAAAATGAAAAGGGTGATAGTTTAAATGTCCCTTTGAGTTATGGGAAATGAAGTTTTCCTTCTCAATGTAATGTTATAATTGTAAAAAGCTGAATTAATCTGAATTATAACTAAAATAATAGGAATGACAAGATGATTAATATGCTTAGTACTAAAAGATGGAGTAGGATATAAATGGGGGAATAAATGGCAAAATACAATACATGTACATGTTCATTATCTCCAAAATTATTATTAAATAACTTTTGTACTTATAAATATAAGGGTTGTGCTTATAAATATAAGGGAAAGGGAAGAAACACAAGAAACAAAACATCTATGTGTAATATGCTATAATCAGTCCTACATCAAAATTAAAAAAAAAACTCATGTCTGCCAGATACTGCTGGGTACAGACTACAGTTGCAAATATTTATTTCAAATTCATATGCTGTACATATGTGTTCCAAAAAAGAAAAGTGTGACTGTTTAGATGGCTCAACTACTTTTAAATATAATGAATATCTTACAAAATAAGTATTTATTTCTGAATCTTAAAACGAATATTTTCACTTTAAAATTACTTGTATGGTAGGATGTAATGGAAACATTTAACATGCCACTTGCAATATTATAGATAGTAATACTGCATATACAGTACATACAGTAAAAACAAAGGTGCCTAAAACAACAATGATGAACAAAATTTCTGACTACAAAAGAAAGTTTCCCATTTGTATATGCACTGTAACTGGAATTTTCACTGATAATAGGTAATAAAATTAGTTCAGGGAACATCACACAGGCAGCTTTAAACGTAAAACTTGGGAGGAGTATGCTACACAAAAATTATATTTCATAAAATTATTGAAAATCAAGACAGTGAACCAAGACAATATTGAAATAATAATCTCTTGGATAATGAACAGTACAATGAAATGTTGAAAACTGATGTAAATAGTAATGTATTCTTATAACATATTAGTTGTAAAAAAAAACCATATTTTAGAAAAACATATGAAGCAAGGAACAAAGTAAGACAAAGTAGATAGGGCAATCTTTATAAAAGAATGATTTTATGTTGTTTAACACGAATGGCCTTAATTATCTTCGCCATATCAATACCACCGTGCACATTCCTGAAAGAGATAAGAGAAAAAAGAAAAACCAGAAAACGTTTGTGATAGTATTGTAATGTTAAATTAAATGACTGGATGTGGCAAGGGAAGGAAAATCTGCAGTTACATTTCATTAGAATGGAAGCCTTGGCATTCTTACTTGGCTTATTTACTGATATTATGAGCAAGGGGAGTCCCTCAACAAGCGAAAAAGCTCATATATAAAAAAGCACTAAGGCAAGCAGACCTAAGCAGTGTGTGAGAAGATCTGGATAACTCTAAACTCTTGGCATTCTGACAGAAGTACTTCCGTTCATTTCTTTTTGCCACAACATTTTCAGAGGAGCTTGCAGGCTTCTTTGCACTGTTAAGCTGCTGCTGCTGCTGCAGGTGCATCTGCTAAACTAGATTCACATCACAGCATGTGGAAAAGATATCAGGACAGCTTGCAAGAGGGAAAGCAGACTTTCATGAAAACGAGTTTTCAAAATTCTCTCTTTAATTTACTTTTATGAGTTCTGATATATTCAGAAAAAGTTACAAAATTTCTCGCTAAAGACAGAAGTATAAAAAAAGATTCAAGTGTTAACTTCAAAATGAGAAACAAAGTGGTGTTTATATTTACAGTTACCGGAAATTATTGTGGAAAACTGATTTGCGAAGGATATATTCAGTATAGTTTAGTACTCAGGTCGCATGATTGGAGGCAGCAACTGTTTTGTTTTAATAATAGTGACTAGTTTAAGATGTATAGAGGAAGACTGAGAATTGTATCCAGAAGATATTGGATGAAAAGAACAGGAATAAAAAGAAGAGGAAAAGGAATACAGAGCAAAGGTGGGTTTGAGAGATGACAATAGAATCTGTGCAGCAGAAGGGACAGTGAACAACGAGAAGAGTTAGAGAAAGAAGAGGAATAAAGAAGTGACAGAGAAGAATGAGTGTGAGTGTTTAGGAAAGAAATGATGGTTTTACAGCCTTACGTTTATGAAGCTTGAGCAAATCGTCAAAGGTAAATGCGGGGGCCTCGCACTGTGGGCTTGACGCCGTTGAGGAGAGGCTAAGAAGCGAGGCTTTGCGGAAACTATTGAGCCGCACAAACAGGGACTTTGGGCGAGGGCGAGGACTGAGGCCAGTGGGGCTAGGCAGGGGCGCCAGGCGAGATGGTGCCGGGGACATTGCACCTGCAATAATACATGCCTCAGTCCTGCTCCACATGAACACACACACACACACACACACAGACAAACACCAACGTAAACGTCACCATAACCATCAGTGTAATTGTAGCAATCATCATCAAGCTGCAAACAGGATTGCAACTACTGTACTTCTGAGTATGCTCTGTATACATCACTGTCCTTCTGCCTTTTTCAAACTTACTTCACAGCATCATGTGTGCTTTGTTTGACAAACATGCAAAGCTATAAGCATCAGTACATACAAAGCCTGAATATGTATACTGTACAGTATTAGGCACTATATACAACAAAGGAAAACATGTGGTCATTCACCCTCTTTGGCAACATTAACATTTCATATCACATACAAGTGACAGCACAGCACCCCTATGCCTGAACATACAAATCTATTTATTTATGAGAAATGTAGATGTGGTTATTAGTCCTGCATACTACGAATAGGAAATAACACTTGTGAGATCACAGTTTTTGGATCAGCAATAGAAGTAAAACTGATAAATAAAAAAATGATGGTGGTACGTGAAATGAAATTAGTAAAAGATATAAATATCATGAACTTGAGAGGATATTTAAGAATAACTTTTATCCACATTACTTTCCCATTAATACAACCTTAACGAAAAAGGTGATAACAGGATCAGGCCAACTTTCCACTAAAATCTAAAATAGTGAACATTCATACCTATTGCTATAAAAAACAAAGATATGAAAATTGTTACTCCATGCTTAAATAAATTATCCTTTATGCAAAACCCCTTTAACCGCTAACCTTTCCTTTTATGTATACGTATTATAAGGTTTTGCTATGATGCAGTGCTTTATGTATAACAAGTCAAAACTAATGAAAGCTTATATAAAATTTATAAACTCCATGTAAAAAAATATGACCTATAATTCTATGTTTTTGTGAGCACCTCTAAATAGGAGCTTCAGGAGTATTTGTAATGGAAGACAACTTTTCAGCAAATAAGAATTTTGTAAACAATGAGAGTACATATTTGCAAATCTGAGGCATAAAACAAGTATGGTACTTCACAACATACAAATTCATGAGGATTATTGTCTTTTATATATATACGGTGAGATTTTATTTTTAAATATCTTTGAACTGATGTATTGCAATCAAATTGTAATCCAGTTTAATCTAAGTGCATCACTGGATGATAAAAATCTATAATTTTTTATGAATAAAAGTCTCAAAATCCTCACTTTCAAAGAAGAGCATTGGTTCTTACGTTGCATCTCAATAAACTGCTGCTTTTATTAAAATAAGTCAGTGTTACTAACTTCTCAAGTTCTTGAAAGATTTATTGACTATTTTGTGAAAGGAACTTGATTAAAAATCATGTACCCTATTCCTATGCTCCAGAAAGACTTAAATGTTGACTTTTTTAAAGAATAAAAAAAAAAATTTCCTTTGCATGGTTTTTGTCAAAAACTTTAAAATTACCAAGATCAGGAGTTAAAATCAGATTCACCAACTGACCCACATGACCAGAAACTTCTACTGTCATGAATGTTACTAAAAATATCTAAAATTATTCAGATAAATTAATATTAATTATTGCAATGATGGTAATCATAATGATGACAAAAATTATTTTGATTAAAATAATACAAAAGTTATGCAACAAAAAGCCAAACCAAAACCTTTATACGGAAAAAATCATAAATGTATAGGGATATGAACAGTACATGAGAGGATCAGCCTTCTATAATGGATAACAAATTTATGGTGGATTTACCAGTAGTAACTTGCTAGTGCCAATAAACCAAACAGAAAGAAAAAAAATTTAATCTAAATAATAATTCTAATTGTAAAACTAAACTTCCTCCTACTTAGTGGAACTTACGCAACACAAAATTTAAATAAAACATCACTCCTTTATACTTTTTGATCAATATATAGCCTGAAGACTTGTCTACAGCCATTTTTTTAACACATTTAATTTTTTCCAAATTCTTACATCAGACAATCTGTTAGCAATACCCTTTAAATATTTGTAAAATATTTTGGAATAATATCTGTAAAATATTTTGAAATACCCAAGGGAAAACTGACAGTGGTAAATACCTGTCACTATCATTCAATAAAATTCTGAAGACAAATCGTATGATACATCTTTTACATTGGTAAATACCTGTCACTATCATTCAATAAAATTCTGAAGACAAATTGTATAATAAATCGTTTACATTCTTTTATTTTCATACTCAAGTATATGTATTTACAGTTATGTACACAAAGATAAATTACATATAAACTGCAAGACATACACATACAGTACCTACATATACAAAGAAACACAAATATGTAGTATTGTTCAGATAAATAACAACATGCCTTTTGAATATTCTACTATCTTTTAATTAGACTGCTAACTAGAGAAGGCCTAAACTCACAACAGCATTGAACAGGGCTCAATCCAGTCTTAATATTTACTTACATCTACCGATAAATATATATACATCAGAATTAAGCTGTTCCCTCTGGTAAGGGCTAAAAAAACTGTTAATGACACATTCATACACTGATTACTAAATCATGGATGAACCCCATATTCAGACACTTACAGGGATGGCTTCAGAGGAAAAGGCACTATATCCATCAATGTCATGTTAATCCTTCAACTGCTGAATGAAAGACGAAACCCCCAACCCCTCCTTTGCAGGAAACATCCATAACATTAACCATTTTACAACAGAGCTCCTTAGCAGCACGTCAAAACTCCACACTAACTGTGCTATTTACCACAATCTTACAGTCTTTCAAGGCCCTTTTGTACAAAACCTCTTCCACAACATCTGTCCAGCACTCTTTAAGCATGCCTTTTGTTTCTCATCCCAATACTTCCAAATTCTTATTTTTTCCTCAATGTATCATTCAACATTTTCATTTTTAAAGGCACTTAGCTATCTTCTCACAAATGCTCTCATTCCACAGCTTTGAGCATCAACAACTAAATTCCTTTCTCTAATGTCTTGCATAACTCCTCCATAAAGCTATGAAACAGCTAGTTCGAGATCCATTTTTGCACCAAACTACTCACTTTCCAGTCTACATAGTGTAACACAAGCTTTCCTTCCATTATAAAAACTTGTAAATGCTCTCAACAAATTAGAATTTATGCCATACCTCTTCAATACG
The DNA here is from genome assembly GCF_015104395.2 of Macrobrachium nipponense. Taxonomy (NCBI): domain Eukaryota; kingdom Metazoa; phylum Arthropoda; class Malacostraca; order Decapoda; family Palaemonidae; genus Macrobrachium; species Macrobrachium nipponense. The sequence goes on from NC_061108.1 coordinate 97,444,058, forward strand.
CCCAACATAAAATCTATAGCTACCAGTGCTATTATATCAATGCTATAATAAGTTTTCCTTTAGTTTTACCAACACAACCTTTTCTTTGGTTAAACCCATGCTGCTCTTTCTGTATTTTCTACTTCTTTGTAGCTTAATCCCTAGTCAGGTTCATTGTTGTTTAGTAAGCCTTTTCCAATGACTCATTTCCTAATTTGTTTTGACAGATGTTTTATCAACAGAGGCCATTCCTGACTCCATCCCTTCCTATTTATTTGTACATGGGAAAATTGCTCTTCCTGTATCAATGCCACTATTGTCTTTTATCTATCACATTTACCCATATACAAAGTAATGACAATTATTCCTTCTATCCTCACCAATTTTAAATTTTGCTATTATCCAGACATATCTTACGTACCCTGGTCAGTCATTTGATCCAGTTTCATTGCAGTATCACAGCATTTCACCTATTATCCCATATCTGACTCTTTCCAATTTTTAAACCTTTATGACTAATCTCCTTATTTCTTCAACATTTCCACTTGCAGTTTTATTTTGAAGTGAACTTTAACTATTCTTGAAGCATTCACCATCATTCTATCTTCTACAATAAAAAAAATCTACAAAATACTCATTACCACACAATTTATAAATCTTGCGTTTCCTAGTTTCTGAATGTCTGTTGGTAAAATATATCAATGTATGTGTAGAGAATAATAATCTCTTTTGTAGTTTGCACTTCTTTCAATGCCCAGTGACATACAAAAATCTATAGATTTTAGTTATGAAGTTTTATGAGTGGTCTTGAATTTAATGCTGCTTTTGACTTTATTAATCATTGGGCCCTTATTTCCAAATTAAAGACAGATGGGAGTTGGGTGAACAATGTTCAGCAATATCATTGGATTTCTCAATACTAGATTATCAAGACAAGTTGATGAACAGATACATGGAACAAATAAGTGGGTGTTTCTCAGAGTAGTTTTCTTAACCCATGACTACTTACACCATACAAGGACAATATGTTTGGCTTGTTGCTTATGCAAGAAATGCTATTCTCTTTGAATCAAGACCATCGCTTGAATATAGATTTGTGGTTGGTGAATCTCTTAACACAGTTATAGCTAAAATTAGTACAGGGCACAAATTGTGGGGATGAAGGCCTAGAACATCTGTTTCTCCACCAAGATATTTTTACTAACAGCTCTTCTTAAACTACATGCAACTTGCTTAGAGTTCTAGGTGCATTTTTTAGTTGTAAATTCACCTTTGAAATACACAAAGAAAAGTGTTATAATGAGACAGTCTTTCAAAATATTTTGAAAGCTGTCTGTCTAGAAGAAATGGTTCTGAAAGATGTCTGTCTAGAAGAAATGGTTCTATCTTTATATTACCATGTTCTGAGACTTATTTCCAAGTTTGGTCCTCACAAGCTAACTTGCAGCTTAAACTGTTGGGAAATAATGTGAGCTCCATTAAATTTCACATCACAAATCTTAGTATTAATCTCTGGTACCATTGCTAAATCAGCTCACAGTATATGTTTCATAATTCTGAGTATCCTACACATTGGAACCTGTACAAATGTCTTTCACTAAGTATAATCCAGTTCATGAATAAAACTTTGTTGTAAAAATCATGCGAGTTCACGCCCTGGAGTAATGAGTACAAAAAAGTTATTCAAACTTGTATGGGCTGGGTGCATGGGTTCCACAAAGCAAGAGGGGAAAACAAAGGAGGCTTAGGTCAGTTTGGGCTTATATCTCAGCCAGTGAACTTCAGCCTTCAAATTCTCTGAACAATTTATCTTTTTATTTATATTATTTAATTGCTTGAACAATTTATCTTTCTATTTATATTATTTAATTGCTTAACTAACATGTAGCACACTATGGCTCACAAGAAAGATTTTGGTAAGGATGACCCTATGAAAAAATTTGTGAGGATGTTGACAGATCTGAAAACAGGGATTACTGCTAAACATGAAGCTGGCAGGCATGTGGCTGACTTTGCCACAGGGTGTACAGGAAACCAATGTCGGCGTTCAGCTCAATAATTGTCACGAAGATATAAAGAATGCTAAAGTAGCAAAAGGTGAAGCAGCAATCACCAAGAACACAAACTGATGATTTTGAAAAGCTACTGTTAATCTTGATAAATGAGAAACATTTAGCAGGCGACAGCACTTCTGAGACCATCAGTTGAGAAACAGTGAGGCAGTTGCTTGCTGGATCTTGTAAAGAAAGCCCAAGGAACAAGTGATAAAGATGTGGAATCATGTAAGGCAAGCAGAGGAAGGTTTGATGAAAAAAACCTGTATTCCCAGTTTTGTGAGGGATTTGGAAGCTGCCAGTTCTGGTAAAAAAAGGCAAAATATTTGTTGTAAAATGAAAAAAAACTTGTACAGTGAGGGATGCCTGAACCAACAAGCTTTTAATTGTGATGAGACAAACCTCTCCTAGAAAAAAATGCCATGGAAGACATACATTTCCTAGGAGATAACCACAGAAAATCGGAGGGTTTTAAAAAATTTGTGGGGTATGGGAAGGTTTTCAAAGTTTTGCTGAAAAGTATCTACCAGATAAAGATGTAGCAACCTGTCCTATAAACATTTTTAGTGACATTTTAAAAATCAGGTAAAAACCAGTCTCTCTGAACAGGTTCTTAGTGAGACAGACTCCCACTGCGCCACACCAAGGACCTAAAAGAAAAATTACCCCAGAAAACTCATTACCAGAAGTTTTCATGGAAGGGGACTTCCCTTCATAGCAATAACCCCTCTCCTCCTCCACACTCATTACTATCCACCATTAGCCAACAAAAGTCCTCAATAAAGGTAAATTGAATGTTACTATTTGTTTACTTTGTCACTTACAATTACTTCTTATTGTCTTCTACATGTAAATCTATAGTTATTCTATAGAGAATATATTTCTAAACATATCTTTTTTTGGTGTGGAGCAGCACATAAATTTCATTTACTGTATTTCTTTTTTTTTACAGGAAAAATCCTCTAAGTTTACGAATAACCAGTTTACGCTGCACGTTTTGGAACAGGTTAATTTGTGAAACTAGGCTTCACTGGACTCAGATCTTTCAAAACCAAACAATCCACCATGAAGCACTAGATATGCAATTAAATGCAATTAATTATAACAAGCATGTCTATACTATTGTGAGGTTCAGTACAACATTTTGGAGATTTATTCCAGCTGTGACCAAATTATGGTAAGATCTACGCAATCATGTGTTGGAGTTCCAAAACTTCAAACTCGCTGCAAATGCATTTTTTTTTTGTCAAACAGGTTACTATGTAGTTTCATTTCACAATTTACTTGCTTTATGTTATTTGGTCTTCTATATTATTTTTTCATAAAATTTATTATGTACTGAACCTCTTTCTCAATACTTAGCTTTTTCCTTTTTGAGGATCTTGGTCCTGTAGCATTCTGCTTTATCTACTATTACTGCAGCTTTGCTAATAATAGTAATAACAATATAGTTCTTGCTTGCCTTCTTTCATTTACTTCTATAACTTGCCCTCTTCATCTCTCTCACTATTTGGCTACCCTATCCCTTCCTCTGTTCACCTTCACAGTACTACTAGGATACAAATTCACCGTAGATAGCCCCTGTATATCCTTAAATAAATCTTTTCTTTCCTCATCCCACCACATATTTTTATTTCCTTTTTTAACCTCCTATATACTACTTTATATATATATACATGTGTGTGTGTGTGTGTGTACTGCTGTACTGAAAATATGAAGGCTAAATTAAATACAGGCAGTCTCCGGTTATCAGCAGCCCCAGTTTTATGGCACTTGTCAAGTGCCAAAATGCGCCGATTTCCAGTGATCGGTGCCAATAATCGAGTATTGGCGATAATGCACGCCTAACAGAGGCACCATTAACCAATTGTTGGCGCCAGTAAGTGCCAAAATATGCAAATTTTTGCATAACATCAAGCCATCACAAGGGAACCCATTATTGGTGAAAATAATGAAGTATTGGCTATGATACATGCCTAACAGAGGCGCCATTAACTGGTTATCGGCGCCGATAAGCACCGAAAATCGCCGAATTTCACTTATCATCAAGGCATCAGAATAGAACCCCCATAACTGAGGATTGCCTGTATAATTAAAGTGTTCCATTAGTACATAGTTCAATAGGTAATCTGTTCACTTTCACCACTCAATAATGACAAGCTTCTTCAGACAAAAATATTGAAAAAAAATTACACTGTCATATCCAAAAAACAAAGTTAGAAATAAGTAGTAAAAATAATGGTTAATGTTAAACATACAAGGTATAAAATTATAGATAGGCTGTTAAAAAGTGAAAAGGTCAGGTGTGGGGGTTTTGGAATGGCTTGCCTTTTTGCTCATGGATGCCTGTGTAAAGAGTGCCACTATTAGTTGCCAACACTGACATCTGTGAAGAGAGAGGAGAAGAATTCTTTATGTTAGCTGCTATGCATATTGTTTGTATTTTGTTAGTTTGTATGGTGTTTTTATGTTGCGTGGAACCAGTGGTTATTCAGCAACGGGGCTATGCATATTAAAAAAAATGCTATGCAAATTAAAAATGTAATCTGGTCTCCCTTCACTGTTCTTTTGTTACTGAAGAGTGTTATTCCCGGATATGGGTGCACCTTCTACTGTCTACCTATGTTCATATCTCTATTCCCATCTCAGTTCTTATGGGAAACTGTTTAAATCTCATTTCATATCCCAACTCTAATGTGTAGGTTGTAACTTCTACATAAATTTTATGTGGACTAGTGGTTCACCAACACTCCTCTAATTTGGGTTCTAGACTTTTTCAATTTTCTTCTACAGGACACTGACTATAGTCACGACAAGGAATGTAATATGTGCCAAAATTTTACTGTCTTCTATCTTATGGTGTTACTCCACTTGAAGAAAATACTGGTACAATTTTTCTTTCCCAATGCTATTTAGCCTTTCCATAATTCTTTTACTATTTTCCATTCAGATTACAGGAACAGACATGCTTGAAAGCAAGATGAAATGTAACTCTGTACGTAAATTTTTTGGCAAAATTAAGTCTAAAGAAGCTTATCAGTAAAAACAAAAGCCCATAGTTTTATTAAAATTATATATATATATAATATATATATTAATTTATTATTATAATATTATAATATAAAATAATATAATATAATTATTAATATAAAATAAACTCTATATATAATATATATAGTTTATTATATAATTATATTTATTATATATTATATTATATTATAATATATAAATATATAATAGATAATATAATATATATAATATAATATGTAACTATATATACATATAGATCTATATATATATGTATATATATATATATATATATCATATATATATCTATATATATAATACATATCTATAATATAATATAATATAATATATATATATAAATATATATATTATATATAAGGTAATATATATAGATATATAGAGATTATATATATATATAATATATATATAGATATAATATATATATATAATAGATATATATATAACATAAAGATGTAACAGTAAACAAGTTAATGTCAAGCAACCATAGAATGGTGAGAAGTAAAACTTGTCTAGATCTAAGGAAAGAAAGAGAAAAACTAATTTTAAGAAAGAAAATAAACACTCCTGTAATAAGAGAAAAATCTGATGAATTTAGTTTAGCAATACAAAATAGACACTCCCACCTACATGATGAAATGGAAGCAAGTGAAGAAGAAACGAATAGTACCTTAAAATTTGTATTGGAATCAGCACAAGAGATAGGTGGGAAAGTTCCTATGCAAGATCAAGGAAAACTATCAGAAAACACCAAAAACGTAATAAAGAAACGATTGGAAATGAGGGTAAACTCCGAGAGAGATGAATAGAACTAGCAAAACTATCCAAAACAATAAACAAACTAAAAACCCAAGACATTCTTAAACACAATCAGACCAAAATTGAGGAAACACTAAAGAAGGGAAGAAGCATCAAGTTGCTGAAAAGAAGACTTGGAACAGGGCAACTGCAGATATTTGTTTTAAAGGATGAAAATGGAAATATTATCAAGAAAAGGGATAGAGTGATAAAAATGGCTGAGGATTTCTACAGAAAGCTGTACAGTGGTGGTATAGGAAATAACTTTGTCAACAGAAATAATGAAACACCTGAGCCAGTACCAAAAGTAACAGTAGGAGAACTAAAGAGAGCATTAAAAGGTATGAAAATAAACAAAGCAGCAGGAGAAGATGGCCTAACAATTGATTTGATGATAGTAGATGGAGGAGATTTCATAATTAGTAAACCTCGCTGAACTCTACACAAAATGCTTGCAAGAATGCTCTATACCTACAGCTTGGAAAACTTTATCATTATATTAATTCACAAGAAGAGAGACACACGAAAGGCCTGAAAAATTACTGCCCAATAAGTTTACTTTCAGTAATATATAAAATATTTACAAAGATCATATTATGCCGAATAGAAAGACAGCTAGACTTTAATCAACCAAGAGAGCAGGCAGGTTTTAGAAGCGGGTATTCAACAACTGACCTTATCAATATAATTAACCAGCTAAAGGAAAAACCAACAGAGTATGACAAACCACTATGTATGGCATTCGTAGACTATGAGAAAGCTTTTGATTCTGTCAAAACTTCAGCAGTAATGAAAGCCCTTCAAAAGCAACGAATAGATGAATCCTATGTCAGAACATTTGAAGATATCTACACGGGTAGCACAGCAATCCTAAAACTACATAAAGACAGCGAGAAATTTCCAATTGAGAAAGGTGTTAGACAGGGAGATCCCACCTCTCCTAAATTATTCAAAGCGTGCCTAGAAGAAGTTTTTAAGAATTTAGAATGGGAAAATGTAGGAACTAACATTAATGGGGAATACCTTAACAACTTAAGAATTGCAGATTGCATAGTTCTAATCAGTGAATCAGGGGAAGAATTACAAAAGATGATAGAAGATCTGAATAGAGAAAGCAGAAATGTAGGACTGAAAATGAATATGAGTAAAACTAAGATAATGTTCAATGAAAATGCAGAGAAAACAAATAAGGGTTATGGAGAAACCTCTAATGAATATACGTACTTAGGACAGACAGTAAGTGTTTCCCCAAAACATGAGACCGAAATTAAAAGAAGGATAAGCATGGGATGGAGAGCTTTTGGTAAACAAAATGAGATTATGAAAAGTAAAATGCCACTCTCTCTAAAAAGAAAAATATTTAATCAGATGATCCTACCAGTATTAACTTAAGCATCAGAAACTTGTTGGAGCCTTACTAACGCCCTAGAACATAAGCTCAAAGAGCTATGGAAAGAATAATGATAGGAATAACACTAAGAGAAAGAAAAAGAGCAACATGGATATGAGAGCAAACTAAAGTAGAGGATATTCTAACAAGTAAGAAAAAGAAATGGGCGTGGGCAGAACATATAATGAAAATGTCAGATAATAGATAGACAAAAATAATAACAGAATGGGTCCCTAGAGATTGCAAACGAAGCAGGGGAAGGAAGAGATGATGGATTGACGAGCTAAGGACAGAATGGCATAGAAAGACCACAAACATACAAGAGTGGAAGGACATGTCTGAGGCCTTTGTCCTGCAGTGGACTAGCAATGGCTGATAATGATGATGATGTTGATGATATATATATATATATATATATATATATATATATATATATATATATATATATATATATATATTTCTGGGCTCAGCCTGTGTCGCTCCGTGAAATGGTTCCTTTGATACTATTTCTAAGGTATAAATATTGCTATTCATACCAGAGAAAAAGAGAAACAATATAGTGCCAAGATAAATGGCTCGCTCACCTTTTAATAAAAGGTGTCAGTATAGATAAAGAGCGAGTGGATACCACTACCAGAGGTCCCTTGCCATTTAGCTTCTTCCTTCGACAACCCCCAACTACGGAGGAGCCGAACTAGAGCCCCCGCTACCCTCTACTACAACAGTGAGCGCCTCCGACGCCTGTGACATCATTCCTTTGATAGCCATTGTAGCCATTCATGATGGCCCAAGCTTCTGCATCTAAGTTAAGTACTGCTTTAAGGTTTTAGATCTCATTTTATGAAGATCTCCCTTGTTTATGTGTAACTGAAGAGGAGATGAGGTAGCGGGAGTGTCATCGTTCCCGCGCCGCCTTCTCCTCCCTGACCGCATGGCGGCCCTGGCACTCTTTTGGTCTTCCATACCATCAGATTTACCCTTTAGCAGTATTTCTATGATACCTTTGTCTGTTTGATATTGATTTCATGCAGCTAGCTTAGTTTATTATTTAGCCTAGTCTTTCAAGGGGACTCAGTACTCCGACGGCATGTTTCGGTTCATATCCTAGGCTAGCCAGATTCCGTCTCTCGTTGGGAGTATTCTCACGTTAGGACTGTGTTCTTCCGTATTCGTCCGTGCTCCTAGTCTTCTGCTCCCGATCACGGTACAGCATACCGACTAGCCGCGTGGGGGTAGGCTAGCATACCCAGATCGTCAGATTTGCGATTAGCCTATCCCTTCAGACATGCTTTCTCTCGTTCTCTCATTTAATTTTCCTTTCCCCCGTGTTAGCCTAGCTTTATAATTGCCATTAATGTGTATCATTTATTTTCTATGGTTATTTTATCGTGTTGCTATGTTCGACTTGGTTGGCCTATGGGCCACTGTGATCGCCTGGCCTTTCTCACCGCGTCTGTTCACCCTGTCATGAGGGCTCCTGGTCAATCGCGTACGAGCCACCCTGTTGCTGGCCTCCTTCCTCCCCCTTGCCTTTCCCCCTCCGTACCATGCCCACCCACCCTGGTGGTGTGATGACTCGCTCGCTACACAGCTAGCTACCCGAGTCTGCATGAGAGGGGGAGGGCTCGCATAGGCGGTGGGGGAGGAACCTCCCAGTGCTCAGGCCTGCCGTACTCAGTCGCTTTGCTCGGGGCTCGGGGCCATCCCCCTCCCTCCTACTGTACCTCGGTCAGCCTTCGGGCAGGGGAGGTGGGATCCCCCCATACCCCCTGACCCACCCACCCCCTCATAACTCTCTCTTATCCTCTCCGCTTCGACGGACTCAGCTCTGGCCACCACCGGACAGATACTACATGAGTTAGGGTAGTCATATGGGCCTCGGCCCTACTCCGGGGGCCTCTTGCGGTTCTTCCGTATCCTACATAGCACACACATACTTTTATTGTATAAGGTCCGGAGTTTTACTCCATGGGTTCTGGCTTACGATTATGCGTTGTCCATGTTTTCACGTCACGAGGGTACAAGTAGGCCTTCAAATGGATGATAGCCCAACTCCGGCCCCCGGCGGAGTTAACCCTCTTTCCCCCTTACATATACGTGTTACCTCGAGAGAAAGTATAACAGTGGGCCAGTTACCCTTCTATGACCTCCTTTTATGTTATAACCATATGCAGTTTCATGTACCACATATATAATTATAGATATATATATTTTGTTATATTACCTTGTGTCACCGGACCTACTCCGGCGCTAGTGTAATATGGCTACATGTTACTTTACCTATTTATATATATCAGTTACTCGTAGACTCTGCTCCGGCGCCTACGGGTATTTATAAATTAGATTTAATACCTCCCCGGAGGTTGTCATCGATACTCATGTATCCTTTGACTTACAGGTCCTTTGCTGTGAGGGTGTATATATATATATATATATATATATATATATAATATATATATATATATATATATAAACTTAGATTTAATTATGCTTCATTGGACTTTCCCAGATCCAATAAAAACAGCAAAAACAGTTTGTACTGACCATAGAAATCTGATAAGTATGATAAGGTTATTGGACCGTGAATGAACTTCTCTCAATCTTGAGGATAACCAAGCGAATGATCTCTCAATCTTGGGGATAGCCCAGTAAGTATGCAAGAGGTATTAGATAGTCTGAATGAGCACACACACACACAAAACCGAAGTTTCCCTGTTTGTGCCTTTGAGGGTGTATTGACCTGCATTGAGCATAGAATTTAGGCCAAAGGCCAAGTAATGGGACTTATGAGGTCATTCAGCACTGAAATGGAAACTGGCAGTAAAAGGTGTAACAGGAGGAAAACCTCAAAGCAGTTGCACTATGAAACAATGCTAGGTGAGGGTGGAAAGTAAGATGGAAGAGAATATGAAAGCAGGTACAGTAAAAGAAACGAAAGGGGTTGCAGCTAGGGGCTGAAGGCGCGCTGTAAAGAACATTAAGTAATGCCTACAGTGCACACTCACAAGGTGCACTAACGGCACTAACCCCCATGGGGATTTTGAGGTGTACAGCTGATGAATGAACAAACGTACTGATGATCAACGCTTTCCTGGCTGTGCTAAGAGGGTGGATGGTGAACACACACACACACACACACCCAAATGCTTTCCTTTTAGTGATTATGTAAGTAAAAAACATGCACTTAGTCTGGGCCCACACTTTTCTCTATCTCTCTAGTAAATTATATTTATTGATATTACTTAATGCAGCACTGCAATATACTTAATACAATACTGAAATGTAGTATTGCACATAATCAGTATGTGTATATATATAATATATATATATATATATATATATATATATATATATAATATATAGAGGGTATACACACACATAAGCATCACATTACAATAAACTATACACTGACAGTGTGCTTGTTTGTATTTTGCATGCTCTCTCTCTCTCTCTCTCTCTCTCTCTCTCTCTCTCTCTCTCTCTCTCTCTCTCTCTCTCTCTCTCTCTCTCATCACCATATTGTAGGATATGTGCATTTATTATTTCTTTTTATCGTGTCTGAAAGCGAAGGTGTACATATGTTCCTTTTTAATTGCTAATCTCACCAGAGAGTATTAAAATAACACATAAATTGCTGTTTAATTACACTGAAAGGACATCACTCTTCTGAGTGCACAGAACACCAAAGGCTGTCATTTTTTTTTATGAAGAATTTGGGGTTGTTTAAAAATGAACCATGTTTATGTTTCTTTTACATCACAGTATTTTTACATATCTTGCAAGCATAAGTAGATAGAGGTATGTACATGTGTTTTTCGAAGGAATTTATTTTGCAGATATATATCTGAATTCGAATGATACTTAAATTAATATTTCAAAGTAAATGATAATCACAAAATCACAACCAAGATTAGCTATTAGGGGACTTTATATCTAACTGCACTATATAACTAGTAAGTATATATGTTATATAAGTTGGCCATGGGGTACCCTATCGTGTAGGTTACTTGCCAGTCTTACTTGCTCAGTGGCATTTGTTATCCCTGACCGTCTGTAAGTTGAGGTGATACAATATATATATATACATACATACATACATACATACATACATACATACATATATACTTACATACATACACACACACACACACACACACACATATATATATATATATATATATATATATATAATGTGTGTGTGTGGAATGTGCCACAGCAAAAAAAGTATACTGGGTATAAATCCTATTAGTGTTGCCTTTTAATTTTCTTATACATCTTCAAGAAAACTGATACAGAGTTCAAATTTATAATGTGCTGGAGTGACAGCTAAAATCAGCATAAAGAAGGCTGAAAAAGAATATCCATACCTACCTGCAATATGTAGAAAAAAGACAGAGAAGCATTAAACTCAGTATCTGGAGTCAGTGCTCCGTTACAAATCTCGTTTATCTATGCAGGCAGGCTAAAATTTGCTGTAAGTCAAGGTAAACTAACTTCCTTAAAATCTAAACATATTACATATGTATTCCTCTGGAAATAAATGGATGGATTTTATACTTTCCTTGGCTGATATTCATAATCTTAAACAAGGTCTTTTTTTTAAATAGCTAGATTTTCCAAGACATTTCTTTCCTGTATATTACTGTAATAAATCACCTATATCTTTTAAACCACTCTTTAATTGATGGCCTAACTGCTTCATTTAGCATGAACAAAAATTGCACCATTCACAAGTGCATACCTTACGCATTTATTTATGTTACTCTATTCTCTTTATGATTTCCAGTTTGATCAAATGAAACACTGTCACACGACTTACATTGGGATATGATTTATGTACAAATATGTATCGTTCTTCATAAGTCCTTGCTTCATGGTATTTATCAGTGTTCCTAAATTCAACAATGAGATGGTGGAGATGGGGAATATCTTGAAAATTACTACTACGTATAATATGGTAGTACAAACAGGTTTTCTATTTAGTTTTGGGTTTCCTCTTTTAATCATCAATATAGTCCATTTGCGCCCATTAATGAAATGTCTAATACTGAATGAGAATATTTTAATTTCTTACATTTCCTCCTAATTGTACATATCAAAATCAATATACTCAGGGCTACATAATCATTACACTTTTAAAAACTTGGATGTGAAAACAATTTCTTAAATTTATTGAATTGGCAAGAATAAAAATGCTCCTGAATAGGCAAAAGTATCAGGTGGTTTTCCATATGCACTATATTTAAACCTATTATAATGCAATCCAAAAATTTTCTTGGGAAGTTTTAAGTACCTGGTTTCATTATACTTGAATTGACAGTTCTCTTAACTATGTTCCCATTCTGCATTGGTAATGTCACGATTGGTTTCAAAATTGCTTAACCATTAAAAGATTTTCACATGTTCAATGTGCTAGAGACAAAGTGAAATTCGACTCGCTGCTGTGAGCTGTTTGTTCGATAGGTTGATGACACTTCCATGACTGAGACTAGTTGTCCACACTTCCTAGAATTAGCAAGTTCATTTGATTTTCATGTTTTTTTTTAATATCCGGCTACACTTTTATTCTCATTATTTATAGCTATAATCTCGTAGCAGATCTTCCTATTTAGAGAATGTACGTGGTCGGCCCCATACGCAATACCTGGGTGAATTATATGGTCCATAGCATTGCCAAATAGTACCAACATGATTCCATCTTTCTAAGCTTTGGAGGCTTTTTGGAGTTATGTTCAATTCAGCATCTACTTCCAAAACAATATAGTTTCATTTTTCTAATTTGCTCTACCTCGGAATTGATATATTTTCATATACGTAAGCTGAAGAGGAATTTTTTAGTTGGTAATAATTTTTTCCCCTCATGGAATCGAACCACTGTCCAGCGGACGAAATTATTAACTAAAAAATTCCCCTATGGTTTACATATATGAAAATATATCAATTCCGAGGGAGAGCGAATTAGATATTAAAGGACCTTTGCAGCTCGAATACTTTATATGATTCACGGTGCTGTGTTAATCATTCATAATATGGCTACGTTCGTCAAACGTTCGAATTTGCTAACATTGGGGAGGGGGTTGGATATCGATTCTAATTACGAATAACCGAGTTCGACGGTGATTTGTAAGATCAGAATCGGTATAAACTTATAACCTCACTTGTTAGCCGAATCGCTAACTTCAATGTCGTCCTGATTTCGTCCATGTCCACTGGACGGTGGTTCGATCCCATGAGGGGATGAAATTATTATCAACTAAAAAATTCCCCTTCGGTTTACATATATGAAAATATATCATTTCTGAGGTAGAGGGAATTAGATATTAAAGGACATTGTAACTCGAATACTTTATATGAATTATTGTGCTGTGATAATTATTAATATGGCTACGTTCGTCAAATGTCCGAATTTGCTAACATGGTAGAGGGGGTTGAATATCGATTCTAATTATGAATAACTGAGTTCGACGGTGATTTGTAAGGTCAGAATCAGTATAAACTTATAACCTCACTTGTTAGCAGAATTGTTAACGTCAATGATGTCCTGATTTCGTCCCTGTCCGCTGGAAGGTGGTTCGATCCCATGAGGGGACAAAATTATTATCAACTAAAAACTTCAACTTTGGTTTAAATAAATGAAAATATATCAATTCCGAGGTAGAGCGAATCAGATATTAAAGGACATTTGTAGCTCGAATACTTTATATGAATCACGGTGCTGTGATAATTATTCATAATATGGCTATGTTCGTCAAACGTTTGAATTTGCTAACGTGGAAGAGGGGGTTGGATATCGATTCTAATTATGAATAACCGAGTTCAATGGTGATTTGTAAGGTCAGAATCGGTATAAACTTATAACCTCACTTGTTAGTCGAATCGTTAACGTCAGTGCCGTCCTGATTTCGTCCCTGTCCGCTGGACGGTGGTTCGATCCCATTAGCGGATGAAATTATTATCAACTAAAAAATTCCCCTTTGGTTTACATATATGAAAATATATCAATTCTGAGGTAGAACGAATTAGATATTAAAGAACATTTGTAGCTCGAATAATTTATGAATCGCAGTGCTGTGATAATTATTCATAGTATGACTACGTTCATCAAACGTTCGAATTTGCTAACATGGTAGAGGGGGTTGGATATCGATTCTAATTACGAATAACTGAGTGCAACAATGATTTGTAAGGTCAGAATCAGTATAAACTTATAACCTCAGTTGTTAGCCGAATTGTTAACGTCAATGTTGTCCTGATTTTGTCCCTGTCTGCTGGACGGTGGTTCGATCCCATGTGGGGACATTAGAGCGAATTAAATATTAAAGGACATTTGTAGGTCGAATACTTTATATGAATCACGGTGTTCTGATAATTATTCATAATATGGCTATATATATATATATATATATATACATATATATATATATATATATATATATATATATATATATATATATATATATATATTGTGAACCCCTGTATTTGCACGGGATGCGTTCCAGATGCCCCACAAATAGCAAAAATCCATCAATACTCAAAAGTCCTCTAATATCACTTAGAACTGCCCATTTTGATAGTTCAAACACAAGGAAAACCCTCTAAAAATGCTCATACCTCAATATTTTAACAGTTTTATCAACAAGTGCATTTAGCCATGAACTTGATATGAAAAATACATTAGTAAACATATCTCGGTGAAAAGTGACACAAATTGCAAATTTTTTGCGAATAATGGGTAGATATGTTCCATACAGAAACCCGTGAATATTGAAAACACGAATATATACATGAAGTTGACCTCTGCTATTCATGGACTCACGATTCGCTGACTCACTTATTCGCAGATTTTTCTATGGACTGTATATACCAATTACTGATGGAAAATTCAACTATTTGTGGTATTTTTCTTAGATAAACATTCACAAATTACCGCATTTTCATATAATTTTTTTGACTAAATGCACTTTTCGTGATAAAACTATTAAAAAAACTCGGGTATAAGCATTTTTTGGGTTTATTTGTGTTTTATCTAGCAAAATAGGCAGTTCTGAGCACTTTTTGAGAGGTTTAAATGTATTTGCAGATTTTAGCCATCCCCCACAAATATGGGGGCCTACTGTGTGTGTGTGTATATATATATATATATATATATATATATATATATATATCATATATATATATATATATATATATATATATATATATATATATATATATATATATATATATATATATATATATTGAAATAATAGAAGTCCACTGTTCTAGCATCTGTTCTGTACTTCGTGACTTCATGTATTTCTAAAATGGTAAAATCTTTGCGGCTGATGAGGTCTACTGTTCAAGTAGACGAAAGGCCCTCTTATAAAAACTTTTTAATACACTACATAAGGGCTATTGCTTCAAAATTTTACAGTATGAGATTTTTTGTGATTTTATATATATATATATATATAATATATATATATATATATATACTATACTATACCAATAATAAAACCCACACACAAAACTATTAATTTAATTTACACTAAAATTTTTCTAGACTCAATCATAATGCTCAGTTGATAGATGCAAAATTTTTCTTTTCAATCATATAAATAACTGAGAGGTTTATGATGAGATTTTAGCCTCCCCCACAAATATGCCTACTGTGTGTGTATTTTATCATATATTATATATATATATATATAATATATATATATATATATATATATATATATATATATATATATATATATATATATATATATATATATATATATACTATATATATATAATATTATATTGAAATAATAGAAGTCCACTGTTCTAGCATCTGTTCTGACTCGTGACTTCAGTATTTCTAAAAGGTAAAATGCGGCTGATAGGTCTACTGTTAGTAGACGAAGGTCTCTTATAAAAAACTTTTGAATACACTACATAAGGGTTTTATTGCTTCAATTTTATAACATGTTATGACAGTGTGATATATGATATATATATATATATATATATATATTATATATATATATCATATCATATATAACAATAGTAGAGCAAAACTAAAATTAATTTAATTTACTGAAAATTTTTCTCAGACTCAATCAGCATAATGCTCAGTTAGATAGATGCAAAATTCTGCTCTTTTCAATCATATAAATAACTTGAATCATGTAAACTGGAATCTGTCACGCTTTGATTTTAAAAGCAACTGTGTTCAAAAGCCAAAAGATAGAACCTATTTTAGTCAAACAAAAACTATGAATATCTCCCAAGGGTCTTAGAATTCTGATACCATCGATAATAGTATATTTCTACAAGCATTAAAGAAGATTGAAACCAATAATCATGGGCTACCTAATCTAAACCCTATGGCCTGCCTTCTGGAAGAGTCCTCAACTTTATTGACCTGCATCTGTTCACATATATCAATACATATAGCTATTAATTATATAGCTGCATCCAAATCATAATGCTATCCTTTACTTCATTTGTGTAATCTTTAAGAGCTAATTTTACTTGCTGACACACACACACACAAACACGCACGCATGGATGCGCACACACACACACACACAAACACACACACACACACATATATATATATATATGCATGTACATATGGGAATATATATATATATATATATATATATATATATATATATATATATATATATATATAATACACACACACACACACACACACACACATATATATATATATATATATATATATATATATATATATATATATATATATACACATGATTTTTTTTAATGATAAAAGTATGAAATGAATTACAAGGATTAACTGCATCATTTTAGTTGCAAAACTAATACTTAACTAATAAGAAGAAAAGGGAGATTAATAATATTTGCAACATCAGGTAACCATCTGGTTTAATTTAATCAAAACTGCCTTTAATCCAGATGCATTAGATAAAAATAAAATAGGATATGGCTAGTGTTCAATTCAGGCAGAGTGGATTAAAATAAAGAAGTAGCTAACATGCTTATCTCTCACTATTAGAGATGTAAGATGCACTACTGATGTTCATACAGCTGTACTCAGGTTATGATCTGTGTTTAACAGAAGCTATGCTGTTTAGACTAGTGTATTAGATATCCATTGAAGAACTCTTCAAGTGCAAATCTTCTGTATGTATAAGGTGGTGATATTCATAAAAATTATAAACTGATATATCTATATAGGCAGGCGAGCAAGTGAATAGGCTAAGATACTTATTCTTAATCAAGTTTAAATAGATAAAAAAGGTAATGATAATAATTGGGAGTGCTTAAAGTGCACCTCTTAAAAATTCAAATCCCACCTTCTACATTGGTCCAATTCCACCACCGCCACAGGGTTGAGCAAACACACACACGCACACATAGATGATGGGATTTAATTAGTAAGGCTCAATTGGATTAAGAGGTGTTTTACAGTATGATATGGACCATCAATCTTGCGGAAGAGGAATTTCTTCTCTAAGTCAAATGCTCTTAATTTCTTATCCATCACTTCAACACTACTAAAGGTGAAAGAGCATCTAAGGTTATTAGGTCATAACTCACTTATATGTATATAAATAAATAAAGATAACAAAATAAAGACAATATTAAATACAGATGCAACCCTTTGGGCAGTTATGACCTAATACATATACTGCTGAAAACAAACAAGCATAATGATTGATTTCTGAAATATTAAATATTGTATATCAAATTAAATAATGAAATTTTGTAACTTAAAATTATATATATATGAATGTCTTTTACTGTAATACAACAGTATGATATGAAGATGAAAGGCCCATCAAACACTATTTTTAATGTTGTAACCATATATTTCGAGCACGTCCAGTGGTCGGATGTTCTTGGACACCTGCTAATCCCTCCTCAAGCAGGTGTCCAAGAACATCCGACCACCGGACGAGTCGCCAGACGGGAGTTAATGAGGCAAAAATTCACCAAGGAATAGTCTAATTTCCACCCTTCCTGGGTCACCAACAGAGATTTAAAGCCACACCTACTTATGTTTTTGTATATATAGTCTTGTAAAACATCCTACGTCCATATTTTACCAGTGATCAGGAGCACAGAAGGAAGTGCTCGAAATATATGGTTGTAACGTTAAAAATAATGTTTTATGGGCCTTATATATATATATATATATATATATATATATATATATATATATATATATATATATATGTGTGTGTGTGTGTGTGTGTGTGTGTGTGTGTATGTATGTATGTATGAATATTAGGGTGATTCTTGTGAACACATACTTTACATGAATGTACATGAATATATCTACCAAACCACTGTCATAAATAGCCTTGCACTTCAGCTTCAAGTGTCAACCACATAGCTGCATACTTTACCCAGAAAAAATTGTTGACTCTGGTTATGTTGTAAGAGAACCCCACACCACTCAAAATGAGTAAGATTACCAAGTCTCTCAATTCTTCTGATCAGTATAAATTGTTTCTTTTAATTTGTCCTAGATGTAATATTAACTTTCTTGATGCTATACTCTGTGCATCAATCATTTTATAAAAAAATAAGTTTCTGCATCTGTAACTTCAATATAAATCCCACAAGATCAAAATTTTTGCACAATACTAAAAATGAATAAAACAAGGAGTGATCAGACCTCCAGCTTACTTGGTACACGTGCAAGATTTTTCCCTCATGCACAAGTTGTTCAAAAGATATTCCTCACTTTTAACGTAAATCAAAACGCGCTATAATCTACGGTCAAATAGAGTCTTATTTCACCAATTAAAATCTTCACTCTAATAAAAAAAACAAATATTCTATCCTAAAACCCCTGCATCTATAACTCAACACGAAACACCTTCTTCTGATCCTTTTAGGCTCCTCCATAGACCTTTCCTAGCCCCCAAAACCAGAACACAAAATAGTTTGTAGGCTTACTCCCCAAGTTAGCAAAAATTTTGACTGTTTAATTATGCACAAAAAGGAAACATTCCCCACTTCCCAAAAGAGAGATCTCCACTCATGAACAATGGCATGGTGTTTACTTGAGACCCACTTCTCTTGTGAATTTATATATATATATATATATATATATATATATATATATATATAATATATATATATATATATATATATATTTCACATTTTGTTTAGATGTGTAGGATTTTTCATAATAAGCTAACCATAATTCCATAAGCATTATTCTGCTCTGCCCTAAAGTTCTAATTTTTGAGAAACCTTTAAATTGTTGACGATGAGTAAAGCAGACACTGGTGTTTTACTATTCATAAACTGATTCAGAGTAGCTACACCCAGTTCCCAGACGAACATATCCCCAGACATCATTAGCCTCTGCTTATGGTTTCTCAACAGCAGCCAATGAGTCTCTCTTGCAGTCATCTGGAGTTCCAGATAATCCTCTTGGGTCTAACTGCTTCATGATCATATGCAGGATCACATAATCATACTCGTCTGACATATTTGAAAGTAGATAATTAGGTAATGAACCAATGATGAGCTCTAATCCAGTTCTTTTTCTATTCTATACATTCTCTCGACACCTTCTATGAACTTCTTGCTCATAACTATTTCATTCCTGGTCTTCATAAAGTCTCATTTCACTTCTTCTGGAGGGACTAATAAGTGATGGCCTGCAAAAAGTCACTGTATCTCATGATTTCCTTGAGAACTTACATTTAGGGTCTTCCTAATGTAGATTTGCAAATGAACTGTTTT
The DNA here is from genome assembly GCF_015104395.2 of Macrobrachium nipponense. Classification (NCBI taxonomy): domain Eukaryota; kingdom Metazoa; phylum Arthropoda; class Malacostraca; order Decapoda; family Palaemonidae; genus Macrobrachium; species Macrobrachium nipponense. The sequence continues at coordinate 97,464,044 of NC_061108.1, forward strand.
TTGTTTCCATACTCTGAAACCTCAAAAGTAGATGCAATGAGACACTACTCATACTATCCTTCATAACACTTGCTTCCATCCCTACAGTGACCACTGATGGAAAAGTCATGTGACTTCTTTCTGCCTCTTATTTCATCTTATCAAATCTTCCCTAATCTTCTTGTCGTCTCCATTATGGACCACTACATTTGGCTCTCTCATTGTCTCATGTCTCGCCGTCAACATCATTGTAGAAATCAACAATAAAAGTACAAATAAAGTAATTATAATAATGTTGTTTTGAATTATATATGAAAAAAGCTAAATTTTGAACATAGAAATCATTCCTTATACTTAAATACCTGATCTCCTTTATTTGGCCAAATTGTATCTATCTGGACCAAAGCTCCACAGATAAGGTTGGGAGAGATGAAGAAATCTTGCCCTTTTTGAAAGTGGTTTCTCTTTCTACCTAGATAGAATCATATTTTATTTTCTGGATAAAGTGAATCTACAGATGAAACTTTAAAGTGAATTATAAGGCTATATTAAGCAATGGTTTGCTTGCAAAAAGCTGAAAAGAATCCACAAACATATATGAATGTATAATTGCATGTGAAAATCAAAGTTCAGATAATCAACTGCCTTTATCATATAAGGTTTTGTGGGTGTATAAATAAAAAGTGAAGTGGCTACCTTTACACTTGACACTTAACATAACTATCGTCCAAAAACTGCATAAACGGGATTGACAAAGTTTGTTAATGCATTCTTGTTTGCTTACTTTCAGCAGAATGGAGCAGAATGGTTTTAACACTAAACACAGCCAACACCATTACTGAATATCTGTTATCAAAACCCAAATCTACTTTTAACTGGAACAACCTAAGGTGCACACACATGTCTACGCCTCAGTCGATGCTCATGACAAAAATCAACCTCATGCTACTTAATATACTACCTAAGCCATTGTAAGCTAATGCATAACCATATAATTTTTAGCATCATAAAAGTATATTTGTAAATACAAAAATAATTACAATTTCTCTATGCTCAGAGATTGAGCAAAAGGAAACAGTAAAGTTGGTAAATGCATAACAAGTTAAAGTCTGTTAAACATATATAACCATAATCTGAAAAAGAACAGGATAAGTAAATGTTACTGAGAAATATACCTAGTACTCATTATTGAACTGATTTTCATGAAGGTCTTTTTGATAAATTCCAATTTCAATAAGCAGAATATGTTTTCTCTAAAAAAGAATCTTTCAAGTAATTTTCTTACTGATAAACCCACATAAATATATAAAAATATAGTAGACTGGCTACTAACAATATTGATACAAATACTGTATGTAGTTGGGTAATAATGCTACACTAACTTTAAGGAGAGCTGTTATCGTGTGCATGTAGACATAATCAAATTTGTACCGAAACAATAGCATATATATATATATATATATATATATATATATATATATATATATATATATACACACACACACACACACACATATATATATATAGTATAGATATATAGATATATATATATATATATATATATATATATTATATATATATATATATATAATATCAAGTATTTCCTATCATCAAGGCTGAAGAGAGTAACAGAGGTTTATAGTATATATGTATATGTACGTATGTATTTCTTATGTAGTATGTATGTACTATGTATATTATGTATGTATGTGTGTGTATATATATATATATATATATATATATATATATATATATATATATATATATATATACATATATATATATATATATATATATATTTATTATATATATATATATATATATATATACACTAGCTGACCAACCCAGCACTGCCCAGAAAAACTATAAATGACAACCAATAAACTCTCTCTCTCTCTCTCTCTCTCTCCTCCCAGACCCCCTCTACTTCCTCTCCCTCTTAGGCTCTCTCTCTCCCTTCCCTGTAAAAATAGTTGCTTGGGTTACATTGTCCACTTTTGACATTTTATATTTTTCCACTTACTTCTCACCCCCCATTCCTACTGGGGCTCAACTTGCACTTGATGGGCATCGGGAGTGTCTATATTCTTCCCAGTGACCTCAAAAACTATGAAGGCTGAACTTAAAATCAAAGTGTATTGGGAGTGTCACAATTCATATCAGCTACCATGAAAATTATAGATTACATCCCTGATTATTGGTGGACTCATTTAATGGCAATCCAGTTTTATGGCACCATAATGCATCAAGTTTCGGTTATCAGCGCCATAGGGCTGATAGTTTCAGTTAATGGTGGGTATCGCTTATCAGCACCCAGTCGAAAACAGATCCCCGCCAATAACCAGGGACTGCCTGTAGACACTATTATCTGTCATTTGCAGTTATCTTTACATGTCGCCCTTTCCGACAAACCCCTTTCCCTACTGGGGCTGAACTTAGACTCGAAGGACATCAGGAGTGTCCCTACTCATCTCAGGAACCTCAAAAACTATGGCTTGGTCACTAATATCTGTCATTTTCAGTATTGTTACTTTTTTCCTCTTCTCACCCTTTTTCACCACCCCCAATCAGGGCTGAACTTGGACTTGAAGGGCATCAGGAGTGACATTATTTTTTCTCAGTGACCTCGAGAACTGTGGATTAGACACTAAAATCTGTTGATTTTCGGTAATTTTTACATTTCACTCCCTTCCCACACTCCATTTACCCAACCAATGGTCCGCTTTTAATTCTGTTTTCACCATGACCTTTCCCAGTTTGATATAATATCAACTTATATTCAACATCTCACCAAAATTGGTAAGAAATGTGTATTTGAATTGCATTCACACAAACAGACATTTTCTGGTTTATATATAGATATATATACAGTGCCACCTGGTTTTACATTTCATATTTCCGCGGTCCACTTTGTCATGGATTTTTGTGGAAAACATCATCACTTTTGTAAGGGAGAACTTTCACTAATTTGCGCAATTTTCTTTGGGCTGTATCCCTAAAATTATCCCTAGTAATACATTTGTTTTGTAGAGCAACACTATCTATTCACTAATTACTGTATTTTTTCATTAAAATAGTAGAGAGAGAGAGAGAGAGAGAGAGAGAGAGAGAGAGAGAGAGAGAGAGAGAGAGAGAGAGAGAGAGAGAGAGACTGTGATTTATACATCCAAGTATATGCACAGTATAAAAGGATTCTGTAAGTCAAATAATGTTTCACTGATATTTTGTTTTTTCATTAAAGCTTTGTATACTGTTAGAGAGAGAGAGAGAGAGAGAGAGAGAGAGAGAGAGAGAGAGAGAGAGAGAGAGAGAGAGAGAGAGAGTGGTTTGTACATCAAATCTAAGCACAGTATAAATGGATTCTGAGTGAAATGTTTCACTGATATTTTGCTCTTTTTTTTTTATTAAAGAATATATATATATATATATATATATATATATATATATATATATATATATATATATATATATATATTTCTTTAACAAAGATGATTTAAACACACTTCGTAAATTGAGTAAAAAGGAAGACCTGATATTTTCAAAACCAGATAAAGGTAAAGGAACCGTTATTCTAAACCGGGTCGATTACATTCATAAGATGCAAACTATTTTATCGGATGACTCTAAATTTCTGAAAATTGGTGAAAAGGATTTTAAACTCATTTTTAGAAACGAGGACAGAATCAACCGTTTTTTAAAGTCCCTAAAGGACAAGCATACAATTAATCAGGCTACTTACGACGAGCTCTTCGTCACTGGCTCTTCTTTTGGTGTCATGTATGGGCTTCCGAAAATACATAAGGAAAATATTCCTATGAGGCCAATCCTTTCGTCTTATACAACTCTAAGCTACAAAATTGCCAAATATCTCATCCCTTTATTGGAAAGCTCTTTTAATAATGAGCTTAGTCTTTAGAATTTAAAAACAGTATTTTGTGTCAGGATTCAGATTTAATCATGGCTAGTTTTGACATAGAATCCTTATTTACTAATATACCCGTGGAGGAAACAATTGAGTATATTTTAGATACTATTTTTTACTGATGATGAAAGAGTTCACCATGGTTTTAACCGTTCTGATTTTAAGAAGTTGTTAGAGTTGGCAATGCGGGACACTGCCTTTGTTTTTAATGATGAGGTATACGTGCAAGTTGAAGGTGTGGGCATGGGTAACCCACTGAGTTGCACATTCGCTAACATTTTTAGGCAACAAATTTGAGAGAGAACTGCTGGACAGTTGTCCCTCTTCTTTTAAACCCTTATTTTATCGCCGATATGTGGATGACACTTTTGTTCTTTTTAAGGACCATTTGCACTGTGACTCGTTCTTGCAACATGCCAATTCTTTACATCCCAACATTAAATTTACGTATGAATTGGAAAACAATAACCAACTGCCTTTCTTAGATACGATTGTTATCCGTGACGACGACCGTTTTCACACAGGTATATTTCGAAAAGCAACGTTCACAGGCCTTGGTCTTAACTTTTATAGTTTTTGTTTTTTCAATTTTAAATTAAATTCGTTGTCTACCCTCCTCCACAGAGCCATGACATTAACTTCTGATTGGAGTCTTTTCCACAAAGAAATCGGAATCCTTTACGATTATTTTAAATCAAATTGTTACCCTCCTAATCTCTTTATGAAATATGTCAGGAAATCTCTGGAAATTTCATTTCATCCTCCAGCAGCAATACATTTGGCCCAGAAACTCAAGTTTTATATACGATTTCCTTATATGCATGACACAACTTTTTTACCTCACTTAAGGAGAATTTTAATCAATCATTTTCCAGCTGTTGATGTTAAGTTTATCTTAATGAACCCTAGAACGATCAGTAATATGTTGCGTCATAAAGAGAGATTACCTCCTTTAATGCAATCCGGCGTTGTCTACATTTATACTTGCTGCCGATGCAATAGGCAGACTTACGTTGGAAACACGCGCCGCTTGCTTAAGGTGAGATGTGATGCACATATGGGCATTAGTTTCCGTACAGGGTGTAAACTGTCCAACCCAGAACTATCTAACATTAGAAATCATGGGAAATTTTGTAAAAATAGTATAACCTATAAGGATTTTAAGATATTGTTATCAAGTCCATACGCACATCACCTTCCAATTTTAGAATCTCTTGCTATAAAGAAACTAGTTCCAACCTTGAACAACCACTCTTCATCTGTTCCCTTGTACATAGCTTAAATCAGGCCCTTCTTGTTTACTTTCGATGCGTTTTCCATACAGCAACCGAACGTCGTTGAGACAAGGTGTCTTTTTTTTTTTCTTTAACTATTCCTAATTTTAATAATGCCTTTTCATTTATATATATATTTTTTTATATTTCGTTTTATTTTATTTCATTATTTAGAGTAACTTGTATTTCAATGTTGTGAATTTCCTTGTATTACTTTATTCAATGTGTTTTTTTTTATGTCAACAAAAATAATTTAATGCTGTACTGTATATCAGTTTTTATCTTTTATTTTAGCCTGGATGATGAGACATTGGTCTCGAAACGTCGCAATGATAATAAAGTGACATATGTTTGATGCTGTCTTCTTCAACACCTTCTGATTTGTACTGCCGAGGAATAGCCTAACCATCATGAATTGTATATATTATATATATATATTATATATATATATATATATATATCTATATATATATATATGTTAAGGCACTGAAGAGATGTATAAATAAATGGATATATATTAAAATAAACGGGGTTGATAACCTTAGCGCTTGGTGTTTAAAGACAGGTGCAAAACAGAGAATTCCTCAAGGTGGTGATATGAGACAAGTCGAAAACACACCTATTGCGGTGACGAGATGGTGGGCGCATTCCAGAGATGAGGTAAACCGCAAGGAAAGGTTACTTCAGGTCACTTCAGGTCATCGTTACATACGCTAGATAAAGCGAGTACATGGGAAATGGAAATGCACAGAATAGACTAGCGTGCGTGCATTCGTGTGTTCAGTAGCATGCGTGTATCCGTACGTTTGTAAGACGAAGTAAATGGAATGAAAAACCCTAGTGAGGCGACTGAGGAGACATTATCTGATAGTCACTAAGTGTGGAAACTCGCCATAGAGGAAGGTGCTTGGAGATCCGTCATAAGGTAAAGTTCTAAAGGTCATAAGGTAAAGTTCTAAAGACTTTGAAAAGTTATACATATTTTATGTAATGAAAACTGAGTTCAGTTTCTAGAGAAGGGAAGTGTGGTGCGACACTCAATGCTATTGACGAACTTTAACATTTCATTGTTTGATAATTACGTTCTTATTTTCAGATGGATTCGAAGTCACCATTAAAAATGGATTCTCTAGACTTGTGTTGACAGTTATTGATAAGGACTAATGAATAGTCGGACAGAAGTAGATAAGGAGGGGGTACTTATATAATGCGATTTCATGGAAGATTAATGGTAGTTTAACAATTTTTGGATGTTCTTTAACTCATTTTATTCCATTTTCATGTTAGCTATTTTGGGAAATAAAGATTATATTTTTGCAATAGTGGAAGTCTGAATTTGCCTAGAGTTTTAATAATTGATTTTCAGCTAGCTACAGAGATGATAGCCGAAGGTAGTGTTTTCCAGTTAGGAATGCTCTCCTATTATTTAGACAGGGCCAATTTGACCCTCGTAAGAGTGGTGGCAGCGGTAAAAGGCATTCAAGCCTATAGATTACATTTCTGGAGAGACTAGGGTTATATAGATTAGGTAGATGTTAGGGAAAAGTGGTTATAATTATGTATATTTGGCAAATGACTCGCGATTGCAGATAAAAGGGGGTTTAAGTTGTAGTCAGCGGAATTCGGGTGTCAGCCGGGCTTGGTAGGGCTGTTAGCTAGTGTGTAAGGATATGATGTGTCTCTTCAGGTGGGAGTGATAACGGGAATTAATTACGCGTGGTTACAAGTGTAACTAAATATTACGTGCTAAGGCGAGAGCAGATAACTTCGTGTTCATGTGCTGAAACCCATGAGGAAGTTAAGTGTTAAACTTTACTTTTGTTTTACCGGGCCTTTCCTTTTTTGTTGGTTTTAACAATTCGCTAACAAGTGTATTTCATTTTGGTGTCCCTGCAGGATTCAACGGTCATTGGGGGTTTGTTGTAAGTGCGATGCATTGGAAAGAGTAGCATGACATATTTCATCTTTTGTATATGAGCGTGAGAAAGAGGCTGCTGATTAATCTGGCTAGACTCAACAATTGCAAGGGTTCGTATTACGTTTTCTTTCTCACTCGCCTCTTCCTGTTTTTTGTAGACCAGCTCTTGACCTTGCAACAGTTGCAAACAGCTGATAACCTTGGCTTTCAAAGTAAAAGAGAAGATCCCCTCCTGTAGGGAAATTTACTGAGTAAATATGTGGTGCTGGGAATTGGTGCATGCAATTTTCTCTTATTGGTGAATAATGCATTATTACTTTTGTTTTGGTGGCTTGTGTGGGGATAAATATATCTATGTTGTTGAGGTTGGGACAAATCCTGAATTATAAGAGTTCCCATAAAGAAGGCAAAATGGCCGAAGCAGGTAACAGTCAAACTTTAGAGCATAAGATAACTAACATAAATGCAGGAGTCAGCCCTTTTCGAGGCAATGTTAATGGCGTTCTGCCCCAACCAGTGCAAATTTTTATTGAGGGAGTGAATAACTACTTAAATGCCAATGGAATTAAAAATAATGAAGAGGCATCCACAGAGGCAAATGCCTTGTTAGATTTCAATAAATGGATTTGTCATTTAGATGTCGTAGTTTCCAATATACAAAATGTCAGTCCTGGACTGAGTTACAAGCATTTCTGAGGGCGGCATATGGAACAAAGGAACACGGAGACATGGTGAGAGATTTAAGAGGATTGTACAAGATTAGGAAAGGGACAACAAGTCTTACTGAGGATAGCTCAAAACTTTTTGACTCAGTGGGAGAATGGAAACAGAAATTGAAGAAGTCCGCATGGGTAAATGGGAATAACATCTCACTCGACAACTTAAAGAAATTAATACATTTTCCCCAGCTTCTACACGACGTCTCCGACTCCATTGTAGATAGTTTGGATGAAAAGACTGAACCTACATTAGATGACGAACTGATTTATTCCCAAATTCAGAAACATATGTCCAAAAGTCCCACAGTGGATAGTACATTTTTCAAGGGGACTGGTTGAGGGAATAAGTGCAAAGTGACTCAGATTTTCTTTCTCCCCATTTGTGTGCAAAAGTGGGATATAAGAGAGGATCGATGGATCAAGGGCAACAGCAGTCACATTGCTTCATCTGTAATAAACCAGGACACACAAAGAAAGTATGTACGATCCAATATTGTAGAATATGTAAAAATGCAGATCACTTTTGGCAGTCCTGTCTGTCTCAGAAACGAAAAGATGTGAAACCTGCACCTCAGAGATTTGGGAGTTACAATATGAGAACTTCCCTGGCTAGTTACTCTAAGGGGCAGAGAGATCAGTGAAATTTTTGGAAAGCCCATCAACAAAAAGGGTTCAGATGATTTGTATGTGTCATTGTGGTCTCGTGGAGGACGCACCAGAGCTCAGGCTGATAGTAAATGGAACTGTGGAGGATGGGAAGGTCCCAATTTTTATTGATACAGGATCTTCAGTGAATATAATGGACCATGATCTGTATCAGTCCAAATCTCCCAATACCCTTTGAAACCCTCAATGGAGACGGTGTGTGATGTGCAATACCCCAGGTTTGATAAGAATATGGGTTACTCTTGGTGAAAGTGTGTTAATAGAACATTTTTGGTTATAAAAGGGGTTGCGTTGGGCTACAGACTTTTGCTGGGCCATCCTGCATGTAGGAGACACAGGATATCAGTCCATACAGGTGTTATCGGGATACTGTGTGTGTTTATCTCATATGAGGATACAAGCAGAACTAAGGATACTGAGATTAATATAGGTAACGGTGATAATGGTAATGATACTAATGATATGGGGAGTGGTGATATTGGAGCCCACACTGGTGACAATTTTAGCAGTTTAACAATGGTGGTATGGGTGGTGATGCTGATACTGATACAAACAATGGGGTCCTGGTGGATGCAATGAGAACCACGGGTGGTGATATTTATGAGGACATGGAACAGGGAAGTACTAACCACAAATATAAAAGTGTTTTATCAGAGGATGTTATTTTAAATCCAGGTACAAAGACTATGGTAAAAGTCAGACTGAGGGAAGTGAAAAGGCCCAGAAAGGTATGCGTAATTGAGGGTAGCGAGAAACTAAGAGTGGTTATTAGCACCATATCGGTGAACAAAGTATCAAACACTTGTGTTACATGGGTGGAATTATTGAACTGTAATGATACATTTAGGAAATATCAAAAGAATACATATGTGGTAGACTTCCAAAATTGGAGCAGTGATAGTAGTTCAGTGGCTATTGTAGAGGGGAAACAGTTTTCAGAAGCAGAAATGCAATCTAGGAAGAAAATCTTTAGAGAATATTTAGCTAAAGCAGACTACAAAGAGCATATAGAAGCAGTCAGCGAACTTTTGGCAGAATTTGGGGATACAGTAGGCTTACAAGGAGACAAGTTGGGACTGACTAATGTGTTAGAACATAAGGTGAATCTAGAGGAAGGTACGAAACCCATTTTTATTCCTGAATACCGCATACCTTTCAAAATCTGGGAACAGGTAGAGAAAAGGGAAGAAGAAGGAATTATTAGACCTAGTGCATCTCCATACAACTTTCCTCTGTTGGCGGTGCATAAGAAGGACGGCTCTGTTCGAGTGTGCGTCGATTTTAGACGTTTAAACGAGAGAACAATTCCTGACCGTTATCCAGTCGCGTGCATACCAGACCTTTTCGTAGAAATTGGGGGACATAATATTTCTAGTTCAATTGATTTAGCGCAGGGTTTTTTGCAGGTCCCTCTTAGCGAAAACAGCAAGGAATATACTGCTTTTTCAGTGCCTAAGGGACATTTTGAATTTACGTGGGTGGATGTCTTTTGGTTTGTCAGGTAGTCCTATGACTTTTACGAGGTTAGTAAATACAGTTTTTCTTGGGCTATTGGGTAAAAATGTTTTTGTGTACATGGACGATATATTGATTACAACAGACTTGATCGAGCATCACATAGAAGTGCATAAGGAATACGTAGGAGACTTAGGTTAGCATGATTGAAAATTAAGCTAGCTTAGTGTTCCTTCTTGAAGAAGCAAATTACATATTTAGGTCATGTCATATCTAAAGAGAGTTAGAGTAAATGACAATAAAGTCAAAGCAATTGCAGATTTTCCTATCCCGAGGACAAAGAAACAAATTAGGTGATTCCTGGGGATGGCAGGATATTTCCATAAGTTTTTGAAAGGGTTTTCTAACATAGCAGCTCCTTTAACAGGTGTGTTGCGGGAAGAAATTCAATTTTATTGGGGAGAACCGCAATAAGTAGCTTTTCAGAAAGTTAAGGATGCATTAATGAATCCCCCAGTTCTGAAATTTCCAGATTTCAGAAAACCGTTCACATTAGTGAATGATGCCAGTCGAGAGGGTATAGGTGCTTGCCTTATGCAAAATTTGATGGGAGGCTCCATCCCATAGCTTTCTATAGTAGGAAATTTAGGACAAAGGGCAGCAATGAAAGACTAATGGCTACCATAGATAAAGAAGCATTGCAATAGTATCAAGTTTAGCTCATTTTAAATGTTACTAATGGCGAATAAAGTAGAAGTTTTTACAGACCACAAGCCATTATTGGATCTTTTTAATAAAGCCAATCTGTCACCCAAAAGAGCTCGATGGTTCTTAACTATCAAGGACTTTGATGCAAAGCTCATATATATAGAAGGCAAGTTAAATGTAGTCGCAGATGCCCTTAGTAGAAGACTTCATGATACAGAAGGATTTCAAGTTGTGGTAGTTACTAGTGATTCTATACAATGGGATATGTCTCATAGAGCAAAGGCAAGATGAGGATGAAATTTTGGCGGATGCAAAAGCGTTCCTCAGAGGGGAATCAATCAGAAAAGGTTATAAGTTACCTTTTTCAGGTTTAGAATTAGAAGGTAATCTGTTGGTCAGGAAAATTAAATATAAATTAAGGACTAGTGAAAGTAAAGGAGACACGACACAGATCATGATTCTGAAAGTCCTAATTCCAGTGGTTTGTTAGATATAGTACATTGCAGGTTTGGTAGTACACATTTGGGGGTAGAAAAAATGTATACTGAGATGCATAGTAAGTATATTTGGAAAAATATGTGGACAGATGTGGAAAATTTTGTGAAAAAGTGTAGTGTACAATGCTTGCAAACCGGCAAGGGTAACTTCTTGCAAATTAGGGTCATATCCGATACCAAATAGACCTTTTCAGAGAATACATATGGATATCTTAGGAAATTTTTGTGAATAAAGATACGCAAATGGGTATATACTAGCAATAATTGATGAACTATCGAGGACAGTAGAAATTTTCTACTTAAGCATAAAACGGCCAAAGAAGTAGCTGTAGCATTGTTTAATGGTATCATCTGCAGATATGGCTCACCCGAGGTTTTGTTGACCGACAATGGTAGAGACTTTGTAAACAGGACCTTAGAGTGTTTAGCAGAAGTCATGGGGATACAGAGTGTAACAATTATTCCATACAGACTTGAAGCTAATGGGTTATGTGAACGAGCAAATAGGAAAGTGCTCGAAGCTCTCAGGAAGACTATAGGAGGAAATAATAGAAACTGGGATAGATATACAGATATAGCTAAACATAACATTAATACTATGGTCAATGATTCCATTAAAGTGTCTCCATTTGAAGCATTGTTTGGTTGCCAAGCGCGAGGCACATTTGATTTGCTACCTATACCTCATCACAGAGAAGATACAATTGAGGCATTAATTTCCACAGCAAAGGAGAGACATCCTTGTCTCAGCTATAATCTCAAGACTAAGACCCAAGAAATGGTGGAAAGAAGCAACGAGAAATCATTAGATGTTAAAATTGCTATTGGAGATAATGTATTCCTAAAAATCAATGTGAGAAATGAACTAAATTACAAGTTAGGCCCAAAGTCTGAGGGTCGTTTTAGAGTTATTGAAGAAAAGAAAGGAAACAGATTTGTAGTCTTAGATGAAAAGACAGGTCAGTCGAAATTGACACATATCAAAGATGAAGAAGACAGGAAAATGATAAAAAGGTGACGCTGTATAGTTGCATATTTTTTCTTTCTAGAAATGGATGACAAAATGCAATTAATCAGTCTTATATAACATTTTTTTCTCTTTCATTCTTTTAATATTTTCTTATTATGCGCAACTGCAGCGATTTGGCGTAAAAACCTGAGGTAATTATTGTAATAGAAAATGGGGTGAAAAATGTAGGAAAATACCGTGTAGTTGAGAAATATTGTATGAAATTCTTCTGGTGATGATTTTTGGTGATTTGGTACATACATGGTGATGATTTTTGGTGATTTAGTGATACCTGGTGCCGAATTTTGGTGATTTGGTGATTCCTGGTGGTGTTGATTTATTGGGGACAATTTTTGGTGGGTATTTTGGTGGCTATGATTTTGGTGGTGATCTGTGGTTTCATGAGCCAATGGGGCTGTGACTGTGGTTCTTTGTGGTATTATGGCTTTTGGGGGGGTAGTACTGGTGCATGGCGGTCTTACGGTTTCCCTGGTAAGACTGTGTATGATATGAGGTTCTATTAACCAGTGATAATATATATTTGGCAGTCTGTGGTTAATAATTTCCCAGTTAGCACTTCTCTTCTATTATTTAGACAGGGGTCATTTCACCCTCGTATGATATATATAAATATATATATATAGTATATATATATATATATATATATATATATATATATATATATAATAATAGTACGTCTCCCGCTCCTGATTTTATGGGGCCGTAATCCATTTTACGGTGCCATACATGGTTTTATGGTGACATACCCTGGTTTTCAGGTGATTTTGGTGGCTGTAAGCCATTTCCCAATATGATCATGATCAAGTGTATGGCATATTTTAAGTTACTATGCCACATCCACAACAGAACCCTCCCCCTAAACGAGGGACTGCCTCCCCGGTTACTGGCAGGAGTTCCGTTCCCAATGACGTGACGGTAACTGAAAATTGGTGATGGCAGGTGCCGGTCCACATTCTTTGTGCTGATAACCATAGATCGGTACAGCAGTTAAGTGGGAATTGGCGATGAAAATCCAGTTATTGTTGTCACTATTCAAGCACCGTAAAACTGGACTACCGATAATCAATGACTGCCTATATATATATATATATATATATATATATATATATATATATATATATATATATATATATATATATACATACATACATACATATATATATATATATATATATATATATATATATATATACATATATATATATATATATATATATATATATATATACATACATATATATATATATATATATATATATATATATATATATATATATATATATATATATATATATGTATGTATATATATATATGTATGTATATATAGCGAATACAACAGGAAAAAAATAATAGGCAAAATTCGTACTGAGCACTTCCGTCGTTTAATGAGACATTATGGCTCGACATTGTCTGCCTATTAATTTTCCTGTGGTATTCGTTTATATCATGAAGTCACATCCATGAACTGTGATTTTTTAAATATATATATATATATATATATATATATATATATATATATACTATATATATATTAGTGTATATGTATATATCATATATATATATGATTATATATATATATATATATATATATATATATATATATATAATATAGCTGCTATTCATCCCCAAAGGATTAACACTCTCATGGTCTCCCCCCAGAGGCTCCATAAGACAGACCAACCAAGCCCAAAGAATTCTCTTACACTTGGTCTCAGCCACAGTAGTGCATGTTGGTACAGTGATAGAATATAGAAGACTCAGGAGACTAGGACTCTCTCTCCTGTCCTCACATCGACTGCCACAACTTTTTCCTTTGTCTTACTTGAACAGATCTGGCAAAAATGTATATGATGGTTATCTTCCTCATTACACTCTGGTCTGCCACAGAGTTCACTTGTACCCCGTGTTTGCTCCAAACATTAAAGTTAAGGACATATTTATAAGACCCAGTGAAAAGTTTTATCAAACACATTAAAATCTTAAAGATACTGATTTCATAAAAATTTGGAAGATAATTCCAATTAATGATTTTAATTATGTAGCAACTACCGTAGCCTACAACCTTTACCTGATGTTGGAGAATAAAACAGGTGGCCAAATATAAATTGTATAGAATTGCATTTACTAGTTCTGTCTTAGTTGAGTTTGGAAGCATTGGTGATTAAATCCTCTCGGTCTGTTATTGTAGTAATTGTGAATTAATATTTTAATGCATTACTACTATTTTATGGATATGACCCACTGATCATTTTACCTAAGATCATACTAAGGACAAGTACTTGTGCCATGTCAGCCCATTTTGATCTAAAGTGTTTGCTACCTATGCAGTGATATAGGCAGCTCACACTACGTAATCTTTAATATGTAAACACTTGTTCCTTTTTTCACTACTGGGCTGCTATTACAAAGGACCCATAGATTATTTGTGCTGCAGTGAATTGCTCAATCTAGTTTTTTGCTTGAGGAAATGGCTCATAACTACCCAGAAATCTTTATTCCTTGTAGGAATAAAGATTTCTGGGTTGGTTGTCAGATGTGTAAAATATGCAACATGCTCCTGGCAACAATGAGTTTAGTAGAAGCACAGGAGATTACATCATTCTGGCAGAAACCCGCCAGTGCATGTTTCCATCCATCTCAGAGCAGAATCCACATTTGGGCCAATACATGTACCCCAAAAGCAGTGGATTCTAGGAGCTCCCACTTCAACTCATCCGATGAGGATGATAAGTCTCCTTGGGAGAAAGGTCAATAACACCCAACCTGAAGTGGATAGAGCCACTAAAATTTCCCATCTGAATCCCAATGAACAAGGAAACTGACTTCTGTTTTACACAAGGGAGTTACCTCTGATGAAACTCTTGTCTCTCCCCTGCAGCAATCAGATATTGAAGGGGAACCTGATAGGAAGTGTCTGTACCTTCTAGGTATTGAGTTATCCTGGACTTATATATGGTTAGGCAGTGATGATATGACTGTATTAGCTCAATCAGTTCATACAGGCTTTCCTGATAGGAAAATTCCACTTATTGTAATTTCAGACTTCTGGGTTGAAATTATGAAGAGTATCAAAGATGACTGACTAAACATCAGCATGTCAGAGATGCTATCCATGATTCCCAAGAGGAATTTAGGTCTGTCCTAGATATGCAATTGGGTATGATGTGTAGGCTAAACACTACTCATCCTTTAAAAAAAGAGGATAGAGAGGATGCACAGCCTGCCAAGGCAGAGATTGGTTTTCTCTCCAAAAAACTTAGGCTATGGGAACAGGGTTAAAAAAAAAACTAAGCCAAAAAGAAGTTGAATTGGTAGTCTAAATACTCATTGAAATCAGAATGGGTAATAAGAGACAACATATTTGCTCCCAGACCTCTTGACCTATAATAGTACAAGTTGGTTGGACTATTAAAATCTTCAAATCAGTGTAGTAAGGGCACCAATATCTGCCCCTAAGAATGATACTGATAACCCTTGGGGAGAAAGCTCAATGCACATCCTTTCACTAGATGGAAAATACCTCAATAATGACAGGAAAACTATGATTGAGAGCATACAGAATTTCTGGACAAAGTGACCTTTCCCATTACTGAACGGTGCTTTGCCCCTCTTTCAATAAGAATTCAGAAACCATCAAAGGAGTTGATTATCCTACTAATATAGCAATGAAAGCCATAGAAACAATCTTTCTCCAGTTTAATGGAAAATACTGTATAGAACAACAACAATCTTAGAGAACCAATACCCTCTCAAGGAGGCATTAGCTTTCTGTTCCTTCCCATTTCAAATAATCAATCATGTGAAGATAGAATTTCAGAATTTTGTGGTGATGGGGAAATCAGAGTTAATGGCAGAAATAAAGCCATTTGTCTCTTCCATCTCATTATCTGATAGTTATACAAAGGGATGGGCAACCTTGTCCTTCATTTTGAGAGGAAAACGCTCCCATTGGACATGGCTACCCAGCGATTTAGGACCCCTATGAGAAAAATTTCAGGGCATCATACCTCTATTTTATGCTAAGCTCCACCTCCTCAATGTAACTTTTACTACTAAGCTGAAAATAGCTATGGAAGTGATTCTTAAGTCTTCCAGAACATTGTTCACTGCAGTAACCAAAACACTCATGCAGACCCTATGGGGAACACACTGACTTTGTGGAGTGTTGCATTTTTGGCTTGAAAGGAAGCCCTGGCGGCTCCAAAATTAGCCCCCTCCACCAATGTAACCCCCCTATTACATTTTTCTTTCCTCCTGTTGCGACCTGTCTTTAGAATCTGTTGCTGGTACAACACACAGAACAAGCCCAGCAAAAGAATTACACAATCTGCAGTCTTAAAAAAGGGAGCATTTGGGAAACAATGCTCTTGAGAGTTTCCTCTTCCTAAGCTCAAGAAAGTTCAGAATCAATTAGAGCCATACAAACTGCCAGTCACTACTAAAAGAGCCCTCAAACAACAGAAGAAAGGACAACATTAGCAGCAGCAACCTTTTGAAGTGGACAAAGATGCTCCTACCATGAAAAAGGAAAATCAATTCCTGGACTGCATATTGAAAGCAAGCCCAATAAGACTTGTCAGGGTCATAGTCTTCAGCTTCACAAGCAGTGGCAGTTCTCCCCTTGGGGACACTGTAATTTTCATTGGGCTAGGGTAGAGATGGTCATCTCCCCTCCTCTGAAGTAGTATTTTCCAGAATAATGAGGCCCCTCTCAAAAGGGGGCCATAAAGAAAGACGTATTTATTTGCCACCACTATTCAGTGTCCCCAAGGATTCCAATGAACAAAGGTTCATTCTTGACCTGTCAAGTCTGAACACACATTGTATGCATAAACTTTTCTATATACTTTTTGTATTTATTTCATGGGGGATCAGGAAAGAAGGAATTTAACTGGCCTACCTAGATGACTGGCTAATCTGGGAAGCCACCAGAGAATAGTGTTGATGAAACCTAAGAGTAGTAGTTGCCAGATTTCAGTCAAAAAGGTTTTCTAATAAATAGGAACAAATCCCACCTTACATCCAGCAGACGTTTTCTGAAGCTGGGATTTAGCTGAGATATTGTTTGTGACCAGCTGTCTCTTCCCAACAGCACTCAAATCACAATAAAGGACCTGAGAAGATTCTTGGCTTGACCTACCTCTTCCAAACAACATTTGGAATGAAGTCTTGACCTGCTAAAGTTTGCATCTGTGGTAGATCTAATCTTGAGATTGCAAATGTTAGATGTAAACAATCTGGCTCTCCCATACCAAGTAAAGGCTTGAGACTGCCTTCATCTGAGACTGGGACAATACTCCATTTGTGGACCTGGAAGGGGTCTCTGGCAAACAGGTTGACCTAACTCCATTGTTCATTCAAGTGATAGTACAAATGGATACCTTCATGATGGGTTGGGGGTCCATTGAAGGATTGTCAGGTAGCAGGATGATGGTCACCTGCTTTGAGGAAGTGCCATACCAACTTTCTGGAGCTGTTGGATGTCTTTCCATCTCAGAAAACTGAAACCTCCAAAAGAGACCCAGTTTTTCAGCCCTAACCAGTATAGCTGTTCTGTCTTATATCAAGAGGTTGGGCTCACGCTCAGCCCTTTGCAAGTCAATAATTGCCAACATGCTTCCACATCCAGAAGTGGACCTGTTTGGCATGCGCAAGAACCATCAAATTCCAGTGTGTGCATCTCTGAACATGGGCATTCAGGAAATATTAAGAGATTCATTCCTTCAAGACTAGAATGAATCAAGGGCAATATATCTTCTTCCTCCTTTGTCCTAGATTTTGCAGGCGCCAAACAATCTACTAGCTTTCAACACAGAACTAACTACATACCTAGTGGACCCAAATTAGCCAAATAGGTATTGGCGGCATTTTTGCTTACTCAGGGAGTAAGCCCTACAAACTACTTTGTTGTTGTTGTTCTTGTTCGAGGGGTAGGAAAAGTCCGAGAAAGGAGTTTCGTATTGAGTTAAAGATACACGAATTATAGGATAGGATATTTATGATTATTTATTCAAATAGAAATGTAAAAAACAAATAATGTGCATGTTAAACAGTACAGAAAAATTACTTCTAATAAGATATAGCATATTTACTTTAATTTTTATTGGTGAAACAAGGCTCTATTTGACAGTAGATTTTAGCACGTTTTTATTTCCATGAAAAGTTAGGAATATAATGTTTACAACGTATATGTGAAAGGAAAATCTTGCACGTGTCGAAAGTAAGCTGGAGGTCAGACCATGCCTTGTTCTTTAACAATGGACATAAGAATAGCTCCCACTACCAACTGCTGTTCTATCCCAAACAGAAGGAGAGGAAGTCTTCTGCACATCTTCCTTTCTGAACAGTATCCTTCATGTTTGGATTTTGAAATCTAGTTTGCTGTGAAGATTATTTACCTAACATTTCTAAGTACCTAGTGCAAAAACTATGGACTTCATTAATCTAACATACCAATCCATATGGAAAATGTTGTTTGATTACCTCCACATGAGAGCCAGTTGAAATCTGTTGAAACAGATATAACGTTATATATAATATATATAACTAAATATATCTATATAATATTATACTATTAATTATATATATATATATAAATCTTGATTAATATTATCTTTTAAGGTCCAAGTCCCTTGCTAATTTACAACAGTCCACGGCAATACAAGTCAGCACTGCCTTGGAATGCTTGCTTTATGGTTTTTTGAAACTGGAATTCTAATATAAAAATTGTGAATTCCCTTCTCCAGTCTTTTGCACTGCAAGAGTGAGCTTCTGCATATATATATATATATATATATATATATATACCCATATATATATATATATTATAATATTATTATAGTATATATATATATATATATATATAGTTAAATATATATATATAATAATATTTATATATTATATATCCTATATGTATACATATACTATATATATACATACATATGTATGTATATATATATATATATATATATATATATATATATATATATATAATATATATATAGATATATATATTATATCATATATACTTTTAAGGTCAAGTCCCTTGCTATTACAACAGTCATGGCATACAAGTCAGCACTCTTGGAATCTTGCTTATGGTTTTGAACTGATTCTAAAATAAAAATTGTGAATTCCCTTATCCAGTCTTTTGCACTGCAAGGATCAACTTCTGCAAGGCTTCCCATTACCTGGTCCCTGAATAAGGTTCATAGACTCATGTCATCCCCTCAATTCAGTGGGCCCAATGCAGCTACAACTCATACACTCCAAAAGGCATTTCCTTGACTGCTTAGGCATCAGGAACTTGGATTAGCATATTGGGCTTTCTTAGACAGGGCCAATGTTTCATCACTCATACACCGAGTTGTCATAATTATTGCCTCCTGGCCTATCATTCCTGGCCAAGAATGGGGGCCTTTGAAAAGGAAAATTCCCTTTTCTGATAAGGGAACTCAGTATTTCAGATACAACATAAGCTCGATTCAAGCACTCAAGGTTTACCTACATGTCATGGCAAACACCCCAGATGGTCCTATTTTTCCTACGCCCTACTGCAAACAAACCATTCTCTCTAAATGAGCAGAGAATTATCTTAGTTTCTCTCATTAAAAAGGTAGATCCTCATTCCAAAAGGGGGTGCATCGTTAACTTCGGAAATGTTTCTTTTGAAGAAGGGGTGGTTATTAGGGGCAGTATTCCTTAAATGGGGAAGGTGCAATAATCATGCTGTCAGACCCGACATAATTAGGTACGTCACTGTAAAACCGCAAAGAATAATATATATATAAATATATATACAGTATATATAGGTTCTTGTGTTGCTTCCTGTTCTTTACTGCCAAAACCATTATGGGGATCCAGAATAAAGAAAATGGTTGATAACCAGTGACTATACCTACTTCGGACCGAACATTTATTTGGGTTGCTGGATTTATTTATTAGGAGCTAAGCGAAGCTAAGCCATTTTATCACCTATCAATTTCTTTTGTAAGCTCCTTTGAGGACGAACAGCAGCTACACTATCAAAAAACAGGTTTTGACATAGGATAAAACTATTTTTGGTAGCTACTGTGAATTCTCAAAACCACCCACTTTCCATGACAAAGGCATGGGATTTTAGTGAACATTTATCTTGCACAGACCTGGCGTGTAAAGAGGAAGACTACCAACATATGCAGTTGTCACATCTGTACAAGGAAAAAGTCGAGGTGGTCGATGTGTGAACAGCCTACTGTCCTGAGTCCTTTATAATCTATCACTGTGCCAAGACCAACTATAAAAGAATTCCTTTAGACTGGTAGTCTATCTGTCTTATGGAGCCCATAGCGGCTACCAAAATTAGGTTATTCCGTCAAAGCATATATATATATATATATATATATATATATATATATATATATATATATATATATATATACACACATACACATAATGTAGGCAGTCCCTGGTTACTGGAGGGGGGGTTCTGTTTACAATAGTGACAATAAAAAATTATTGCCAATACACAACTGAAAATTGGCAATAATAGTGCCAATCTCCAGTTATCGGCACCCATCCTCGGTTATTGCACCAATAAACGAGGATCAGCACTGCTGAAAACCTGGCATCAGCGCATATCGGCGCCGAAAATTCAGTTATTGTCATCACTACACAAGTGCCATAGAACCGAATCGCCAATAACCAAGGCTCCTGATACCCAGGGACTCCCTGTATATACGTGTGTTTGCCCACTGATTGTCTTTAAAGGAGTTATCTTATGGTTTCACCAGGCCCTCTGTAAGACAGATCAACTAACATCAAGAATTCTCTCATGGCTAGTCTAAGCCAGATCAGTCCCTACTGGTATAGTAATTAAGTATGTACAATTTATTCAAGGCAGAAAGGCTTCTTACCCTGCCTTATAGCAATAACCAAGAGAATTACTACCTACCCTTCTGCAAATGTGGCAAAAATCCATGGGTTGGCCAGGCCTGCCATCATTCTTTGTCTGCAATTGTGTAATACAGATTATTTGGCTCTTATTGCTGAGGTGTCACAAGTATATGCAGAGGAAGCTAAATACATACATAATCTTCAAATTCCTACAAAACAGTGTGTTTTAATGAACTTTCCTAGCTTTATGGTAAATCATGAAATTGGTTTTGACTAGGGAATCTCCCAGTCATGGAGTAATTATTATATTAATGGATCATGCTGTTAGGACCCTAGCTATATGGATTTGGTACAGACTCCACTACTGAAATCTAGCACCCTCCCTCTGGTCCTTTGCACTTCAAAAACCCAACCTTCCAGGGGCTCCTACTACCTAGTCCTTGAGTACAGACCCATGACTCCTGTCATCTCTTTTAGACCACAACCCACAGGGTTTGAAAGGCAGTCTTCTTGACCACCTAGCATCAGGGTCCTAAAAAGGAATAGGAGCTTGCAGCAGATGTTTGCTTTCACAGACCTGACAAATAATGAGAGGCCTAGCCACCTCTTGTATCCATGCCATCTGCAGAAGTGTGAATAGTAACCCAATTTATACTTAATCATTGTACACTTCAGCTCAAAAGATATGTTATATGACTGCACAGGATTTTATACAAAACTCATTAATTGGCAACCTAACATGCTGCACATATGACTGCACAGGATTTTATACAAAACTCATTAATTGGCAACCTAACATGCTGCACATTTCTCTCTTTTTTTGAATCGAGAACACGATTATTTTTCCAGTTAAGACGACCTGTTATATATCAAAACTAAGAAAATATGTGTAGCCAAATTTCGGATAGACCATGACGAAACATTTCCAAAACTTACGTTTATCCAGCACTGATGCGTTCAATAAAAGAAAAAAGTATTCATCAATCCTGGATTCGGAACTTCATAACATCATATTGCGTGCACTAAAACCATAAAATCTTAAATAATACTAAATATTCTATTATTTTTACATCTTAATTTTGAAAATGGGATATATAAATAAACAAAGTATTATTGTAGCTTAAACGCATCCACAGATATCAAAAGAAACTATTCTGGCCTAGATTAGCTATGAGAGACCTCTACATATTACTTGGTCTGTCTTACAGAGTCCATGGTGGGCCCATAGGGGCAACTAATTTAAAGGATGATCAGTTTTTATAAAATATAAAAATTAGGTTTTCCCTGTGGCAGAGCTTTTATTTACATATATATATATATATATATATATATATATATATATATATATATATATATATATATATATATATTCATCATCACTGACTTCAATACCACATAAGGCGAAAGGTCTCTGTGAATTTCCATCACAACTTTGAGTCTTTCATAACTCTCCACTTATTTCAAGACCTTTCATTTAATAATTCTATTCCAATTAAGTCTGGGTCTTCCAACTCTTCTGGTACCCACAGGAACTTAACTGACAATGCCACATAGTACTATTCTCCAATTGCAAAGGGATTGTAAAGGCCTTCTTTCCCTTTTATCATTATCTCTTCCTCACATGGAATTTCCATAATTTTCCTTAGGTATAATTTATAACTCTATCCTCATAAACGACAACTATATATATATATATATATATATATATATATATATATATATATATATATATATATATATATATATATATATATATATAATATATATATATATATATATATATATATATATATATATATATATATATATATATATATATATATATATATATATATATATATATATATATATATATTATATATATATATATATATATATATATATATATATATATATATATATATATATGATAGTTTCTTTTATTTGCATAGTGTTAATTTATGTATGTATATATATATATATATATATATTATATATATATATATATCATATATATATATATACAACAATGAAACCTCGACATACGAAAGCCCCTCCTTACGAAAAATCCAAGATACGACAGCAAAGATGAAGATTTTTTTTGCTTCTGTATACAAAATTAATTCAGGTTGTGAAAAGTGTACTGTAAAGTCCAAGATTCGCCCGACCGCCGAGAACAATTTTAAAACTCACACGCCACCAACTTAGTAGACTCGCCACCATCCTCCCGCTCTCCAATTGGTTCCTGATGCTAGTCACCGCCATAAGATCCTGCTCTCCTATTGGTCAGTATCTGTCCCATCATCCCTCTATGTAAAGGCATCCTTCGACTATTTCATTGCATCAGTGTTATCGTACGCACGCGGAATTCGTTCGTTCACAGATACATATTTTGTTCGTTAACATAAATTCGTGTAAGTGATTTTGCTCTCTACTTGTATATTTTATTGTGTTGTGTGTGAACTTAATTAACTCAATTAGCCATGGGTGGGTCCCAAGAATGTTACTGAAGTTCACGGAAAGAAGAGAATGCTTTCTATGGAGACAAAGATGGAGATCATTAAAAAGTATGAAGCTGGCATGCGGTTGAATGTGATCGCTAAGGAATACGCCAAAATCCATCGACATTAGGCACCATCCTTAAGCAGAGGGAACCCATCAAAGCAGCTACACCTTCCAAGGGCGTGACTATTTTGTCCAACAAGAAGAGCCACATGCATGATGAGATGGAGAGGCTGCTTCTTGTATGGATTTAAGACAAAGAAATCGCTGGCGATAAGATAACCGAGACAGCAATCTGCCAAAAGGCTAGCGCTATTTTCAGTGATCTGATTCCCCAGGCCCAAGAGATTGATTGATTGATGCAAAAAAAAAGTAACATGGCGTCCCAACAACTTAGGTCATCGACAACGGTGCTGAAGACAACGGAGGAGAAGGGACATCGATGGCGACCCCAGACTTCAAGGCTTCTCGGGGGTGGTTTGATAAATTCCATAAATGGACAGGCATCCATTTGGTGGTATGGCATGGGGAGGCTGCCAGCTCAGACACAAAAGCGGCCGAAGCCTTTATTAAGTCGTTCGATGAGATAACGATCAAGGAAGGCTACAGTTCTCAGCAAGTCTTCAATTGTGACGAGACTCGCCTTTTTTTAGAAAAAAATGCCTCATCGGACGTACATCACAGAGGAAGAGAAGAAGCTACCCGGGCATAAGCCTATGAAAGACAGGCTCACACTCGCACTTTGTGCCAACGCCAGTGGGGATTGTAAGGTGAAGCCCCTACTTGTGCATCATTCCGAAACTCCTCGAGCCTTCAAGACCCACAAAGTGCTAAAGGAGAAGCTTCCAGTGATGTGGAGGGCAAATGGGAAGGCTGGGTAACGAGACTTTTGTTCACGGAGTGGGTAAATCTGTGTTTCGGCCCGACAGTGAAGAAATTCTTGGAAGAGAAGTGCCTCCCTCTGAAATGTCTGCTGCTGTTGGACAATGCCCCTGCTCACCCTCCTGGCCTCTAGGAAGATATCGTAGCGGAGTATTCTTTTATCAAGGTTCTTTATCTTCCGCCTAACACCACCCCTCTCCTCCAGCCCATGGACCAGCAAGTGAGATCGAACTTCAAGAAGCTATATACAAAACATCTTTTCAAAAGATGCTTCGACATCACCGATACCACAAACCTCACCTTGCGTGAATTTTGGAAAGAGCATTTCAATGTTGTGATATGCATCCGACTCATCAATCAAGTTTGACAGGAGGTTTTGAGGCGAACCTTAAATTCTTCGTGGAGGGAACTCTGGCCTGATGCCGTATAACGCCCCCCCCCCCCCCCCCCCCCCGCCCCCCCCCCCCCCCCCCGAAACTTCGAGGGATTTGATGTGGGCGAAGCTGATGCAGATTCAGAAACAGTTGATGATCCTGAAACTGTTTTGCAACCAGATCTTGACAAGATCGTTGCACTCGGCAAGTCCATGGGGCTGGTCGTCGACGAGGATGACATCAATGACCTTCTCAAGGAGCACCAAGAGAAGCTTATGACAGATGACCTGAAGGAGTTGGAGGACATGCAACATAATGTCATTCAAGAAGAGTTCTCTAGCAGTGGCGAGGAGGAGGAGGAAGAGGACCCTATGACAACGGCAGAAATTAAGGATGCTCTAGCTGCTTTTCATAAAGTGCAATCATTTGTAGAAAAGAAAAGGCTTACACAGGTCTTATGCTTGCGCGGTTCGATGACGTTTGCCTGAGTCATTTCAGGAACATTGAGAAAAGCATGCAGAAGCAATCTTCCTTGGATAGTTATTTTTTAAAGAGGCCTTCAGTAGTAGTAAGCAAACAGAGAGATCCAAGTGATACGTAAAAACAAAAAGTTGAAAGTGGTGAAGAAATTGAAATTTTGTAATAAACATAAGGTATAAAAAAGTAAAAAAAAGGAAAAAAAAAAGAAAAAAAAAGAAATTTAATTTTAAGTTTTTTGTAAAGTTGAGTATTAACATTTTCTGCCATTTGTTAATGTGTTTCGTAAAGTTTAGTGTTAAGGTTTTCTGCCATTTTTTAATGTGTTTTGTAAAGTTAAGTGTTCATGTTTTCTGCCATTTGTCCTCCTCTGTCTCCACTTTCGGAGATCGCCTCACTCGAAAGGTAAGGTTCCACATTTTACTACATATGTATGTACATGTACGTACAGTATTTCTTGTACCATGTACACTAATACACTTTATTAACAGGTTCAGTATAGGTTATGTTAGGTATTGAATGGTCCAAATTGTTGTATTTCATTGTTTATTGGTCAATTTAGCTTTATTATAAAATTAACTGTGGTGTTTTTGTAGGGTTTGGAATGAATTAGGCAATTTACATGTAAAAAGTAGTTTGAGATACGAAAAAATCAGGTTACGAAGGCCGCTTCAGAAAGGATTAATTCGTATCCTGAGGCACTACTGTATATTTTAAAAGTCCATAGTGCCGCGACTTCAAGGAGAAGACGACCAGCCTCATTAATAAGGTACTGTAGGGAAATTCCATTTCAACCAGGGAATTGTTTTTACCTTTGTCTGTATTTAATTTCCTTTTTCCAAGGCGACTTTGTGCAGTTTTCATCGCCCCCCCCCCCCCCCCCTTCCATCTGGGCTCAATTCTGTAATTACTCCCCTGTGATACTAGTAACATCCCCGTAGTGAATTTAAGCCACGAAATAGTTTCTGCTGCGTAAATTTCCCAGTCATTGCATTCACACCATGAGTGGTCTTTTGATTGAACGTAGTGAGTAATGTTCACCCTCGTTTGCTTCCCTGCCTTATGCCTATGTCCTCTATTTGCAGACAAACGCTGTGCCTGGCTGTGGTAGGAATTGGAAATCCTTCGAAGCTTGACATTTTTATCTGTTGCACAATTTTCCTAAAATGCTGTGGAAAAATAAACGAAGGAGAATCTGTGAGACCTTTCGACGTTAAACGTCCTTTACTGAGCAGAAACTGACATAAATGAGGCAAAAGACAATACAAGAAGATTCGTATAACTGACAGATAGGGATTATAAGGAGATTAGTACCTAGAATCCAACACACCTGGAAGATGAGAAACCTTCCCAAACAAGCATAAACAATGGGTGCAATTATAGGTTTAAGACAATCATCTCAGATACAAGAACAAGACAATTATAGGATTATAGGTGACAGCTATTCAGAACTTGGTAAACAAAACCATAT